>NW_022631003.1:22623786-22952026 GCF_010015895.1 Lontra canadensis | reverse complement strand
GCATCTAGAACTGCAAAATTTCCACTTGCTTCTTTTTTCTCTAAATTCATGGCCACCAGAGTCTTCTTTGAAGTACTTCTACGGGTCTATGATTATGCTGGAAGAAGCAACCATTGTCAACCATGACCCACCAGGAAGTCAGCACCCAAGTGTGTCCTTGACTTTTCTGAACAGTTCAACTTTATCCCATTGAAGAACCACAAATCTCCTAATGAATTATCTCAATATTGTTCAATGCAGAATAAAATATTTTCCCTGAACTCTGTACATTGTCTCCTGCTACCATGAAGACCCAAGAGCTTGCCTTCCCTCTTGGCATCTTCTCAGGTTAAGAAAAACCAGTTTAAACCATTTTACTTAAAATCACTGAAAATAAATCTGAAGTATGTCAAAATGAGACAGCCTAAGAGATGACAAAGTATAAGAGTGAGTTCAATCATGATTACTAAATAAGTAAAGGTGAATGTTTAAAAGAAAAAAATCTCAAAAGGATTGCTGAGATTTGCAGCAACAAGTTTTCCTTCCCTTATTTGTATTCAATGCCACAGAATCACGAAGACCCCCCCAAAAAAAAAAATTAGACTTATATGTACTCCCAGTTATTTGCAGTTCCCAGTCTGTATTTAAAAGTAGACTAAAGAAACATATTTTTACGGCTGCTTTCAATTTTCCTTAATCACTGGTATTTATTTTGCTTTAGTGCTTTGCTCTCTGACTTTCTGTGTGAGAGGTGCTTTATATACTCAATTTGCTAGTGAGCTATGAGATGAAAAGAGTCTTAATGGTGAGTTTGAAGACTGTGGGTTTTTATTTCTTTTATTTTTTTACAGTTGATACATATACAATTTCACCCTTAATTATCTATGGCTTATCCTGTCCATGGATCAATAAAGACATATATAAAACATGCCTGTACTAGGTAATTCTTCCAGAAAATTACACAGTCAAATAGGTTGGATGGCATTTGTTAAAATACATTTAGTACTTGGTGTAAAATCTCTTCCTATACGAAGCTATTCAACACTATAATTCTTTTGTTTCTAACTGCCTTTTACAGGATTGAAGTCTTGGAATAATTGTAATTTTCCTTGACCCTCTTTAGAGTGATTTAGTTTATAACACCATGTGGTGTTCCAAGGAGCCACACAATGTCCTCTTGGATTTTCTCAGCAATATTGAACATTTAAAAAAAAGTGTTTCCTACAGATTGAAAGAGGTATAACACTGCTTGCAGCTCCAGCTTCTCTTAGTTGCGTGAGCCGCAACTCAAGTGTGCAGCTTGCAACGGTACGACAGGATGACCCAAGACTGAGCCTAGGAGCTCTACCCAATTGTCCTACAAAACTCTAGCTTTGTGTCTCACTGGCACTGTGACAAGTTTCTGGTGGTGGATTATAGTAAACCAGAGTCCACAGCATGGCCATGTTGGATGTTTGATTACTTTCCTAGGTCAATTATGGAAAATGTTTTTTATATGTTGTTGTCGGATCACGTGGTTTTTGTGAGATGCCATGTTATTCGTCAATTACTTATTTACTATCCCTATATTGTGATCCTAGAACCATGTTATGTCCTATGGAGACAAAGAACAAGGTGTTCCTGTCAGGAAGCCTGACAGTTTGTGAGAAGACAAAACTAACAAAAGTGAAATCATTGCAGAATGGATTATCTTAGAAGTTCAGAGAATTTCTATTCAAGAGAATGTTGAATAAAGGAAAAGAGACTTGACACGGAACTTTAGTTAAGTGAGAAAAGGTATAGGGATGGGGTGCCTGGGTGACTCAGTTGGTTAAGTATCTGCCTTAGGCTAAGGTTATGATTTCAGGATCCTAGAATCAAGCCCTGTGGCAGGCTCCCGGCTCATTGGGAAGTCTCCTTCTCCCTCTCTTTCTGCCCCTCCCCCAACTCCTGCACTCTCTCTCTCTTAAATAAATACATAAATAAAATTCTTTTAAAAAAAAAGTTGTAGAGGTGAAAATGAGCAACCATGTTTATAGGACAGAGAAGGCACAGGGCTAGCTGGGCACATGTCCCCTTTCCAAATATACGTCACAAACCTGTCTCCCTCTCTCCCTTGACTTTGCTAACCGCAGTCCAGCTCACTTCTAACTCTCCTCCAGGCTACAGCAGCTGTGATTCGTCTTACCAGGCCCTGACCATGCATAATCTACATGCATAGACCTGACATGATAATCGTTTCTTTTTTTCCATTTAAAAGCACATCATTTCAGCCCCATGATCAATCTCCTTCAAATGGCTTCCCAATATATTAAGAATAAAAACCAAACTCTTTACCGTGGACTTCAAGGCCTTGCATGATCTGAATCCCACTTAGTCGTGGATCATGTCTCCAAATGGTCTATTCCTTGCTCACCACGCTCCAACTTCCTTGCTCATTTTGTTTCTGGAATCAAGATTGAAGAAAAGTGAAGAACATGACAACGTTAGCTTAGCACAGTGCAGCTCCAGTGTGTGTTCTCCATTCAGTCTTTACAAGAAACCTGTCTGGAGGGTATGATCCCTATTTTAAAGATAAAGACCCAGAAATCCAGAAAGCCTAAGACACAGATCATGTGACTATCAGAGTTTTCACTCAAATTCATGTCCTTTTTTTTTAAGATTTTATTTATTTATTTATTTATTTGAGAAAGAGACAGAGAGAGAGAGAGAGAGAGAGAGTGAGCCCAAGCAGAGGGGAAGGGCAGAGGGAGAGGGAGAAGGAAGCTTCCTACTCAGCTGGGAGCCAGATGCGGGGCTCCATCTCGGGTCCCTGGATCATGACCTGAGCCAAAGGCAGATGCTTAACCCACCAAGCCACCCAGGTGTCCCAAATTCATGTCTTTTTGAGCATCATTCCAAGAGAAAGAAACAATATTTATAATTAATAATATATAAAATTTGGAGAGAAGCATGAGTGAAAGGTAATTTCGAATGTTAAAGCTTGTATTAATGAGGAAATGGCGGTGTCATGAACTTGATAATAGGAAAGAAGTGTAAAAAAGACACATAGTCAAGTTAGCCTCTTCTTAGAGGCTGCATCAGGACGAGGGCTCCTACTCATGGCTTTGCAACAATGCAGCTGTGAGAATTCAGTTGAAACCGTAAAGGTCTCCAAGGCTAAAATTTCTTCTCTGAAACAGAGATGGAAAATTTTTGTGATCTTGGGTTAGGGAAAGATTTCCTAGATACAACAATAAAAGCACGATCTTCACTGGGTTGTGGTGTAAAAACAGTGAATACTGTTACACTGAAAAGAAATAAAAAATTAAAAAATAAATAAATAAAAGCACGATCCTTAAGAGGGAAAAAATAATAATAATAATAGGCTTTCACCAAAATTAAGAACTTAATTCTCTTCAACAGACACTGCTAAGAAGTGAAAAGACAAGCCACAGACTGAGAGAAAATATTTACTAATCATACATTTGATGAAAGACTTGCATCCAGAATATATAAAGAACTCTTAAAATTCAATAATAAGGGTGCCTGGTGGCTCAGTGGGTTAAAGCCTCTGCCTTTGGCTCAGGTCATGATCCCAGGGTCCTGGGATGGAGCCCCACGTCAGGCTGTCTGCTCAGCAGGGGGCCCGCCTCCCCCCTCTCTTTCTGCCTGCCTCTCTGCCTACTTGTGATCTCTGTCAAATAAATAAATAAAATCTTTTAAAAAATTCAATAATAAGAAAATAAACAACCTAGTTTTATTTTAAATGGGCAAAAGTTTTGAACAGCAATCTCACTAAAGAAGATATACAGATGGATAAAAGCACATGAAGAGATACTCAATATCGCTAGTCATTAGGGAAATGCAAAATAAAATCACAATGGGATACGAACACACATCTATTAAAATGGCTAAAATTTAAGACTGATCATATACCAAGTATTGGCCAAGATGTGGAGGTATTAAAACTCTCATATGCATGTTGTAGTTGATGCAAAATGTTACAATTACTTGAAAACCATTTGGAAATTTCTTAAAATGTTAAATGTTCATCTACTGTATCATCTAGCCCTTCCACTCCTAGGTTTTTTTCAAACCCTAATTATGTTGTTACATGGCAAAAGTGAAGGGATTTTGCAATGTAACTAAAGTCTCTAGGGGTGCCTTGGTGGCTCAGTCAGTTTAGCATCTAAGTCTCGGTTTTGGCTCAGGTCATGATGTCAGAGTTACAGGATTGAAAACCTTGGGCTCCTTGCTCAGCAGGGAGTCTGCCTGAGGCTCTTTCTCTCTCCCTCTGCCCCTTCCACCACTTGTGCACACTCTCTCTCTCCCTTTCTCGCTCTAAAATAAATAAAGCCTTTTTTTAAAGTCTCTAATAATTTGATTTTTAAATTAATCGAAGAAGAGATTATCCTAGAATCCTGGATGGGCCTCATCTAACAAGGTTGGCCCTTTAAACCTTAGTGATAATGTTATATTCTAAAACTTAGGTCTTATTAGTGTTTACCCAACTGAAAAGTTTACCAAAACTCATAAAACTATATATTTAAGCAGATATTTTATTGTATTTAATTTTACCCTAATAAATTTTTTAAATTCATGTTAAGACCCCTCCTCTGCCATGGGACTCTAACAGCGTGGGCTTAGACCCAATGAAAGGATGAGAGATACAGATTATTTCCCCAAAATTACAAACCAGACTACTGCTATGGGTACATATTTGTAATACTATTCATCAGGAAGAGGTACTGAAAGTTTTATTCAAATGACACTCATTTCTTTGGTTTAATGCATGGTCTGGGTATAACCAAAGTATTCCTCAGTTTACCCGTACTTTGAAGAGTGGAATAAATAGGAAGATTCAGCTTTTTAACCATGCAGCCTTTCCCAGATTTATTAGGCATGTTTGATTAAGTATTGTTTATGGCTTCTCTAGTGCCACAACACATAGTTGAGCAGTTACTGTAGAGATGGTATGACCCTCAAAACCTCAAATATTCACTATGAAGCCCTTTGCAGAAAAAGTTTGTCTTTAGATAACACATTCTCTCCACACGTGTTCTAAAAGGAATGAAACAAAGATAACAAAACTGATAAGACTCCATAGTGGATATGTACACACTTATTAAGAAGTCTAATAAACAGGCGTGCCTGACTGGCTCAGTTGGTTAAGTGTCTGCCTTCAGCTCAGGTCATGATCCTGGAATCGAGCCCCATGTCGAGCTCCCTGCTAGTTGGGGAGTCTGCTTCTCCTTCTCCCTCTGCTCCTCTCGCTGCTCCTTGTCTCTCCTTGTCTCTCCTTCTCTCTCTTTCTCTCTCTCTCTCAAATAAATAAAATCTTTTTTTTTTTTTAAAGAAGTCTAAAATAATACTGGCAAATTCTAGTTCAGCTAACAGGCCACCACTTCATAGCTTACATCTATATCAAAGCATTAAAATTAACAATTGTTCTCTGAAGTAACTCAATGGTCTTCTTATTTCTGTCTGTCTGTGTATCACAGGTTCTGCTGGATCATGAACCTGAAAGCAACTGTTGTCTTTCTGGGAATATCTTACATCCAGCACTCAGGGGCTGGGGCCCTGGTTCTACTCATTCCCTTTATGTCTACACTTATGGCTTTGACAACCCTTCATATGATGCACTGTGACTTGATTTATCAGCCAGAAAAATGTAAGTAAATCACACTTCACATTAATTATTTGATTTTGATGGTTTTCTTGATCTACTTGATCTTCTTCATCTTTGATCCCCTGTAACTTCTCTTTCAACTCACAGGATTTGTAGAGTCTGCCAGTTGCTACACTTGAGAGCAGCAAAGTCTGTAAGAATATCAACAATCTCTAAGATCTTTTAGGTTTCCCTTGTTCAAATCAGTTTAATAATTGGATGTTTTAAACAAAAACAAAAGTAGGAAAAAAATCCCGTATGCACTCTCTGCTTCAACTATCATCAACTCCACTCACTCTCTCCCCATCCCACATGGTGATTTTGAAGCAATAAATTAAGTATAATAGCATTTCTAAATGAAATGATTCAGTCAGAGAAAGGCAAATACCCCATGATCACATCCCTCAGATGTGGAATTTAAGAAAGGAAACAGATAACCAAATGGGAAGGGGGAAAAGACAAAAGGAGGGATGAGGACAAACCACAAGAGACTCTTAAAGATAGAGAACAAACTGAGAGTGGATGGAGGGAGGGGGTGGGGGTCAGGCTAGATGGGTGATGGGTTTTAAGATGTGCTCTTACTGGGTTGAGCACCGGGTGTTGTATGTAAGTGATGAATCACTGAATTCTATTCCTGAAACCAATATTGCACTTTATGTTAGCTAACTAAAATTTAAATTAAAATAAATAAATAAATATTATAGCATTTCATTTGTGTGCAAATGTATAAATGACATACTTTAAAAAAACCATATTCACAATGTCAATATTACATACACACACACAATGAAAGGGAGAGTAGCTGCTCACTGTTAAAATCTGTTTCCATTTTTGAAATTTGTGTATTTTATTTACTTCAAATCAAATCCAAATAGGTCCATACATTCCGAATGGCAGAAATGCCCCTTACATCATCTATATTCCTCTTTCATTTCTGTCTCTTTTAAATTTTATTTTTAAAGAAATCTGAACATTCCACAGAGCATTTCTCGTAGTCTGGATTTCATGGATTACATCCACATGTTGTCCCTCAAGAGATGTTCCTCTTTCTTAATTCCTTTTAATTGTCTGAAAGACCTACATGCTTGATCAGATTAAGATTTTTTTTAAACAAAATTCCTTTATAGATGGTGTTATGTACTTCAACAAAGAGAAGAGATGTCTGATTATCTGTTTTTACAGTATCAGCACCCACTGATGATTTCTGCCTAAGTCCATACTCCACTGTGGGTTACAAGGCAGTGATAGTCCATATTTATTCCTCCTTTATTAGCTGAAATAATTCTATAAAGAGAAATCTCTCCTCAGTAAGTATTCAATTATACAGAGGTACAGTTTATATAAGAAAAAGAAAACAAATGTTTAATTCTTTTACTCTATTTTTAGACTTTCAGTATCTTCCAGAGGTAGACCTGTTGGATGATTACTTTAGAAAAACTATTATTATTAATTTATGGACTTAAAATTTTTAATAAGTTTCAATCCACTGCAGTTATCAGTGCTCAGATTATTCCATATTTGGGCAGTGAGGTTCTCTTTGAGTTGGTGTCTGAGTCTTTCGGACAAGCCTCTGTTGTCTTTTGTGGCTTCCTTGCTTTCTGATATACCAGCATATTCTATGGTGATCATTTCTTTCCCTGAACTTGGAATCATCTCCTTCTCAAAAAAAACGGTGTTTCCTTTCCACGGATGTTGGTAATTAGAGACTATAATTTTGGCTATGGGGATGCTCAATGCTACTTAGTCTATCATGGTTCCTAGACTTTTCTGTGGACAAAGCTAGAAAATGTTTTTTTTTTCTTTCCTTCTAGAATAACATACATTTTGGATTATACTAATACCTTTATCAAAACCAGTGCTGAAGGATTTTTCCTTATCCTATCAAACTCACGTCTTTTTCTCTTATTTCCTAGGCCAAGAATCCCAGTTCTCAATGACAACAATAATCCACACATTTGCTTTATCTCAAAGACTCAGTAGTCTTAGCCTGACACTGGCACCCTCAGTATGGTTATCGAAAACAGTTTCAAGATTCTTGCACTTTTTTTTTTCTTTATCTTATAATCCCTAGGAATGTACACCAAAATTATTATGTCCTAAAGTTACTCATAGTTTCTCTCTGTGTGGTTGTTTCAGTAACTTTATGGAAGATTAAATGTATTTATTTCATTTTTCTTTATACTTAGACATATTGTAAAAATTTAATTAAGTCTTGGGAATAGTTTCATGTATCTAAAATTCATGTAGAAAACAAGGTCTATTTATATTCCTATATCCTCTCCTATTCCCTTAGGTGTCCATTTACATATTTTAAAGAATTATCTTTCCATTTTTGTAATAAGGGAAACTATTAAAATTTTTTATGTGTGTGTGTGTATATATGTCTCCATGTATGTATTTACTTCCCTCCTTATATGAGCAAGAGCATATTATTCACTCTTCTCACCTGCTTTTCTCATTTAATCTATCCTAGGGATTGCTTCATAATTGTTAATAAAAATATGCCCCATTCCTTTTTATAGCTGCTTGGTTCTCCATTATGTAATGAACCAGCTTCATATTGATGTTTATTTTATCAGCCTCATATGGGTTTTTGCTTTTTTTTTTTTTTTGCTTTTTTTTTTTTTTTGCTTTTGCTATGTTAAGTAGTTTCTAGTGAATAGCCTGCTGTAATCCTCTCTTTGTAGGAATGTTAAGTGAAAAAGTAATTATACACACAACTTTGCTATATTTCAGCAAATTTCCTTCCATAGTGGTTGTACCGTTGAGTTTCCACCAAAAATGTATGAGAATGCCTGTTTTCTCATAGTCTTTCCAGCAAAGTAATTTTGTCAAACTTTTGGATTTTTGACAACTTGAGGGTGGAAAATGGTATCTTGCAAAAGTTTTAATTGACATTTCTCTTATTATGAGAAAAGTTGAACATTTTTTCATTGCTTAGAACAATTTGTATTTCTTTCAATGAACTACCTGTTCATACATCTAGTCCATTTTTTTCTGTAGGACTGTGGACTTTTTCTGTTGATTTTTAGAAGATTTCTTTATATTGTAGATGTTAAATTTTTATTTATGATAAAATTTGCAAATATTATTCCCCATTTGTCATATAGCTTTTAACTTTGATTCTTGTGTTTTTCTTCTACACACAAGATTTTTAAGTTTTTTTTTTTTGATGAGGGGTTATGTTTATAAGAAAATATATCAGTTGTCTCCCTAATTACTTCTAGATTTTGAATTATGTTGGAAAAGTTTTCCTTACTCCCAGAATATAAAGATATTCACTCAAATTTTCTTTCAGTACTCATATTCTTTCTTTTTTTTTTTTATCTTTGCATCTCTGACCCATTGGAAATTATATTAAAATGGGTTTGGGGGCACATGAGTGGCTCAGTCGGTTAAGCCTCTAACTCTTGATTTTGGTTCACATCATGATCTCAAGGTTGTGGGATCAAGTCCCCATCATGCTCCAAGCTCAGCACAGAGTCTGCTTGAGATTCTCTCTCTCCCTCTCCCTCTGCTCCTCCACCTACTCTCTCTCAAATTCATTAATTCATTAATTAAATCTTTTTTTAAAATAAAACAAAATAGGTTTTAAGAGTGAACTTAATTTTATCTTTTTTCCATGTAACTGTCAAGTTATCCAAACTCACTTATTTCAAAGTCTGAATTTTCCCCACTAATATGAGATGCCACCTTCATTGTACATATAGACACTTGCATTTCTGGAGTTTCTACTCTGTTCCTTGGTCAGTCTATTAATCTATCTTTTCTAACTCTGACCTTAATTTCTCATATATTTTCTTTTTACTACTACCACTGTTTCTACTACTAAGAGTGATGTGATGAGCTGTATTTTTACCAGTTGAGGGTCTTCACCAATGTTACCTCATTTTTACCCCCAGCCTGTGAAGTAGGTAGGAAGGGTACCTTGTATCCTTTTATAGCTCAGGCTCCATATGCTTTGCTCTGCTTCTCTGGCAACTTCAGCATATCATTTATGATGTTTTTAATTTAAATTAGAGTTAGTTAACATACAGTGCAACATTCTCTTCTGGAGTAGAATCTAGTGCTTCATCACTTACGTACAACACCCAGTGTGGAGTTGATTTTATTATAGCACATTTGGAAGTATGGAAAATTTCATCCATAGGAACATCTCCCTCCATTTCTCAGAGCTCTGTGGTCTGTGGATCACAGCTAAACAGTATACTTCCTCCTGGCAATCTGTGGAATGGGTTCAATATGCAGAAAGGTCTATGAGGGTTGGTCTTTGTCAGCCCCACAGAGCAAAAAAGAGAAAACTATAAAGCATAAAATTTCATGGAAAGACAAGTTTAGTCATTTCTGGAGTGTGTAATTAGCAAATAATTCTGGGGGTTTGTGAATATAAATTCATAATTTATCTATGTAAATTATAAATTTGCTTCCCAATTTCCTATTTAAAAATATATTTATCTGAATAAAGAGATATAATTCTTCATGTAATACAGGCATATATAAGCTACTGTTCACCACCAACCTATTGTAGCCCTTATGTTACATATTTAAATACATGATGAAGTAAACTTTCTTCGGAAATTCATGAGAAAACATTTTATAATTGTAATTAAAAGTATAATAGAAAATGTTCTGGCATCTTTTACTCTACATAATACTCCATAAACTGAATACTTCACAGTTTTCAGTTTTGTCTTGTTTTCTATTTCCAAGTAATAAGATCACCCAACTACGATGAAGTAAAATGCTGTCTTCCCTCTAGCCAAGTATATAATCCTTATTTTGGCTTCTTCCTCTCTGATGACTAAATTGGAAATTCCTCAAAGCTGTAATTCAAAGCCATAGGTGACCTTAAAGAAATGATTTTTTATATGCTACCTTTTATTTTAAGGTAACTTTTCAAATGTGGACCATGCATTCCATTATGTTTAGCTGTCAAGCACGGCCTTCATTTGCATTTCTTCCCACTGCTATAATTTTGAGAACTGGCAGGTGACCAAAGAAGAAAAAATGTGCATCTACCATCTAGAGTGCAATGTAGGCTTTTTTTATTATAATTAAGTAGCATAGATATTCATGATTAGATCAAGGTCAGAGGAGCAGAACATCAGAGCCAAGGACTTAAAGGTACAAAGAATAGAAAAATTGCTTTCTAAAGTTTTTTTTTTAATAGTAATAGCTACAATCTTTAAGTTTTGCAATAAAACATTTAAAATAGCTCATCTGTTTTATTTTAAAATGTACACGCCTGGTGTGTTTGCCATGCACATTTAAACTAGAGCTTGAAGTCTCAGTTGCATTTTCATTCCTTTTTTTTTTTTTTTTCAACTTCCCATTTCTGCTCCCGGTGCAGAAAAGCAATTTGAAAATTATAATGACAATGGATTTTTTTAAAAGTGAAGTCTACATGACACCCCAAATTATTTGTACGGAAGGCATGAATTTTCTATTAAGTCTAATGGATTAATCCACAGAGGTGGTGTGATGTTTAGAAAGAGATGTTTTCAACAGGGTATCTCTCCTAACATTCAGGGATAATACCCTGGGTTGATGGGGCATCTGCTGCTCTCCTTGGGCAGACAGATGACTGTATATTTCCTTTTCCTGCCCTCTCGAACTAGCTTATGACTCCCTCCCAGGTTGACTGATCAATTTAGGATTACTACTTCTTTTCCCTCTGACTTAAAACCCATATAGCACACTGTCCACTCCTTCTCAATCTCCTTGATAGTCCTTCTCTTTTCTCTTCTGATAATCTTCTAACTGATGCAAAGCCCTAAGATTCATTCCCTGGACCTCATCTCTTTACACCCTCTTTCCTCAAGTAACCTGTAATCCCACTTTTAATATCAACTATAAACCAAACACTCAAGTTCATATTGACTTCACCTTGAAACATACATATCCAATTTCTAGTCAACATTTTTTTTTATGGTAGAAAACTTTTATTTTTCAATTTAAAACATTTCTACACAGTTCACCTCCCCCTCTCCCTCTCTCTCTCTCTCTCTAATATATATAAACATATATATATAATATATATATATTTAATGTTACCTTTCAAAACCTCATTAAAATAAAAATACAAGCACAAAAAGGTGTCAGCTTTCAAAAATGAAAAGAACAGAAAACAGGCTATTAGAAGACAAAAGCTTTTCCTACATTTCTTGGAAACATGCATGGACATTTTAACTTGGTTATCTAATGGTCCTCTCAAACTTAACCTGACCAAAACTCAAGTCCTGATTCACCCAAAGGCAACCAAGCCCCTTTCTTGTCTTCTTCATCTCAATGTCTATCACCAACACCCAGTTTTCTAAGGAAAAAGTAAGTAGTCATCCTCAAACTTCCCCATTTCTTCAAGCTCCCCCCATCATAAAATACTGCTGATTGTTCAAACACACATGCCTACCTGTCCACTTCTCTTCACTGCTATTGCTATGTCCAAGTCACCATTACCTCTTGCCCTCTCTCAGCTTCCCCTCTTGTTTTCCAAACCTATTATCCACACCACTACCAGACTTCAAGAGTAACTTTTTAAGTGTATACATCCTACAGTTATCTCCCTTCTGCATAAAATTTCTTAATGCTTTCCTGTAACACTGAAGGCAAACTCCAAGCTCCTTACTTCAGCCTGTGAAGTCGGATCCCTGACCAACTCTGGAACCTCACCTTCTTCCAATCTTCTAACTGAGGTACTGCCTCAAATTGACCTTTACGGATACTGAACCACTCTCAGATTTTTTTTTTAAGATTTTTATTTTATTTTATTTGAAAGAGAGACAGAGACAGGGGGTATAAGCAGGGGAAGGGGCAGAGGGAGAGAGACCAGCAGATTCCCCACTGAGCAAGGAGCCTGATCTGGTGCTCATTCCTAGGACCCTGAGATCATGACCTGAGCTGAAGTCAGATGCTTAACAAACTGAATCACCCAGGTGCCCCCAGCTTATTTCTACCCTGTGACATATCTGGCATACGCTTCCTCTATGTCTTTTGCCTACTTCCAGTCATTCGAGCCACAGTTCAAATTTCAACTCTTTCTGCTGTCTCTATTCTCTATCCCATACTGGGTGTCTGTCTTAGAAGTCCATTTTGCTTTCATCATTGAGCATGCCTTATATTTTTCTGCTAAAAAGTGTCTCCCCAACCAGAAGGAAAACTCAGAAATTTGTAGGTCTCGTTCACTATTATTATTCTCAGGCTCCAAAAAACCTTTGGCATATAGTAGGAACTTAGTATGTTGAATGAATGAATGATTGCATATTCACAATTGTTTGGAATCAATTATGTGCCCTCCCTATCCTAGCTAAAATTCTAGACCTCATTCATGCTCAATCATTTTTTGTTCTTAACCATTGTTTTTGTTGTTTCATATCACCCTATCAGATATAACTTACTTGTTTAAATAAAATTCATTTTTCAAAATGAGTATTTAGTTGAAGCCAGTGCTACTCAAAGCCTTATCCATGGAGCACTGCTGATCAATGAACTGTTTGTTATTGATATGCAACAAAATAAATACAGACACTGAGAGAAAACATGTAGAAACATTTACTGAAAGTTAGATTCTATGTCTGTTGAATCTAATAATAAAAATATCAGGACTTATATTATTTATGTCTTTGTTTTATTTTATTCTTTAGGTATTATGTTTTATGGTTATTTTAAAAATGTATTGACCATAATGGCTCAGACTTTTTAAAAAAAATTTTTTAGCACAGCTAGTTTAAGAAGCAATAATCCAAACTATTCCTCTTTAGAAATAATATGATAAAGATATTTAAATATTTATTAAGGTTGCAGGTATCAGTTTACCATGCATTAAGAGCAGATGACAATTCATCTTGCAACAAATGGTGATTCACTCAAACAAAAACAGAATGATGGGTTCAAAACATGTATTCAATATAAGCACCTGAATTTAAAGAAAGAGAGGGGAAATTGGGGAGAATATCTGTGGAAATAGTCTTTCATCCTATGAATAGTCATTTTATCACAAAGCCTATTCAAAAGCATAGAGTAAGTTGGATTAATGCCAGTAATAACCCTTCCATCTACACAGCACTGTTTTGCAAAAGTTGAGCAGAGAACAGACTGATGAGCAACAGTGACAAGTTCATAAAGAAATGTCAGGAAGTTAAGCCTCCTAGCCCAGACCTGTTCAAATTCAGTTTCCAGACTGTTCATCAAGGCATTCTCAGTTCTCATTTTACTAAAGTCTTAAGTAAACTAATTGAAATAGCTAGGAAAGTCTCATAATAGAGCAGTTCTTCCTGCAATAATAAAAAGATGTCCCTCTTCTTTCCTAAGAGACGCAACCACTCACAGGGGCTTCTTTTCCCTTGGTGCTCTTAGTCCCTGGGCTTTCCTCTGTGTTCTGGCAATAGTGACTAAGAAGAGGCAATAGTGACCACAGGTATGAGCCCATAGGAGAAGCAATTATTTCAACATACTTCCAGTTGACCTCAACATACTTCACAGAGGCCGCCAAAGAGCCACTGCTATAATCATTCTTGGTCACTACCAATTTGGGCTGGATTTGATTCAGTGACTTAGAGGTGAAAGGTCCCATATTCAATTACCAGGCCCCCAGCTTCTTCAATTAATCAAAGGCTGACATAATAGGTCTATTACAACTCTTAAAAGAGATCAAATCAATATAATCACTCTATAACCATAAAAAGAAAAAGTAATAAATATTCTTTATTTAAATATAAAAACCAATACTTGACCACATTTATATGAATTTGTTAGAATG
Organism: Lontra canadensis; assembly: GCF_010015895.1. NCBI lineage: Eukaryota > Metazoa > Chordata > Mammalia > Carnivora > Mustelidae > Lontra > Lontra canadensis. The sequence goes on along the minus strand of NW_022631003.1, from coordinate 22,937,663 downwards.
TATTTCACGTATAATTTTATTATGGGAAATTTGAACATAAGCAAAATGACCATCAAACTATACTTCAAAATTCTATAGTGGCCTTCCTTGGAGAAACTCAAACATTTTTACATTTATTATACCGTTTATCCTGCAACCATGGCTTGGTGTCTATGTAATTTGCAGAAGGATTTCTTTGGTCGAAAGAGTACTATGAAAAATTATAACAATTATGGTGGCACAGCTGAACTGCTAACTCAAAGGGGGGTGGGGAAGTGTCCCTTATCTGTCATTGTATCAGGAAGTCCTAATGGAGTCAAAGAAAAGGTGGTATCTGAAAGATCATGAAAGAAGCAACAGTGAGGTTGCAAATCACAAGCAGTAAGTGACTGCTAACATCTGAGGCAATAAAATGCTTTGGATACTGAAGTGACAGCCATATAAACCCAGAAGAAACTACTGGAAAAGTCAAAAGCCAGCTAATCCAATCTGAACTTTTAGTGATGCTATCAACATGTATAAAGTCATTTGAAGAGTTCAAAGTTTAACCTTACATCTGAAATTCAAGGATAACGTCAAAGCAGAGAATACATTTCGCTTCATCTCCATGTCAAAATAAGAAACCACCCCCTGACAAGTGAGGATTATTGATATAACCATTTATATTAAGAACTAGTACTAGTCCTTTGTGTTAAGACTGTAAAAGAAAGTTCTGGTTGTCTTACTCATTAATGAGTTAGACTTCTAAGAGATTGTGGAATTTCTTACTTTGGTGTTTTATTTTGTCACCTTTCTTCCTTTTTTAATATGTTTCCATTGATCTTACCTTTTTCATTTTTTACTTTAGCTGTCAGGCACTACCTTGGGCTGGTCACCAGGATGCCAGAACTCTTGTCAGAAGCATGTTCCTTTGAATTCAACCCCTTGGGGGCTAAAACCTTCTCAGTCACTTTACTGCCCTTCATCCTTGCAATTGTCATCTTTCTGATGGACGTCTTGGAAAATTGAAGAACAATTCCTTTACTAATACATAATATCTCAAATTACTTGCAGGTTGCTCCCTCCTGACAACCTTTGGGGTGTTTATTAATGCACTGAAAATATGCTGTCTGCGCTATTGCCATCTTGCTGGAGATGTGACAAGCTGGTTAGACCATGCCAAGAAAAAAAATGGCGGTTGCTACAGTGAGCTCCACGTGGAAGATACAAAATTTTTCTTCACCCTTCTCCCTCTCTTCATTTTTCAGCTCCTTTACAGAATATGCATTATGCAGGTACTATCCCACGATAGTAAAGTGATTGTATGTGAACATTACAAGTTAAATATTTATTTTCATCCCATCAAACTCTTCTCATACACTTTGTCAGGGAGTTATCCTGTAAATGCTTCTCAACATTACAGGCTCTAATTTCGAGAGACAAGAGGGGTCAGGCAGAGAGAGGCATACCTGAGGAGAACCTAGTATGTTGTTTCTCTTGTAAAACTGGAAATATCTTTCAGAAGATGCAGACGATATTTCAGAGTGCATAGTCACAAGGCATTAGAGCAATGCACGAAAATATGCAATTTGTGGGCGATTACCCAACCTTTTCTTCCTCCTTCATTAAACCTTTAAAATCTAGTACTAACACGTAGCTAACTTGACTGATTTAAGTACCACTTCCCCTGTACTCAAGTATATGTTCTAATGAGCAAGAGATTATTTCCCCACCCACCCTTAGTTCCTTGGTGAATCCATCCCTGTGCTGTGGAGAATTTAGAGGGAAAACAGCAAGTCCAAAGTTCCTTTTAAGACATATGTGATTAAAGAACAATTTTAATATGACAATGGTCAAAAACAAACTTACAAAGAAATACAAGTGACTATAAAGACTTTGAAGAAATTCAGGACTATATTTGCTGCTAACTTGGAAATTAGATGGCTAATGAGTGAGTTAGATTTGTAAATCTCAGAGCAGTAGAGCTGAAAAAGAAACTTAGAGATTAATTTACTCAACTACTTCATTTGCTGAAGAGGAAACTGAGGCTTAGAAAAATTAAGTGATTCTGGAAGGACAGTTAAGTCACACCGTTAATAATAGCGAGAGGGAAGGCAAATCTACCTGCGGACTCTTAGGACCATGCTTGCTCTAATTCACCAGGGGTCAGCAAATTACTGCCTGCAGGCCAAATCCAGCTTGCTGGTTTTTTGTTTTGCTTTGTTTTGTTTGCATTTCCTGCCAGATAAAAAAAGTTTTAAAATTTTTATATACCTGAAAAAAATCAAAAGAAAAAATATTTTAGGACATACAAAATCATATCAAATTCCAAATTCAGGACCAATAAATAAAGTTTTATTGGAACATAGCCATTCTTGTTTATTTGTCATACTATGTTTCTTGGTGCATGAAAACAGCAGGCTTGAGTGTTTGCAATAGAATCAGCATATGGAAATATTTTCTATCTGGCCCGCTGCAAAAAAGTTTGCCAAGAACCCTTGCTGTAAACGTTGCATGAAAGCAAGGTTAATCTAGCAGATTCAACTTCTTTCCTGACTGCACTATAGCAGTCAGTACAAAAACACAAAAATATTACCTGTGTATATAATCTTTAATATCATAAAGAACATCTTAAAAGGGCAAAATTAATAGTAAGTATAAAATTACTAGGTAGTCCATAGCTAGCCTCGAACATTCTGTGAAAATAGCACTAATTCCTGACTCTTTATTTTCGTAATGCAGTGACACTTACTATTCCTTTTGACTAAATTTCTCTTCTGAAAACTGTCATAAATTTTTTAATTTGACATAAATTACAATAAATTCCAATAAACTGAATTTTAACTATCTAGATGCCCAGGTATTGCAAAGAACAAAAACTGTTATTCATTGATCACCTATATGGTCATGACTCCTAAAAGATAACTTCACAGTATCTAATTTAATCCCCACAGCAAGCTTACAGTGGTTGTTATTCTGGTCCTAAATATGCGTCTCAGAGACATGCAGTAACCTGTAATTTGCTTGCAGTCACCCCACTAATATATGGCATCCCAATTCAGTGCTGGTATGAACACCCAGGGTTTACTATCCACAATGTCTCTCTTGCAACTGGGTTAAAAATCCCTGATACAGACCTATAGGCTCCAAAATTATACACAGTAATGTTATGCCAGAAAATTCCCCACCACCCCCCAAAAAAAGTTTAGAATGTGCTTCTCAAGAGAGGCAGAGGAAACTTCCAATGGGATAGGCTGAAAGTAGATTTTTACCTTCAGATGAAATACTCACCAGCATAAAGGCGATCAAAGTACCAAGAATAAAACATCCTTGAATTCCGTATTTTAAATTTAGTAGCCTTTATTGACCTTCAGTTCCAAGACATACATTTAAAATATGTTGATATTAAGGCTGATGATGTTGCCATTTGACATTACTGGCCACTCAAAGGTGAAAATGAATCTCTATTGACAGCAATTATTTCTGAATACTCAGAGGCTTGTATGAAATAAAAGTATTTAAAATTTTAAAAGGGGATGATTTCAGAACTTGAGGCAGAACCAGAAATGATTTCAAGCTTTCAAGACACTGGAGACTTTTCTTAGATTAGGCAATATATTAATATTGCTTCACTAAAGATTAATAGTACATTCGCCACATTATTAAGTTAACAGGTTTCTGTGTCTGTGATTCATGCCGATAATAACTTTATTCCTATTAACAATAATTCTCATTTGAAATCAGTAACAGAAACTTCCAAGTTATGCTGGGAGCCTTTCAGTCTTCAAGCAGATCTGCTGCCAGCACTCTTTTTTAAAAGCATCACTCATTTTCCTCTGATTGGGGGATATGTGCTTAATAATTTTATGGAAGTGAGGCAGAACTAGCTAATGTTCCCTTCAGTCTTGCCATCTGCCCCCAGCAAAGCAATCCTTGTTTATAATCCTAAAGGTCACATTGAAGACTGGAAGATGAATTATCACCAGGACACATTTTAGACAGATAGAAAGAATGTCTGTGAAAATGTGGTCTATCCCTGGGTTTAGGCAGTTAACATAGCAAGAGGCTCATTTTACAAGCGATGGGTTCATTAACTGCTGTGCTTATGACTCGGACTCTTCTTATACCCTCTCCAATTGTACGATTGATAGAGGAGTCAGTGAAAAGACTCGAACAGGAAGTGATCATCTGGATGTCTGAGGTGGGCAGCTCTCCCAGTATGGCAATAAGGCACAAATCCTATCGTAGTTCACGCACAGCAAGAAAAAAATGGTTTGGTGAATCCATCCCTTACGGACAAGACTCAGGTTGACTTAGCAGTTTTGTGCTCCACTGGGAATTAGAGAAGTACTAGGCTCTGTGACTGATAATCACGAGTGACTGCAGCCACATTCACACATAGAAAAGCCAGTAGGTGCCCTCTTTCTTGTGACCCTGTGCTTTTTAACAAGAGGTTTGGAATACTTGAACAGTCTCCAAGTTCAGGTTATGCTTTTAGTTAGGATTAGGGTTATTTTAAAAATGAAGAAATTCTGACACTACACTGAGGATTTGGGATGTGGTAGAGGTCTTCTTCGTTTGGGTTTTTGCTTTTGGGGGATTATGTTTGCTGTTCATTTTTTATCTGTTAGTTTATTATGCAAACCTTTTGCATACAGCTTCCTTTGTGGTCCACTAATGTCACACACTGAGTTTAAAATGAGAGTGTAAACACAAGTATATTTTGTTTCTCTTTTTTCCTGTTACTTGGCTCATTTTAGAAGTGGAACCCATCCAAGGAGCCAACAAAGACAGCCTCTGACAAGTATTGTGTTTCTACCCTGGGCCCCTCTTCTTAGTAAAAATCCTTCCTATCTATTTTGCTACCACACTAGATGCCATTCGAAGGCTTTTTTTTGCTTGCCCCCAATTTTTTTCCATCAGGGTAAAAACAAACATCCTTAATACCTTCTACTGGTTTTTAATTTATTGTTTCAGGAAAAAGTCTGCTTGCTTATACACAGAGCTATATTTTTTCAGTAAGTTGTTTGACTTCTTAGGTGTCAACCTAAGCACAAAATTAGGGCCACCTTTACTTTCATAGGAAGATGAAGAAGTCAGGATGACAAAAAGATTCCTCCATAAAGAATCAGTAGTATTGTCGATAGACTCCACAGAGACAATACTGCCCTGTGCCAGCTCATAATTGGGACATGGAGGATGAGAGGAGCATTCTGCTCATCTGTCGCAGACAGAGCACTTGCAAAGGGCAAGGGATCTCCTGCAAGATGCTTTCTCTAGAGTTAAACCACTCTCTTAATGCCTGGCTGCTTTCCCCCTCCCCCAACTACAGATTCCTTCAGGCTATTATGTGCAGACCATGAATTCCAACAGGAATTTGGATGGATTTCTTCTGCCAGTTGCAGTAATGAATGTCATCAGCACCCTACCATTATTAATTCTGGCGCCTTGTATGGAGTATTTAAGCACCTTCCTCTTTCCCTCGAAGAGAGATGGATCATTTCTGTGGCCATGCATTAGTAAGTACAACTTAGCATCTCAAGTGAACTGTTTGCAACTTTTTGCAATAAAAAAAGACTCTGCTAAGATCTCAGCTAGCTATATGTTCTGGAGTAGAGACCCATTTTGACAAGCTGGGAAGAAAATGAATTTGAGAGGAAGAACATCCAGCTCCTCGAGTCTTGACGCAGACATGAGTGGCCCATTGTCTTCCCACCTTTGATGCTTCCTCAGAGGACACAGCTGATATAAAGACCCAGTGAAATTTCCAGTGCTACCAAATGGCCTATCTTTCCTCAAGGGGAGCGGTTACTTACTTACTTACTTACTTCCTTACTCCCAAGTCAATGCTGAATATGTTCTTGAAAATTAACACAGGTTGGGGCACCTGGGTGGCTCGGTTGGTTAAGCATCTCCCTGCGGCTCAGGTCATGATCTCAGGGTCCTGGGATTGAGCCCCGTGTCAGGCTCCCTGCCCAACCAGGAGTCTGCTGCTTCCTCTGCCCCTCTACCACCACTGTGTTCATGCTCTCTCTCTGTCTAAAGTAAATAAAATCTTTAAAAAAAAATTAACACAGGTTAACAAACCCCCAAAATAATGCCTGACTATAGTTGCGAGGTATTAACTTCTGAACCAGTATCAAATTTACTAAAAATTAGTACTGTGATTCAGTTTCTACATTATACTTATTCATATAGTAAGGTACATAGCAAAAATTTTCAAGCATTTTTTCCAGCTTTATTGATCTTCCAGCTTAATTAATGCTTAACATTGTGGAAATCTGAGGTGTACGATGTGACAGTTTGATACAAGTATACATTGCAAAGTGTCACCACATTAAGGTTGGTTAGCACATCCTCAACCTCATGTAATTGGGGCTTTCTTCTTATGGTGAGAACACTAAAACTCTACTTTCATTGTTGAGAGGGGGAAAAATTAGGTCACCTTACTCAGAACACAAGCAATAGACCATAAAATAAAATTTCTCCAGTTGCAATGGCAGAGAAGGAGTTGAAGCCCATTCTGACTACACTCTGCCTCAGCCTGGCAGAGATCCCTCAGACACCGCCATGGACCAGGGGACAAGTACTGATACAGCCAAACCAGGCTCAACCCAATAATCAGAGATCTGGGCCTCAGCCTCTGCTCTGCCGCTGAGCTGCTGCTGCGTGACCTTGAAAAGCCACCTAACCTTCCTCATCTTCTAGTTCCCTTTTTTCGTTCACTGAGGGGCATACCCTCAATCAATTTAGGGTCCCTCTGTTCTGGAAGACTTTCAAAAGCATGCTGGATGATGTCAGTGCCTGGAACACGGTCCAGACACATGGTGAAAGCTCTATTATATTAACTAGTATTGAGCCATCATGTGTAGGACACAGGTCTAACTGGTAAGCATAAATAGAAAGCAAAGGGAATTTGAAACACTTAAGAAATACCGTATAATGATAAACTAATGTCTTATGGTCTGCGTGAGAAATAACTCCATTGAAATAAGGTCAGGCAACTAGAAGATTCTCTCCTCTTGGTTAACCTGTTCTTATTCTTAATTCCTCGTTTTCAGAGATGAGTAGCGACCATACTGCCTTTTAGTAACCTGTTATTATAGTTTTTTGGTTGTTTCTCTGTAGAAGTTATTTTTAGGGAGCATGCTTCCCGTTATTTACCAAAGCCATCAACCAGATCACCTCTGATCACCTCACAGGGTAGATCTGTTTTTGGAAAGAACTCAAAGTGACTAAACTTACCTCAGTGCATGTTGTTATCTCCAGTGACAGATGCCTTTAGCAAATAACCTTTTTTGATTGAGTTCTTAAGCCTCTAACCCTAACATTATTTATCGTAATTGGTTTAGGTAAACTGTAACTCTTACTAGGTTTTGATAATCCTTAAGTCTTAAAAAGTGCTTTTTGGTCTGCCAATGTAGAAATTCTAAAACCAGTATTTAGTGAATGTCCAACACTTGGTATAAACAAAAAGCAAGGCATAGTACATGCTCTCAGCAAGCACACTATTTTTTAAAAGATTTTATTTATTTATTTATTTGAGAGAGAGAGAGAGAGAGAGAGAGGGAGGGAGATTGAGCATACATGTGGGGAGGGGCAGAGGGAGAAGGAGAGAAATCTCATCCAAGCTCTGTGCTAAGTGTGAGCCTAATGCAGGGCTCAGTCTCACGACCCAGAGACCATAACCTGAGCTGAAACCCAGAATTGAAGCTTAACTAACTGAGCCACCCAGGTGCCTCCAGCAAGTACACTATTAAAACATAATGAATGCAGGACAAAATGGGGGTAATTGATAATGCGAAATGTGAAAAACTTCAGCAGTCCTGTACAGTATAATGGAAATCCAATGTGGGCTCCCAGATTATGCTTAATAACTAATTTTTTTTTTAAATTGGTTCATTTTAGGAAAATATGCTACAGAGAGTGACTGAAAGTACTACATTAGAAGTCTTTCCTGAGAATAAGATACCTTAAATTCATTTTAAATACAGACAACTCTCTCTTGGACAATTCTCCACTCTTACATATTTAAAATCCTTTCAATTCTTTAAAAGAGATATGTTTTTTTATGGATGGAAGAAAGTTAGGCAGAGTTACCTAACATATTTCATATATATGAACTAAATATTCCCCTTCAAGATTGGTAACAGACTTGTTGGACAGGAAAAAGGAAAAACTAGACTCATTAAAAAAAAAACAAAACTGAGCTATGTTCCTCTGAGTACAGAATACTGAATTCAGTTGTGTCTAAGCCAGACTCCATTCATTTGTTCATTTACATACTTGTTCATTTATTTGCATAATATTTTGCTATGGGCGTATAAAAAAAAAGTGTGATGATATGCATCTTTTAAAACTAGATGTTTGCTTCACTTCTTCATATTCCACTTATGATTATGAAGATTAACAAGTTTTATCAGGACATACAAGCACAAACTTCAGGTAATTTTTTGGTAGTAATTTACATAACTGAACTAGTCCAATATTAAAATCTCCTTTCACTTCGAACCCAAGTGCCTTGAAAATGTGAGAGAAGTATATATAAGTACATAAATTCATAAATTGTGAACAAGTATTTATGAATTCCTAATTTGAACCTAGGCGCCTTCTTATACATATCCCATTTAGCCTCATCATAAACTGTCATTTAATAGGTCAAGGGTCTAAAAGAGAGTGTGTGTCATTTGAATCAGGTGTTCTCATTCTCAGGCCATTGCAGCAGTATTATTATTATTATTATTATTATTATTATTCCACTTACCAGCTGTAAATGTTAGATGACAGCAGGTAAATAAAATATTGTTAATTTGGAATCCCTACTGTTATTTCTTTTATTATTTAAGATTGTATTTATTTACTTGGGAGAGAATGAGAGAGAGAGCACAGAGGGAGAAGAAGAAGCACACTGCCACCTGAGCAGAGAGTCCATTGCAGGGTTCAATGCGGGGCTGGATCCCAGGACCCAAAGTTCATGACCAGAGCCAAAGGTAGATGCTTAAATGACTGAGCCACCAAGGTGCCCCCTTCCTACTATTCCTTACTCTTCCTTTCCCTTCCTTCCCCTTCCTTCCTTCTTTCCTTCCTTTTGAAAGATTTTATTTATTTATTTGAGAGAGAGCAAGAGTGAAAGAGAGAACAAGAGCCAGGTGAGGGACAGAGGAAGAAGCTGACTCTCTGTTAGGCAGGGAGCCCAATGTGGGACTAGATCCTGGGACTCCAGAATCATGACCTGAGCCCAAAGACAGATGCTTAACTGACAGAGCCACCCAGGAGCCCCCTTACTACCATTTCTAATTAAGGCTCTGCAATTAATTAAAAAAAAAAATCCTTTCGTCACTACAACAGGCAGTTACTGCTTAGACCCCCCCACCCACTCTCTTCCACATTCGTCATCCCCCTTCCAGGGACTGTCATGTTTCAGGAAGCAGATGGTGCAGATGGTGCAGATGCCTAGTATTTGACATGGATAATCACAGCCCAGGCCAAGAGTGAGGGATGGGGAAATCTCACAGAATTGGTCAAACCAGAAATTTAATAAAGGAAAAAAGAAACTTACTTTTTCTGTCTAGCTCATAAACAATGCAACGAGAGAAGAGTTTCTGACTCAAGATATAACAGTCTTGACTTTATCACCTAACGAAATCAAAAAGCATATCGCAGTACCAACTATAAAGAATCTCCAAACCTTCCAGAACTGTGAAAGGCAAAGGCTTGATAGGCTCAGAATTGTGTATCAAGACTGTATTTTCCTAACATTACATGTGAGCAGATTTATCCGTTTAAAAGTCAACCTTAATTCACCTAAAATCTAAAATCAGTGATATTGTGATTTATCATCTGTCGTAATTGGACATACTTTGTTTTAGCCTTTTCCAGTTCAAAAATGTTTATACTAGGAGTATTTCTTTTCCTCAGTGTTAATTAAAATCCTGCAGTATGTGGTATTTAGTAGTTAATGCTGACATACACAAGTATTAATCTGACTAAAATTAGCCTAATTAAGATTGTTATTAAGTCTTACATAAAGCAGAAGTGTATAACAGAGTAGGTAGCAATTATCTTGGCTTTTAAATAACATTTAAATTGAAATGCGGATGAAGTATATTTAAATATCTCCCAGACGTTCCTCCTTAAAATAAAAACTTGAAGATTCAAATTTTAACCCCAAGTCCTTTACGATAAAGTGACAACCAAGTGTTGGTCACTTTTTACATTACCAGTAACTGTACTTGTTCTAATAATTGACAGTAATAAAAGATTCCTTTCTGAGGGTGTCTGGGTGGTTCAGTCAGTTAAGCAGCCAATTCTTCGTTTGGCTCAGATCATGATCTCATGGGACATGAGAATGAGCCCTGCCTGAGTCTCCACACTCAGTGTGGAGTTTGCTTAAAGATTCTCTCCCTCTGCCCCTACCTCCACTTGTGTGCGCACTTTCTCTCTCTAATAAATAAATAACTTTTTTTTAAAAAGTTCCTTTCTTGATTAGAGCCAAAGTGTTTGATAAATTAAAAATTGAGTCAGGGGTCCAATCACCTTCATTGAAAATAGGGTTACTTTAGGGTGCCCCAGTGGCTCAGTCAGTTAAGCGTCTGCCTCTGGCTCAGGTCAGGCTCTCAGGGTCCTGGGATGGAGCCCCACATCAGGCTCCTTGCTCAGGGGGGAGTCTGTTTCTGCCTCTCCCTCTGCTCCTCCCCCTCACCCTGCTTGTACTGTCTCTCTCTGTCAAATAAATAAATAAAAATTTGAAAAAAGAAAGAAAATAGGATTATGTTAACAAAACCAGTTTTTTTGTTACTATAGTTTTAGAACTGATACATTTTTTCCAAAAAAATCAGAGTGCACACCCACTGAAAATACCTGATGAAGGACCTGTAAATACTAAAAGAGGAAATGTGTAAATAACCAGCCTGAATCATTCATTCCTTCAATTCTTCCTTTGTTTCGTAAAAGCACGTAAGTGTTCTCAAGTTCTTATTTTTAAAGTGGACATCAACAATGGATTAAATTTGGGGTAAAGCAGACCAGCTAGTACACCAACTGAAGCAATGATTGTATCTGCAAGATACACTTGTTTATCTGATCTCGATGTAAATGAGTTACCTGCTCTATATTTAGAAATTAAAACACCAACTGAAGCTGACTCTCTGGAAACTAGTTCCGGTGGTCTACAGAGAAACAAAAGACTGGATAGGAATAGCTCAGTTCAAATATAGGAACACACCACTAATAGGAACAATAAAAGTAAAAAGCATGCCATTCTAGTAGCGGGTAAGTAATACCTTCTGCAAAGGCAGCAGATACATCTGACTATAAAATCATAGCTGTCTCTGCGAGAGTGGTTTATGGACACCCGCGTGTTCTCACATGAGCAAATTTCCTACTCTGGGAACTGGCCAAAATCATGGATCATGGCTCAGTAGAATTTCATACGCACAGTTGTGTTACATATCAGAGACTCGTACATCAGACTATCCGTAAAAATCCCATAGTTTTTCTCAGTCAGTAAATTTAAGCAATAACTGAAACATCTTAACATATCTATTTTTTAGGATTAGTTTGCTTCAGTATGAAGTGGCAATGCTTGAATAAATTCTGACTTACCTTTATTTCATTGTGGTCTAATTTGGAAAATTATTACATGGCAGGGTAATAGAATGAACTATAAGAGCTTGAAGACTCTTATGTTCTTGGCTACAACCACACAGCCAATATTAAAACATACATTATTTATCCGAATATAATATCTCCTTTGGAACCATGTACTTTATCTTGTAAATACACAGCTGCTAGGAGTTTAAAATGTATACATTCTGATAAACTGTGCTCTGCTTTGGACGAGTTATGATCTCATAGAAGTTAAGAATAAAAGCGGAATGGATTAAATTTAGGTTGGAATCAAACTTTGTTTTGAATTTTAAGAAAGTCATTTTTCACTAGCATCAGAGTGCAGTAGCAAATAAAAAGCAAATGTAGTTATCTAGATCCTTCAGGTAAAAATATGCTTTGCCCTAAAATATCTGGGTAAATGAGTTAAATATTTGTGCTTCACTTGAAATTGTCTGGAGAACCGTCTTTCATTGGATTTTGCTAGATTAGGTCTCATGGTGCTTTATGCTGGAGTAGTACTTCTCAAGTTTAATGTGTACCAGGAATCTCTGAGGCTCCTTGTTTCAATGCAGACCTGAATTCAGTCCTTCTCTGGTGGCACTGGAGACTCTGCAGGTCTAGCAAGCTCCCAGGTGATCCCTGGTCAGGGACTAACTATGCTTTGAGTATCGAGGACAGAGAAAGAGGCCATGAGACTGCTGTGTCATGTTTCGTGCCTGTGAATAGGCAGCAAGAGCCCAAGAAAAACTACCACTATTTCTTATCCGGTCAGCTACAATTCAGGAGTAGGCATTAAAAGCTGATGGCTAAGCCAGGGCCAAATCTGGCCCACCATTTGTTTTCACACTGCCCCGGCAAACGAAGAATTATTTTCACAGACGAACATTTGCTCTTGAGCCGAGGGTAAGAAGCAGTAACTTTAAACACCAGTTAAGGGAAATTCCATCACTTGCCCAAAAGAATTATTATCTTGAATTCCATCCATAAAAAATTTGTAGAAGCATATTCTATCTCTTGTTGCATAAACTACCTTCATATCTTCAAAATTTTGCCCTTCTGTCCCACAAACTCAAAAATGTTCATTATTGGGCTTTTACAGAAAAAAATTGCAGATATCTTGTCTAAGCTACTGCCTCTAATGCTATAAACTTTTCAGAATAAAATACAACCTTGTTTACATAGTACAAGGTGATAACCAAAAAAAGGGGGTAAAGGGGTGGACATGATGTTTTTTATCTAAATTAGCCTTAATTAGGATGAAGGGCATCGTAGGAGACTCTCACAGAATTCAAATTCTAAAACAAGAAAGTTTGAAAACTTATTCTTACCTACCTCAACACTTTTGTTAGAGTTCATATGATTATCATGGACAATATAGTTTGTCCGATTTGTACAGCTTAATTTTTACGTAATGCCTAAACATACCTTCATCAGTTTGCTCAGGCTGCCATAACAGAATACCACAGACTAAGTGGCTCAAACAACAGAAATTGTTTTCTCACAGTTTTGGGTGATATAAGCTCAAGGTCAAGGTGTGGGAAGACTAGGTTTTTCCTAAGGCTTTTCTTCTTGGCTTGCAGACGGCCATCTTTTTCCTAGGTCCCCTCATGGCTTTTCCTCTGTGCGTGCACAAACCTGGTGTCTTTTCCTCTTCTTCTAAGAACACTAGCCCTATTGGATTAGGGCCTCACCCTTCTGCCCTCTTTTAACCTTAAGTATCTCTCTAAAACCTCTCTCTTCAAATAGTCACATTGGGAGTTAAGACTTCAACATATTAAAGGAGCATAACTCGCTCAACAGCAACAGTATATGTATGTAGAAATTCATCTCTGAAATTGGGTTACATATTGTAATGGATTGGCAACTCTTTTTTCCTTTCTCAGTGATACATAAAAAACATGTTTCTTCTTAGAGTTGAATTCATCTTAGATTCAGGAAACGTTACGTTAACAAACAAATAATGTTGAAAGCCTTTCAATAGTAAGTAATGGTCTCCAGCTCTGGCTTTCTCTGCCATCCGCCCAGAGGCAAATCATTTTCAAATTTTAGGTTTTGTTTATCTAATTCTACTAAATAATATGATTATAGAAATATTATTTAAATTGGCAATCAATCTCTTTCTCTCTCTCTCTCTCTCACACACACACACACACACACACACACACTCTTTCATGGCAAAACCAAAGAATTTGATTCAATTTTCTCTCATAAAAATTTATTTTCTGTACTTAAAAAGTATGTGATTTTTCTCAATTATTTAATTAAAAATTGTTTGTTTTTTAAGTTTCAAACTGCTCTACCAGTTTCCCCTTACTATCACTAGCTTTGTCTCAGTGCTAAAATACGTAAGGTCATGTACTAGGGGCTCCTCTGCTTCGGAAGATTTTAAAGACTTTTTGGGTCTTGACCATGGCCCTCTAGACTGGCTGAGTGGTGCTCTTTTGTGTTAGCTCTATAACGACCTCTTCTTCTTCCTTAACTTACTTCCTCTTTCATTATCATTTATTTTTTAGCAACTTCTTAAGAAAGGGCATATGAAAAGTATAATTTTCCAAGAATTTATATAATTGAAAATCTTTTTACCCTTCTACTTGATTAATTGATTGTACATTGAATTCTAGGTTGACAATAATTTTTCTTCATAATTTTGAAGCTATTACTCTGATTGTGATCCACAGACTTGAAGGTCGGTTGAAAAGCCCAGTCGCCTTCTTCTGCTCGTTTCTGTGTTTATGACATCTTTTACTTGCTGGAGCACTCTTCCTATCAATGTTATTCTAAGATGCCATGTTATTGTGCCCTGGTAAATGTCTTTTCAACCACTGCACTATTCATGGGTACTCTCACTGTTCTCTCAATCAGAGAAATTTTCTTTTATTTTTAAAATATAATTTCCTCTCCTTCATTTTACCTGTATTTCAACACCTATTGATTAGAATAGGGGTTGGACCCTCTTAAAATAATCCAGATAAGTCTCTTTAAAATTTTTTTTGGGGGGAGAGAGAGAGAGCACACTTGTGCGTAAGCAAGTTGAGGGGAGGGGCAGAGGGAGAGGAAAAGAGAAAATCCCAAGCAGGCTCCACCTACAGCATGGAGCTCAGATAGCACAACCCTCAGATGATGACTTGAGCCAAATCAAGAGTTGGTCACTTAACCAATTAAGCCACCCACGTGCCCCCAAATAAGTCTCTTAAAACACGTGCCCCCAAATAAGTCTCTTAAAAAAAATGTTGACTCTTGACTCTATTGAGGTATGATTGATCTACAAAATCTGTACATATTTAATGTACACAACTTGATGGGTTTGGATACCTTTTATTGCTTCTTCTTGCCTAATTGTTCTGGCTAGGATTTCCAGTAATACACTGAATATCAGTGGCAAGTGTGGGCCAGTAAATGTTTCAGAAGAGCAAAGCAAAGGCTCTAAGGTGAGAACGAATTTAATATAGTCAAGAAAAACAAAAAATGTGGCTGAAAGTGGTTAGAGAGGAGAAAGTAGCAAGCAATTAGAGTGAGAGGATAAGCACAGGCAAGATCATAAAGGCCACGTTAAAGATTTGAGATTTCATATTAATTGTATAAAAACCTATAGACAGAATTTAAGCAGGAGAGTAACATTGAATTTGCATTTATATAAGATCTCCCTGACTGTTGGGTGCTTAAGGGGGCACAGGTGCATAAGAGTGAAAACAGGAAGACCATTAAATATGTTATTGCACATAGCCTGGGTTAAAAATAATAATGACTTGGACTAGAATGATGGCAGTGGCTATGAAGTGAAGCAGGTTAATTCACAATATATTTTGAAGTAGAATCTGGATAACTTAATAATATATTTGGAGATGAGGGAAAGACAGAGGATCCCAGATTTCTGCCTTGAGTAGGTGAAGGTACTGGAGGAGATGGGGAAGAGTGAAAAGGAAGCAGGGAAAGATCAAAAGTTCTGTTTTGTGTCACCACCTCTTTGAAACCTTCCCTTAGAGATTACTTATCTTTCTGACCTTTCTTTCCATGGTTTTAGCTTTTGTCTTGACACCAAATGCAAATATGTTTAAAAGCATTGACTAGATGTTCTCTTCCCTCACTCCCCATCATTTTTTAAATTTCACCTGACCTTAAATTTCCATTCCTTGCTGATGACTCATTAATCTTTATCTCTTGACTCAACCCACCTTCTGACCTACGATTCACATTTTCAATTGTTCTCTGAGCACTTCTCTTTAAATTATCTTTGTGACTCTACCTCAACTCAAAATCAAATTCATTTTCTCCCTGTCATGGATCTTCTTTATATTATTGGCACTACCATCTTTCCAGTCACCTAGACTTATACTCAACTTTGACATCTTCTTCCTCCTTGCTCTTGCTATGGTTTTATCAGTGGAATCTATTGTACCTCATGTTTCTATTCTCTATGTTTTCTGGAAGTGGGAGCCATGACTGTAACTTAAGTCCCCAGTATACTTTATCAGGATTATTTTTTAACTTCCTAACTATCTTCCCACTTCCAATATCTCTCCCATTCTATCAACCAGTCTTCAGAGTAATCATCCCAAATGACAGTTCTAATCATTTCACTTGTGTCTCAAATCTTCAGTGATTCTATTACCTTCAGAGCAATTTACAAATTCCTTAAAAATATATTAAATGCCTCTTATGATCTATCTTGTCCCCCGATTCCCAAATAACTTGTTTCTCACTATTCTGAAAATCTGTCTGATTCTTTCACAACTCTGTACTTTTGCTCATGCCAGTGACGCTGACTTTACCTCTTCATATGGACTCCCTTTTTTTTTTAAAGATTTTATTTATTTATTTTACAGACAGAGATCACAAGTAGGCAGAGAGGCAGGCAGAGAGAGAGAGGAAGAGAAGCAGGCTCCCCACTGAGTGGAGAGCCCAATGTGGGGCTCGATCCCAGGACCCTGGGATCATGACCTGAGCCGAAGGCAGAGGCTTTAACCCACTGAGCCATCCAGGTGCCCCTACCTTCTTTCTTTAAAGCATAAAATTATTTCTCTCACCTCCCCAGCTAGAAATAAGTTCTTCTTCTTAGATTCCCCAATAGAGTATAAGTCTGCAATGACTGAGAACAGATATTTTTTAATCTTATATCTCCAACTGTGCCTAACATACTGCCTTGCATGGAACAGGAAGAGAGTAAATACTAAATTGAATTGACATATTAGCTCTTTTTCTGATGAGTCTATAATGTGCCAAGTAATCTAAATCAATGCAATTATGTGATGAATGTGATCTTAAAAGTAGATAATATTGAAACTCAAATTTTTTATATAAGCTGTTCAAAGAACCAAAATCTCAACTCCACTAATAAATGAGCCTTCCTGGAACCAAATTTCAAATAAAAATAAATTAAAAATTCCTCAAATTTTCTGTTATTCAGATTTCCTCCCTTTTTTTACACCTTCTATTTCTTACAGACTCAGTAAAGAGCAGACCTTACAGATACATTTAAATACTGAGATATAATCAAAAAATTTACCTACCAGTTTCTCTATCAACCAAAACAAACACTAAGCTATTTAAACATTAGATTGATTTTTTTGAATTGAAAGCTTTGCCTTATCTGAAATTTTATGCAAGTTAGCAAAATGTGACTATCTCTAAATTTCAAGTAAATTCCATCTAGCTCAAGTTTGCTTCTGCTCTAACAATGGGATTAAGTCCAGTAATATGAATGAAAAATTGGGAAATGGATTGGTTGCAGTGGATATAAACTATAACAAAATCATGGCAAAATCCCTACTCATTTTCAACCAAAATTTTCTAGATAATTCCTCAAGAATAAAAGGGAAAGAAGAGCAAGATGACTTTTTGAATAATTGCTTCCATTTATACTCTTTATCTAGCTAATTCACCTTTACTATTTTTTTTCTAAACAAAAGTTTCTAGTCCTTAATGCTCTACAAAGATCAGAGAAATGTCCGAAAACTGAGGACTGATAATGCGGATTATTTCAAACCATTTTTAAATGATTAAAACCTTGTGAAGAGATCACTCTATTTTAAATTTCCCCCAAACTATTTTTGACTCCTATAAATCTTAAAAAGTTATCAAAAATAATTTATATGAGGACAAAAATTCAAAACTATGGCTTTATCTTCAATAATTGCTCCCTATTGCTTTCAGGAGCTGTTATAATAATACCAGTACAGTATCTTATTTAAATCTCAGAGTCACCCTACAAAGGTAAGCATTATTAACCCCATCTTAAGAGCTGAGGAAAGTGATCATGAGGTTAACTAACTTTCCAGAAGCCCTCTAAGCAGTAAATCGGGAAATAGGGAGTCCGTGCAGTTGTTTCTTAGAGACCAGAGTCAAAGCAACATAGTCAGATAACACAGTTAGCTGGCATTTGGGTAGTCTCAGGGCAAAAAATATTGAGCAAACATCTCTGAGTGTCAATGTGTAAAAATGCCATGGACTATTACACTGATTTGGGGCTCTTTTTTCTTTCTTTTTTTCTCTGCATCGTTTTCCTTAAGTCGCTGGAAATCTTTCTGCTGCATTGTCTGTGATGGTAGCTGGTTTCTTTGAAATACACAGAAAACACTTCCCTCCAGTGGAGCAGCCTCTTTCAGGCAAAGTCGTCACCGTTTCTTCCATGCCCTGTTTCCACCTGGCTCTTCAGTATGTTTTACTTGGAGTGGCTGAAACACTGCTCAGCCCAGCCTGTGAGTAATGATTTCATCACCTCATGTAAGAACACACCAAGTCTTTACACAGAACACATCACCTCAAGCGGCTGGCGACCTATTCACTCCCTGGAGATTTCCCACAATGTTTCAGAACAAGCATATTTATCACCCTCATTTAAAAAAACAAAAATGTTTAATTTCTCTTCATTCCTCTGCCAGATACAGAAAAATTATTAATTCTACCTCAATGTAGATGGAAAGAAAGATTTATGAACTTAGTTAAAGGCAGTAACTATTTGGTCAAATACACAATAGGAGGAAAAAAACTGCTAAAACCTAGAAGACAAGTCCAATATACCCAGATAAAAGCTCTCCTGTTTTTCTTCTTCCCGCCTCCTGCCTTCTCACTCACAGACAAACTCACATATATACTCCCTCCAAAAGTGACATTTATAATGTACCCTGAGAGTATATAAACATGCAAATGAAATGAAAATTTGAGCCAATTTTCCAGATAACTCATTGTCTTTAAATTAAGTTACACTAAATTAAGTGTGATCACTTGTGTTTCATAAGACAGGTTCAAAATAACATTATTAAATATCAAGGGTTTTCTGGATTATCTAGATTGCTGATATTAATTAAACCAGCCATTTTAAAATTCATCAAGATAGTTCAGTGACTTCTTGCAATACAACAGTGTGTGTGTGTGTGTGTGTGTGTGTGTGTGTGTATTTATCAGTGTAATCTATTGCATCTTATTTTTTACCTTCTTTCCCTGCAGTGGGAGCCCTGATAGTAACTCAATATACTTTATTGAGATTATTTTTTAACTTCCTATCTTCCTATTTCTACTATATCTTCCACTCTATCAACCAGCACACAACCTTTAGAGGGTTGACTCAGCTGATCTGGTTGGCTAAGCATGTGTCCCCTTCCTCCCTCACCACTCCATGTGCATCCCTCCCAAAGTGGCACACTAGGTGGAAAAAGATGACTTACTCCATAGAGAAGGAACATTCTTCAGTCAAGGTATATGAGTAGCTACATTCCCATGGTACAACCACCAAACAAACTCTCAGCATCATCTGTAGGAGAATGTAGGGTAGTCAAGTTTCCAAGACTCCAGACACATCCAAATGAGGGGCTGCATTTCAAAAAGTCTGCCTTTCAAAAAGAAAAAAAGAAAAAAAAATCTATGGAATTATAACTATATATGCCTACTAGACCTCTTTTTTTTTTTTTAGATTTATTTATTTGGGGCACCTGAGTAGCTCAGTCAGTTAAGCATCTGCCTTTGGCTCAGGTCATGATCCCAGAGTCCCAGGATCAAGTCCTGCATCAGCTTCCTGCTCAGCGGGGAGTCTGCTTCTCTCACTCCCTGTGCTCCTCCCCCAGCTCATTTATTTAACTCTCTCTGAAATAAATAAATAAAATCTTTTACAAAGAAAAAAAAAACTTAAAAAAAAAAGTTGTATTCATTTTTGAGAGAGAGAATCTTAAGCAGACTTGCTGCTGAGTGAGGAGCCTGACTCAGGCCTCCATCTTCTAACCCTGAGATCATGACCTGAGCCGAAATCAAGAGTGAGACACTTACCTGACTGAGCCACCCAGGTACACCTGTATTAGACTTCTTTTTATAATTTTAAATCATTCCACTCAATTCATTTTATATAAATAAATAGTCTTATGAGATTCTAAGATGGGCCTATCACTGTTTGACACTACAAGAAATACAGAGGAACTATAAAAGAATGCCATTGCACAAATGTTTGTGACTTCCCTGATGTGGTTTCCAGATAATTGTCAAAATTTTGTAGGCTAGACGTGAAGCAAGGTAACAGTAATGTGGGTGATGAGTGAATGCAATCAGGAAATTCCCAGACAGTTTAGCAATAGTGGTTCAACTTACAAAAGCCAGAAAGGGTCTACAGCCATACCACCCTGAACGTGCCCAATCTCGTCTGATCTCAGAAGCTAAGCAGGGTCGGGTCTGGTTAGTACTTGGATGAGAGACAAAAGCCAGCAAGATACTTACAACCATAGACTATTAAAAAGGCAGATTATGTCATATAAACCACTTAGTCTACCCTTCACTGAGTTACCCACGAGGAAATCAACATCCAACTAAGTCAATTGTCTTATCTGCTATTATAGATCATGGGGTAGGGACCAGAAGACTTTGTTTTGATTCCCAGCTTTGTCACTTACTACGTTTGTGACTTGAGAATTCATGCAACCTCTAAGCTTCACTTTTCTGATCTTTTAAAAAGGAAGTAATTAAAATTCTTCCTTAAACTTATAAACTCCCAAAATTGAACCAGGAAGAAATTGACAACCTGAGTAGACCGATATCTAGTAACGAGATTGAAGCAGTGATCAAAAACCTCCCAAAAAACAAGAGCCCAGGACCTGACGGATTCCCTGGGGAATTCTAACAAACTTTCAGAGAGAAATAACATCTATTATCCTGAAGCTGTTTCAAAAAATTGAAGCAGAAGGAAAACTTCCAGACTCTTTTTATGAAGCCAGCATTACCCTGATCCCCAAACCAGGCAAAGACCCTACCAAAAAGGAGAATTTCAGACCAATATCACTGATGAATATGGATGCTAAGATTCTCAACAAGATCCTAGCAAACAGGATCCAAGAGTACATTAAAAAGATTATACACCATGACCAGGTATGATTTATCCCTAGGATACTAGGATGGTTCAACATTCGCAAATCAATGTGATAGAACAAATCAAAAAGAGAAGAGAGAAGAACCACATGGTCCTCTCAATTGATGCAGAAAAAGCATTTGACAAAATCCAACATCCGTTCCTGATTAAAACACTTCAAAGTATAGGGATAGAGGGAACATTCCTGAACTTCATAAAATCTATCTATGAAAGATCCACAGCAAATATCATCCTCAATGGGAAAAAGCTCACAGCCTTCCCGTTGAGATCAGGAACACGACAAGGATGCCCACTCCCACCACTCTTGTTCAACATAGTATTAGAAGTCCTAGCAACAACAATCAGACAACAAAGAGAAATAAAAGGTATCCAAATTGGCAATGAAGCAGTCAAACTCTCTCTTGTCACAGATGACATGATTCTTTATACGGAAAACCCAAAAGACTCCACCCCCAAACTACTAGAACTCATACAGCAATTCAGTAACGTGGCAGGATACAAAGTCAATGTACAGAAATCAGTGGCTTTCTAACAATGAAAATAGAAAGGGAAATTAGAGAATCGATTCCATTTACTATAGCACCAAGAACCATAAGATACCTGGAAATAAACCTAACCAAAGAGGTAAAGGATCTGTACTCAAGGAACTACAGAACACTCATGAAAGAAATTGAAGAAGACACAAAAAGATGGAAGACCATTCCATGCTCTTGGATCGGAAGAATAAACATTGTTAAAATGTCTATACTGCCTAGAGCAATCTATACTTTTAATGCCATTCTGATCAAAATTCCACCGGTATTTTTCAAAGAGCTGGAGCAAATAATCCTAAAATTTATATGGAATCAGAAGAGACCCTGAATCACTAAGGAAATGTTGAAAAACAAAGATAAATCTGGTGGCATCACATTACCTGATTTCAAGCTTTACTACAAAGCTGTGATCACCAAGACAGCATGGTACTGGCATAAAAACAGACACATAGACCAGTGGAACAGAGCAGAGAGCCCAGATATGGACCCTCAACTCTATGGTCAAATAATCTTCGACAAAACAGGAAAAAATAAACAGTGGAGAAAAGACAGTCTCTTCAATAAATGGTGCTGGGAAAACCCGACAGCTATATGTAGAAGAATGAAATTCGACCATTCTCTTACACTGTACACAAAGATAAACTTGAAATGGATAAAAGACCTCAACATGAGACAGGAATCCATCAGAATCCTAGAAGAGAACATAGGCAGTAACCTCTTCAATATCAGCCACAGCAACTTCTTTCAAGATATGTCTCCAAAGACAAAGGAAACAAAAGCAAAAATGAACTTTTGGGACTTCATCAAGATCAAAAGCTTCGGCTCAGCAAAGGAAACAGTCAACAAAACAAAGAGGCAACCCGTGGAATGGGAGAAGATATTTGCAAATAACAGTACAGACAAAAGGTTGATATCAAGCATCTATAAAGAACTCCTCAAACTCAATACACACAAAACAGATAATCATATAAAAAAAATGGGCAGAAGATATGAACAGACACTTCTCCAATGAAGACATACAAATGGCTATCAGACACATGAAAAAATGTTCATCACTAGCCATCAGGGAGATTCAAATTAAAACCATATTGAGATACCACCTTACACCAGTTAGAATGGCCAAAATTAGAAATACAGGAAATAACATGTGTTGGAGAGGATGTGGAGAAAGGGGAACCCTCTTACACTGTTGGTGGGAATGCAAGTTGGTGCAGCCACTTTGGAGAACAGTGTGGAGATTCCTCAAGAAATTAAAAATAGAACTTCCCTATGACCCTGCAATTGCACTACTGGGTGTTTACCCCAAAGATACAGATGTAGTGAAAAGAAGGGTGATCTGTACCCCAATGTTTAAAGCAGCAATGGCCACGGTCGCCAAACTGTGGAAAGAACCAAGATGCTCTTCAACAGATGAATGGATAAGGAAGATGTGGTCCATATACACTATGGAGTATTATGCCTCTATCTGAAAGGATGAATACCCAACTTTTGTATCAACATGGACGGGACTGGAAGAGATTATGCTGAGTGAAATAAGTCAAGCAGAGAGAGTCAATTATCATATGGTTTCACTTATTTGTGGAGCATAACAAATAACATGGAGGACATGGGGAGATGGAGAGGAGAAGGGAGTTGAGGGAAATTGGAAGGGGAGGTGAACCATGAGAGACTATGGACTCTGAAAAGCAACCTGAGGGTCTTGAAGGGGCGGAGAGTGGGAGGTTGGGGGAACAAGGTGGTGCATATTAGGGAGGGCACATATAGCATGGAGCACTGGGTGTGGTGCAAAAACAATAAATACTGTTAGGCTGAAAAGAAATTTAAAAAAATATATGAAAAGAAAAAAAAATTCTTCCTTATATCACAGCAGCAATGTAAGAATCAATGGGAATGGGGACTACTCCTTGAGAATTAAATGACAGCATGTGAAGTGTATTTTGAACTGTAAATTGAAGAATTACTAAACAAACAAAAAAACAAACAAACAAAAAGAATTACTCTTCTGGGAGGCAGTACAGCATAGTGGTTAATATCTAAATCAGACAAATATGAGTTTAAACCCAGGGCTTTAAACCCAGTTCTGCCATTGACTAAATGTGTGACTCTAGATAAATTATTCTGCACTTCTGAGCCTTTCTCATCATCTATAAAATGTGGAATGATTGTTATCAGGACTAAGTGAAATGTTTTATGGAGAGGAAAAGGCAGAGTATCAGTATATGGACAGCACTCAATAATTAGCAACTGTAATGTATGCTGCTAGTATTAGTATCCTAATCTTTCACATGAATGAATAGGGCAAGACTCGGGACTCAAGCACATATATCCTGCTCATAGCTCTTTCTACCACACCTACCATAAACTGAACACCAGGGACCTGGTAGTGTGAGGAAAATTGTATCTTTCTCACGTGAGTCATCCTACATCCCCCCCTTTTTTAAAGATTTTATATATTTGTTTGAGAGAGAGAGAGAGAAAGAGACAGAGATAGCAAGAGAGAGCCCAAGTGGGGAGGAGAGGGAGAAGCAGGCTACCCACTGAGCAGTGAGCCCGATGCAGGATTCAATCCCAGGACCCTGGGATTATGACCTGAGCCAAAGGCAGACACTTAACCAACTGAGCCACCCAGGCGCCCTCCCCCCCCAATCTCTTTTTTCCCCTTACTTCTCACCTCCAATCCAACAGCAAGACTTAGTCTTTACTCTGAAATATAATCTAAATCTCACCATGTCTCACTATCTTCTTCACTCTCCACTAGTCTACACTAGTTATCTCACTAATTCTGTCAGAGCCTCCTAACTTGTTTCCCTGCTTCTTCTCCTGCCCCAGGAGTCCATTCTCCAAAACAGCCATCATGCTATTTCCAAAAGAGTTCCTACCATTCCCCAGATTCAAATTTCTCAATAGGATTTTGGAGATAAATTCCTTAAATGGTGAATAAGTACATGGTTTGGCCTCTTGTACTGCTCCAACTATATTTTGTAACATTATTTCCTCTGACCACTCCATTAGAAATTTAATGATCTTCATTCTGTGTTTCTAAAGAGTCAAACTTATTTTCACCCCAAGCCCTTTGTGTTTGCTCTTCTCTCTACCTAGAATCCCCTTTCCTCTGTTTTAAAGTGTCTGGCTTCTTCTCAACATCAAATTTTCTCAAAGATGATTTCTTCAGAGAGGTTGTCCAGGTGATCCTATCACTTTCACTCCATTACCCTCTTCCATTTTTTCTAATAGCACTTGTCAGGACCTGCAATTATCTTATTTATATGTGTATGTTTACTGCCTGCCTCTCACTATGAGAATGTGCCGTCTTTAAGTCAAGATTCTTATCCTTATCGCTCATCCTTATGTTCTACTGTTCTTCCTTCCTTAAAAGTGCCTGTACAGAGCAGACGACATAAATATACTGAATAAACAAATTAATTAATAAAATCTATAGCTATTTCTATGTGAGTACAATAAAAATATATCACTCAAATTACCGACAATGTCCTATGTTGATGGCATCGAGCAAGGAAGCACAGTGGGTTACTTCCCAAATTTCAGTGGACATTGTTTACCATACTAAGTCATGTTATAACTTGGAGATGATCTACAAGAAAAAACAACACACACACACACACACACACACAGAGAGAGAGAGAGAGAAAAGTTTTCAAATTATGGCTTAATTACAGCACTGTATACCCCAGCTATCTCATAACCTGTGTTTGTTTTATTTATTCAAAAAGTACTGTGTTGGTATCTATAATATGACTAACACTACTCTAGAACCTTAAGGTAAATCAATTTAAAAAAAATAGATGAAAATTTCTGCCATTGTAGAACCTACCTTCTACCAAAGGGAGAAAGATCGACTAGGATACACCTCAATGAGAAGTAATAGATATACAAAGGCTTGAAAAAGTTGAGAGAGTCAGCCACAAGGATATCTGGAAAGAACATTACTATTAGCAAGGGAGTCATTAAATGCAGAGATTAGAGTGTATCTGGTAATGAAGGGTAAGGAGTCTCGTGCAGCTGGAGGAGAGTAAGGAAGAGAAAAACTAGTAAGAGATGAGTCAAAGTGGCTGTTGTAAAGACTCTGACTTGGGCTCTGAGTGAAATGGGAAAAGGGATGACATGACATTACTCACACTTTTAAAGAAACCTTTTCTCTGCTGTCTAGAACATACTACCCTGAAGAAAAGGAGACATTAAGAATATACTACAATAAGGAAAAGGATAGAAGATAGATGAATTAAGGGAAGAAATGAGTGCCTCAGACCAAGAGAGTAGCAGTGTAGGTGGTGAGAATACTATTCTAAAGAAGGAACAATAGGGTATGAGAAAAAGAGAAGACTTACATCTAAGTTTATGGCCTGAGCACCTAGAAAGTTGCAGTTGCCATCTACAGAGAGACAAAAGGCTACAGGGGAATAAGGTTTAGGGAGAAGATCACCAGTTTCACTTTGGACATGAAAAGATGTCAGATTGAAGTGACAAATAGGGAATTGAATATCCAAGTCTGTATTTTCATATTGAGCTAAGAGATCTATGCAAATTTGAGAGTCATAAGCATATCAATGATATTTAAAGCAATGGGACTAGTTGAGATCACCAAGGGAGTCAGAGTACACTGGGAGTCAGTGTAGACAAAGAAGAGGGTTCAAGAACTCAACCCTGAAGCATATCGTCATTAAGACATTAAAAGAAGATGAGAAATCTGCAAAGAAGAGAGAAAAGAAGCAAGAAAAAGCAAAACCAAGAGAGCAATATCTTACCACATGAAGAAATGGTATCAAGGAGGAAGGAGTGTTCATCCATGTCAAATGCTGCTAATATGTCAAACAAGATGAGGACTGAGAATTGACCGTTGGGTTGAGCAATTTGGCAGTTACTAGTGGTTTGGAAAAGAGCTTTCTTGTGTGGGATATGGGAATGCAGAAAAGCCTGTTTAGAATGAGTTGAAGGGATAATGGGAAGAGAATTATAGATAATTCATCTTAAGAATTTTGCAGCAAAAGAGATCAAAGAAATGGGACAGTAACTGCCAAAGAATGGGGTTAAGAACAAGTTTTCATGTTTGAGGAAGGAAAGATAATGGCATCATACTGCATGTTGGTGGGAATGATTCAAATGAGAGGGAAAATTTTAAAAAATAGGGAAAATCGATGGTATTAGGAAGGGGAAAATTACTGCAAGGAGAGAGTTTGAGATCTCATTTGCAAGTTGAGAATACGGCTTTAGATAGAAGCAAGGTTGGTTTATCAATGGTAACAATGTGGAGAGCAGAGTGCGTAGAGGCGGAAACTCATGGGTGCATAAGTAGGTGAAGAGATTCCTGTGGAAATTCTCTGCTGGCTGACTGATTATTTTCAGTGAAGTAGGGTGTCAGGCCATGAGCTTTGAGTGAGGATGGAAGGATAGAGTTGGAGGGTGTGAGGAGAAGGGAGAGGTAAGAAATTGTTGTCTAAGACAATGAGAGAGTGAATGAACTTGGGAGTTATAGAAATTGCCAGGGAGCATTGGGAGACCATTTGAGATTTGTGGTCAGGAATTTAAGATGAGTTGTCAACATGGTTATGGTTACGTGTTTTTCTTCCAGAAACATTAGACTGCATGGATCTAGGAGCAGAGATGGCAGGGAGTGAATTGTTGGGCCAATGAGTCTCCAAAAAGCAAGTGAAAGGCAAGGGAATGAGGACATGTGAAAGAATATGATCATAACAATTAACCATGGAATTTAAGTTGGTTAAAAAGAGTAGTAGGAATATAAAGGCATGAAAGAGGTAAGAATAACAAAAGGAGCAGAGCAGTGGAGTGGAGATCCTAAAGGAGTCTAAGCATTTTTGTGATTGAATAGTAGACAGTAAACTGGGAAGACAGAAGGTTGTAGTCAGAGGGGGGATGCACAAAGTTGAGATTATGGAATGCTTACAATTACTGGCCTAGGGCATGGGTTGGCAAGCTTTTTCTGAAAAGTGTCAGATTGTAAATAGTCTTTTCATACCAGCCAGACCCTGTTAAAACTACTCAACTGTCATTGTAATGTATGAGCCATCATAGGCGTATCTAATGAAGGAGTGCGGCTGTGTTCCAATAAAACTTTATTTACAAACAGGTAGTGGGCCAAAACTCACCTGATGGTAAGTAGTTCACCAACTCCTGGTCTGAGGGACAAGTTTCAGGGTGTGACCGTGGTAATGAATGGCTAAGGTAGAGTGGAGCATGAGGACATTAGAAAGAAGGTCATGGGACCGAGAAACCAAGATCTAGCAGGATGGAAGTTTTGATGGGTGATCTCTGTATTTGATAAAATTGCCAGGAACTAAGGCAGGACTAGAACTGGAGAATGTGAAAAGGTGAGAGGAGCTGATGACTTTGAATAAGAGAGGAAAATGTCCTAGAGGTTGACAGATGACTGCACAAGAGAGAAGTATTAGGTGATGCCATCGAATGATATTGACATAATCAGAAACAATAAGCCAAAGCTTTTTAGGGATGAGGAAGGAAGGATGATCTGAAAATGGCTAATAGGATAAAGTTCCGTTTTCTGGGACCGGGATACTTCTCTTACATGTGTTCGAAATAACTTCTCACCAAACATAATAAGCACACCAAACAGTTGATGAACAATTGGAGTAAAAGAAATTTCGACGAGTCTCCAGCACCAGGGGCCTCAGGGAAGTAGTTACAGCCCCCCAGTTTGTAGATTCCACAGATGCTGTGATGGGGCATCCTTGCAAACACTAACCAGCCTCCACCTGGAGGCACATTTCAGCTCTCCTTGGCAGGACCAGCTTTCACACGTACCAAATATTTTTTACTGTGTCTTCACGGTAAAATGAGAATTTGGGGATAGTGGCAGACTTGTGGATACTATCTCTGCTATTATGTGTGAAAAGAAGTACCGCAGAGCCTAAAAAATCAGGTTGATGATCACTAAAGTCGAAAGAGATCAGAACATGCAAGTCGGTGCCTGAAAATGGAGATCCAAGGACTTGAAAAGCTAAATTCTCTAAAAGGGAACCGGAGGCTTTCAAAACGACTAAAATGACACCAAAGAGAGATTAACCAGCAGGCAGAGAGCTGGCAAAGTGTGTTCATGAATTATATACCGCACCAGAAGTTCTAGCAAGAGAAAAGCATAGGATTAATAATTAACTAGCAGAGTAATAATGGGCTTGTACGTTCTGCTTTTTCTCAGTGAAAGAAATCGGCCTACTTAGTCTTTCTGCCCATTGTTTGTCTCCTCATATTTATAGAAAGGAAAGTTCATAAGCCAAATCCTTTTTATAACAGTGAATCATTTCTTCCCAAAGCCTCTTCAGCATTTCTCTCATACAGTCCTCCAGATCTTCCAGGAAAAAAAAAAAAAAAAAAGCACACACACACACACACA
This sequence comes from Lontra canadensis, assembly GCF_010015895.1. Lineage (NCBI taxonomy): Eukaryota > Metazoa > Chordata > Mammalia > Carnivora > Mustelidae > Lontra > Lontra canadensis. The sequence continues at coordinate 22,908,835 of NW_022631003.1, read as the reverse complement.
CACAAACTTGTGAGCTTGGCCTCGGGCTCCTGAGGGGTGATTTGTGCTGCACAAGAGAGCCATGGCACCCATGGCCCCTTGACGCCGATATTTGAATCCCTTCTCCACAGTGTTTTATTTATCACCATCATTATCTTCACTTCCAGTAAGTATTTGTGGTATTAAGAGCCTGTTAACACTGCCCTTAGCATCGCACATGTCTCTCTGCTCTCTGCTCTCTGCCCTCCCAGAGTGGAAAATCCTGGAAAGATACCCCAGTGCCTGAGCCCACGGTGGGCTCTGCCTCAGCACGCAGTCCATTTGCTGAAGCGCAGATAGGGATTCCTCTGAACGTTTATTGGAGGAGAAATAAAAACATGTGCAGGACATGCAGAAACCAAAACAGAAAAGTTAAATGAATGCTAAGAAAGTGCATGAATACATTTATAGGATGTATTAGTAAGTTTATTCAAAAGGGCCAAACAAATGCAGTTTTTCTGGGGGAAAAGGCACGTAAACCAGGCTGACGTTTTCCTGAAAGAGAAGGGAGGAGATAGTAAGATCTCTTTCTCGAAAAGAAAACTAAGGGGCGCCTGGGTGGCTCTGTCACTTAAGTGTCCAACTCTTGTGCGTCCAGGTCATGATCTCAGGGTCATGAGATCGAGCCCGTAGCTGGGCTTCCGTGCTGGGTGTGAAGCTTGTTTAAGATTCTCTCTCTCCCTCTCCTTCTGTCCCTCCCCTATCTACAAAAAAAAAAAAAAAAAAAAAAAAAAGAGAAGGAGAGGGAGAAGAAAAGAAAAGGAAACTGGAGGTTTTTAGCCTCTCCAGCCTCTCCAGTATACTGGTTTTCTATCACCATTTTTCTTTTTTAAATGAATTTTAATGTTTATTTATGATCTCTCACTGTAGACAAATTTGCAAAGTACAAAAGAGTAAGGAGAAGCAAAATTAAAAATCCAATAATTCAACCACTCAAAGCTAATGCTGTTCCCGTTATTTTATGTATTTTCCTCTAATTTTTCACCACACATAATACAAAAGAGAGAGATTAGTGCAATAAACTCCTGTGTATTCACATTCTAGCTTCAATAATTTTCAAGCCAGCCAAACTTGTCTCATCTCCACCCTCACTTGCACACTCTCTTCCTCCTCGTTGTATAATTTTGAAACAAATCCCAGATAGCATAGTATGATAAATGTTGTAAATATTTTAGCATATACCCCTAAGGTTGCCATGCATATTTTAATATAGTTAATATCATATGTACAAAATCAGATATACTCATTTTCATCTATGTCTGATACCAGAAAAATTTGGGAGGGCCTTTTTAAATTAACATATCATGTATTATTTGCTTCAGGGGTACAGGTCTGTGAATCATCAGTCTTACACAATTCACAGCACTCAACATAGTACATACCCTCCCCAATGTCCATCACCCAGTCACCCCATCCCTCCCTCCCAAACCCCCCTGCAACCCTCAGTTTGTTTCCTGAGATTAAGAGTCTCTTATGGTTTGTCTCCCTCCCCCGTGCCATCTTGTTTCTTTTTTTCCCCTCCCTACCCTCCATGGCCCCCCACCCAGCCTCTCAAATTCCTCATATAAGAGAGAACATATGAAAATTGTCTTTCTCTAATTGACTTATTTTGCTCAGCATAACATCCTCTAGTTCCATCCACGTCATTGCAAATGGCAAGATTTTGGGTTTTGATGGCTGCATTATATATATATATATATACCACATCTTCTTTATCCATTCATCTGTTGTTGGACATCTAGGTTCGTTCCATAGTCTGGCTATTGTGGACATTGCTGCTGTAAATATTCAGATGCACGTGTTGGGGGGGTTTAAGTGTTTATTTGAATTTCAGTTATTTAATATACACATAATATTATATTAGTTTCAAGTGTTTAAACAGTGATTCAGTGAGTTCACACCTCACCTGGTGCTCATCACAGGTGCACCCTCTATTCCCCATCACCTATTTCACCCATCCCCCAACCCCTACCCTCTGGTAACCACCAGTTTGTTCTCTATAATTAAGAGTCTGTTCAAAAAGTTATTTGTAACTGAAATTAAAAAAAAAAAAAAAAGATTTCCTTCTTGATTTTTTTTCAAACTTTTGCCACCATTACCCCAACAATGACCTGAGGGAAGGAAGATAACCTTTTAGGAGACCCAAAGCTTAAGCTATAGTCTCTCTTTAGGTAACCTCTGCTTAAATAGGATAATTTAAATGCATGTAAAGGACTTTGCCAAGTAGGAACAATGTGACTTGGTAAGATTATTACTGTTAAAAATAGCCAACCTGATTCAGTTCCTACAAGTCAGCATTTTACATACATTATAATATTACATATACATTATAGCAAGTAAGAGCCACAGCACCTCTGCAAGTGAGTGATGTTATTATTCCCATTTTGTAGAGAGGAACACTGAGGCTTGGAAAGTTTAAATAACTTACTTAAAATTGCAGAGGTAGTAAATAGTTGACCTGGGATTTTAGCAAAATCTTGTCTCATTCCAGAACATCCTCTTAGCCTCCATGCTGACTTTACATGATAAATTCAAGTTTTCTAGAGCGAAACTAATGATTTACGTAAAAATCACAGGATCATAGACCTTATTACTAGATTGTCATATTACCTAGTACAAGCCTCACCTCAATCCAAAATTAGTAAGAAGTATTCACATCGGGGTGAAATTTGGGTGAATACATTGGGACACTTAAACCACCAAGTAATTAAATTTTCCTTGTAGCTGTTATGTAGAGTATGTTTTGCCATATTTTACTCCTTTACATATTTTTTGCCATATTTTACTCCTTTTAGACACATGTAAATTGTAATATCATAGTATGCCTTACTGTAGTAACTTTAACGAAGTCCAACCCCAATTTTGCCTTTATCGGTAAACTTTCTTTGAGGTATGATCAACACTAATTTGAATAATATTCTATGGAAGTATTTTACAGAGAATGTTCTAAATTTTTACTTTCTCTTTTCCTTTCAGTCTCTGTAATACACAGATTTGTTCCAAGTACCATCAGAGGAACCTCTATGAACTTTTTGACACTATTCAATGGATTTGGTTGTTTCATGGGGGCATTGCTGGTGGAGATGGTATATGTCATCTCAGAAGGTAAAAATAGGTTCATGGTATGCTTACATATATATATTGATTTGATGACTAGAGAATTGGGAGACAAAATCTTAAAAGAAGGGCTTTGCCAGTGTAGTCTTTTTTTAATTGATCCACTTTTGCAATTAAGATAGAATTAAGATAGGAAATAGACTCTTGCTGTATTCATTAATTTCTGGGAATTGTTTTTCTTTTGATAGGAGAGGGTAATTACAGAATGTCATTTCTCATGAGACCCTGTCTGCTGTCTTTCTTTAGTGTATTTTAGAACAAATCAGTCATTATATTCTTATTAGATCTTTCAATGAGGTCATATTCAATAATGCCTCATAACTGGCAGAGATAATCTTCAGGAAAGGTAAGTCCTATGGAAATGTAGGTGAATGGGGTCTATGGATGATCTTTTTTCCCTGTGATTTTCCAGAAATCATGTCTATGCAAACCAAAAGAAACTGTGAATTGAATAGCAAATGATCTTGAAAAATTTTTCCCATAGTAATTGATCAGGAGATACACCCCATCTGAAAAATTCACATACAACAAAAATACTACTCATACGTGTGCTGATAGAAAAATCAACAGAATGACAATGATTAGATGTCATGGTGAAATGTCTCTGGCTGTATTTTAAATCCACAAGCTTTTTCCTTTATTTGTTCTAAGATGTTAACATGGCTTAAGTTTTTTTTTAAATTTACTTTTGCTTATTTTATGAAAATACTACAAGCTTGTTCTCTACTTTCAAAGGTATTTACAGTTGTGCACTTAAAATAATGTAAAGAAAGTGTTGGTTTGGGATCTCCTGTAACAAATTTAATTTACATGGTTTCAAACTATGGAAAAATTAACTTCTATGAATGAGAAACTCCTTTTAACACTATCTACATTCAAAAAATATTTATGGATTGGGACGCCTGGGTGGCTCAGTTGGTTAAGCAGCTGCCTTCGGCTCAGGTCATGATCCCAGCATCCTGGGATCGAGTCCCACATCGGGCTCCTTGCTCATCAGGGAGCCTGCTTCTCCCTCTGCCTCTGCCTGCCATTCTGTCTGCCTGTGCTCGCTCTCTCTCCCTCTCTCTCTCTGACAAATAAATAAATAAATAAATAAATAATATTTATGGATGACCACTCTGTTCCAGGGACCATGTTGGACAGTGGGGATACCATGACAAGGAAATAAACACTCCCAAATCCTCACAAAATTTCCAGGGGCATAGGGAAGAAGTAAAATTAAGAAGGATAAATTTGATGATAGGTAGAGTAGCATTCTAGGGAACAAATGTACCATCCTTGATTGATTATTAATAAGATGAATTATTGCCCTTGTCTTAGTTAACTGAGAAAGTGGAACAAGTGTGTATTGCAATACTTCCTGTGTGCCGGGTTCTGTCTTACGTGGGATTTGTGAGATATGGTTCCATCTCTCAAAGGATGAAAATTCAAACTGTCATAATAACTCTGTGAACAGCAGCAAGTTGTTGACTGCTCTGGTGGTTAGATTCTTTATGTATAAATAAGGAACAAAGCACTGGCATTAGAGTTTTATAGGATTACCAGGAAAAGTCTTACCTATATCTTTACCTAAACATCTTTTGTGTTCAGCATACGTTTATTTTCTTCAATAGTACTCAATGAAGATGTTTCTGAAATTTTGCTTTTTTTTTAAGATTTTATTTATTTGAGAGAGAGTGAGAGTGCACAAGCAGAGGGAGCAGCAGGCCCCCCACTGAGCAGGGGGCCAGATACAGGACTCTGTTCCAGGACCCTGGGATCATGACTCAAGCCAAAGGCAGACACTTAACCAACTTAGCCACCCAGGTGCCCAGAAAATTTGCTTTTAAGAATGTCTATAATCAAACCACATTTGACAAATTCTAGAAGAACTACAAGGTCAAATATTACTATCAGCTTATCTTTTATATAAATCTACTTTTTTCCTATGTATGTTTGAGGAACATACCCAGTTAGACAGAGCTTCATAAGACTGTGCTCACTTGAATCATTAGCCACAAGTTCAGAGGTTCCCCAGGACGGCCGTCTCTTCTGATAAGCTGGCTATGAATGTGGAGGTCCCCACAGACCCCCTTCGGTTTGACAATTTGCTAGAATGACTCACAGAACTCAGGAAAGCACAGTACTTATGATTACAGCTTTATGGTGGCAAAAAAATACAAGTCAGAACAAGGTCTAAGAAGGTTCCAAAAGTGAAACTTCTTTCTTGAAGGGTGCAGTGGCTAGCTGGTGCACCAGTGTGTGACAATATGCAGAATATGGCCAACCAGGGAAGCTTCCTTGAACTTCGGGTGTGGAATTTTCATTGAGGTTTAATGATGTACGCAGGATTGATAGCACCATTAGCCATGTGATTGAACATAGTCTCCGGCCTCTTTGCTCCAGAGTTGGGCTACCGCAGGGCTCAAAGCCTCAACCCTCTAATCCTGGGCTTGGTGCTCCTGGCTGGCCCTGGCCCCTTCTTGGGTCATCTCATTAGTATTAACTATCAGGTGGGGCTGGAGGGGCCCACCCTGTATAACAAAGGCATTCCAATTACTCAGGAAACTCAATGGGTTTAGTGTTTACCAAACAGGACCCAGGACAAAGGCCAGGCAAATTCTCTATTACACACAATTATTCGTGTCATCCACTTCATTGAAAACCTACATTTTTCTTGAGAATCTGAATAATATGATAGGAACTCTTACTTACATTATTGCATTTATTGCAGCAATCATATAAAGGCAATGTTATCCTTATTTTTGAAACGTAATCAAAACAGGGAAAAAAAAAAAGCAAAGTAGTCGTGTCATCACAACTAGTTACTCACAGAGATCTGACCCTTTCAGTATTCTGAAACCAACATCAATATTGCTTTTAATACACCAACAGCTATTACAAGTCACGCAGTGTGAGGGCTTTTTTAATGACAGTTGTTAGTTCTGAAAAACAACCTCCTCGGATGGGGGTCTGCATGTTGGATATTACTGATAATATTCTAAATATAATAAAAGATGGATAAACAAAAGTCTATATTATTTTGGTGGAGTTCACCAAGGACAAATGGTGAGGACATCTTAGCCACATGGTTGTGAGCGGACTGCTCTGTGAACTTGCATTCAAGAGAACACCATTTAAATTACTACTTATTATTTCAATTTACTTATTCTTTTAAAGCTTTTGTTGTTGGTGGTGGTGTTCGTGATAATACTGTGTTACATTAAGTCTTCTCTCAATAAGTTAGAATCTTTTTTTAAAATTTAAATTCAATTAGCCAACATGTAATACATCATTAGTTTCAGTTGTAGAGTTCAATAATTCATCAGTTGCATATAACATCCAGTGCTCAAAAAATATGGAAATCTTCACAAATTTGCATGTCATCCTTGCGCTGGGGCCATGCAAATCTTCTCTGTATCCTTCCAATTTTAGTATACGTGCCGCCGAAAGGGGCACCCAATAAATTAGAATCTTACAATTGGATGTTAACATCGGAGGCCATCTAGTCTAACATTGTACCCAAAACTAGATGTACACAGTGTCACCAAATACCTAGAAAATTTCTCTGCTTTACACGTAACCATGTCTGCCCATCTGCTAACAACCATGTTCCACAGAATAAGTCTAATTTTCTATCCACATACCAACTCTTCCAACATTTGCTAAGTATTCAGAGAAACAATGAGGTACAGTGTTCAAATCCAGTGAACAGTGTTCAAATCTAGTGAACAGTGTTCAAATCTAGTGAACACATCTAGATATGTGTTCCCGGTTTCTGTGCCAGTAACAACAATACAGAGTTCATCATGCTGTTATCAGGATTAAGTAATTAACACACGCAGTAAGTGCTCCATAAAGATGGCTATGGTCTAGTACTATGGCTTCTAGGATTAAACTTTATCAACCTGGTGTCTCTCTCCCTTTCTCTCTCTCTGCATGACAACAGAGATTGTGTTGACTATTTCTGTAGTTGCATTGTGCTTATGGTCATATAAAACCTGAGGCTTTTTATTTTGTTATCAGTCGCTCTCAGTTAAGTTTCACTCATCCTATCACAATTTTTTTTCTGATTAAATGCAAGACTTTATCCTTGATAAATGTGAAGCACCATCTTAAGTAACAGACATTTTTAAAAACTTGATTCGGTCACCTAGTGAATTACTAATCTTTATTGCTTTACTAGCTTTGTGTAATCTGCAAACTTAGTAAGCAAGTTCCTAGACTTCTTCCAGGTAATTGACAAAATTGGTGAATTAGGACCAAAAATAGAGCCTTGTGGAAAGTTCCCACGGACCTCACTCACTGCCAGTTATCAACTAATCTTCCCTTTTTGGATGTAATCAGCTCCCACTTCTTCTAATTGCTATCATTCAGCCCATGCTCTTCTCCACCGTTCCCTGAAAGACGTCACAAGAGACTTAGTCGTATGTTTTTCCGGGAGCAGGATATATCTGTGTTTTGATAATCCCTTTAGCCATCAGAATAGAATTCATCAAGAAAGGAAATTATGTTATTTAGAGGATTTGGTTCTTGTGACCCTAACTTGGCTCATGTGACTAATAGGGCCCCTAAAAAAGAGTGATCCTTTGACTTCCGGTAGGTCACCATCTTCCCTAAGACGGTTTCCTCTTATTTGAAAAAGGGAATGCTGCACTCCACTTTTCTCAGAGATGACTAGAGGATAGAATTAAATAGTGCATTTGATCATTTTCATACCAGAGATTCTTTTAAATAGAAAATTTAGTCATATATGATAGAGTAGCCCCTCTGGTTAAAAACAAGACCAGTCTTTTAGTCAAACAAGACCAGTTTTTTTGACAGAATCGACCAGAGCAACACCAGCACTGCAACTATGTACTTAAGCCTCCCACACGCCTCTGCATTCCATTTAGCATATAAGATATTTTAAACCTTTTAAGGATTCATGTCAGCTGAGCATGTGTGTATGTGAGTGTGTGTAAGTGTGTGTGTGTAAGTGTTGGTCTATGATTGGGAGAGATGATCGGCTCTCACAGTCTCCCAGTCTCCAAGCCGCATTAGTCATTTTTAGCACCATGATGGAGAATGGTGTGAATGCGGTAAATTCAAAAGATTTCTCAAAACTTGACTGTGCAGACAGATAACTGTTAGAGTGACATTTTCAGTACAAGTGAGAAAACTGATCCTTCTGGGATCTCTAACTCCGAGTGCTTTAAAGGAGAAGATACAAGACTAAACCCATCCTCCTACACTAATCATTTCAGGAATAGTTTCTCTAAAAGTAGCAATGCTAATATGAGGGAGTGAAAAAGTCAGTCAAACTGCTTATTTCCACTATATCCCATTAGCAACCAGATCAATTTTCTCACACATATGGGTTCAAGCTTACCTTTTGACAAAAATAACAAAACAGAATTCAGTGGAAAGTGACATCTTAGTTATGGACGTGCAGGTGATTGAAAGATCCAAAGCAAAAATGTCTAAGGGAAAAAGAATAATTGGGCAGAATCAAGAAGTGAAGGAATACATCTTCTTGTCCCTGTTAGTCCTTCCGCCTAGAGTTCAGGAAAGGAGCAAAGAATTTAGCTGTTTGATTCCCATCAAGATCATTTTAAATTAAAAATGTGATTGTTTAAATTCCTCATTTGAATATCTGTGATTATTGAGACCACGGACAGCCATGTCAGCCTGAATCACAGAGTCACTCTTGAAAGAGGAATTTACAGTTGCAGTAAACTTGAAAGAAAATATTTATACACCTGGAAAGCTATTTAACTGGATTCCATGGGTCCGTGCTTATTTTCCCAGAGATATTTCTTTCAAATTCATGCCAGTGCCTCAGGTCTAGCCTCACTTGGGTTTTGAGATGAGATTTTTAGACCTAAGTGTTGGGGCCAATTTAATGTTAAAACCTATTTAACTGGGGCGCCTGGGTGGCTCAGTGGGTTAAAGCCTCTGCCTTCGGCTCAGGTCATGATCCCAGGGTCCTGGGATCGAGCCCCACATTGGGCTCTCTGCTCAGCAGGGAGCCCGCTTCCTCCTCTCTCTCTGCCTGCTTCTCTGTGATCTCCGTCTGTCAAATAAATAAAATCTTAAAAAAAAAAAAAACACCTATTTAACTATTAGGGTCTGCTTAGCTAGAGCAACTCCATATTGCCTAGGTAGCCATATTGTTGTTTACATCCACGGACTTCATTCTGGGAATAAACGCCCCAGTAGTTCCTGGTATGGTTCCAGGTATCCATTCCGGGGTAAACACCTTAACAATAGAAGCCACGTACCTTGCGTCTGCGGTTATGCCCTATAAAACCAGCCTGTGAGATCAGGAAGGGGTCGCTCTGTTTGGAGGCGGCCCTGGCCGGTCAGTCTGACTTCTAATGCTTGGCATAGAATAAGGCTTTGCATAACTTTCACTTTGTCTCAATCTCGTTCCTTTGATAACGGACCCCAAACTAAGCCAGGACAGTGGCCTGCTGCTCCATCGTTTACCTTTAGCTAGGCCATACTCGACCTGCCTATCAACTGGATCAACTGACAGGCCCCTGCTAACTCTCGCAGGCAAATCCTGCTCGCTTCCTCAGTCAGAAGTAGATGCAGAATCTTCCGTATGAGGTCATGAATCTCAGATATAACTTATCCTACACCCCCAAACTTTGGCCCCACAGAGACCCTTGGAGCTGTACCAAAGCAGATTTCAAAATGCCCTTAGACTATGGAAAACAACTATCCACTGCTATTGGCTCACAAGAAAGAGCAGATTTTTGAGTCAGACAACCCTGAATTCAAATTCAAATCAGCCCTTAACAAGCTGTGAAATCTTGAGCCCATTACTTCTCTGAGTCTCAATATCTCTGTCTCTAAAATTGTGTCACTAAATAACTTAACTTCCAAGATTTCTATAAGGACTAGAGGAAATAGATATAAAGCATCAGGTTAATAAAAGTGCACAGAAATAATGATTTGTATTGTTGTTATTGTAAATTGATTGGGATCTCAACTTTTTCCAAGTGGGCTAAGATTATCATGGATATGATGATCTGCTGTAGCACTCTAATAACTCTTCAAAAAAGAACGTGTTCCATAAATGAGGACATAGGGTATCCTATTCAGCTTCAATTCCAGCTCTGGATTAGGATGAGATGAAATAAAGCAGTACTCTGAGATTCTTCTTGGCCTTATGGGCCCATGTCATTAGTGGAGCTTCCTTTGTATTGAAAACATACAACTCTAGATGGAATTAGATATGCATTGGTGCTCACTCTAAGAGTGCCTGGAAATAGTATCGACGTTGACACTAGAAGGATGAGTGCTATTTGGCTTGGTGAGCACAGGAGTATTTGTAGCAGAGAGTACCTATACCAAGGCCTGGGGGTAAAGAATTACTAGGCACATCAGAAGAACTAAAAAGTCAGTAACCTGAAAATAATCAGCAAATGGGAGGAAATAGCATGAAGTCAGGTTGAGGAATTAGGTGCAAAACTATGCAGGACCTTGGGCTTATAGGAATTTTTTAAAACTTGAATGCAATATGAAATCATAAAAGCACCAGGCAAGTGACATGATCTATTTGTTTTGAGATCATTGTGAATGCAGTATAATTTAGAAGGGGGAAAGAATGGTTTGGGAGAAGCATACAATTGAACTAACCCCAGCAAGTCTAGAGGAGGGATGAACTAGGGAAGAAATAGGGAGATGGAGAGAAATGAATAGATATAAGCTTGATGTTAGAGGTAGAATCACTAGTGCCTAGTGGAGTCAAGAGGTGGTAGGATACAGGAGAGAGGAATGGTATCAAAGAAGCATCCAGATTCTGCCAAGGGCAACAGGATGGACAAAAATTTCATTTACTAAATGGAGAACACTAGAAGACAAACGGATTGGGAAATTTGTCACCTGTTCATTTTTTAACATACTAATTTTAACATACCTGTGAGACATCCAAATAGAAATATCTAGAACTCCATAAAAAGATCTGCCTTAAATACATAAATATGAGAGTCCTTGGCACAAAAATAGCATTGGAACCCGTAGAAGTGAATTAAATTACCTAGAGTAAATATTGAGAATGAGAGCAAAAAGGAGCCCAGTACTTAGATCTGAAAAGCCCCATATTAGAGTTTAGTTGGAAGAGGAATGGCCTGCCGAAGAAAGAAAAGTAGCAGCCAGAGAAGTATGCATGTATATGCATGTATTTATTTACTGAAGATAAAGGAGAGGATCGTTTCAAATAGGAAATGATAAACCAGGTAAAATCCTACTGTGAGATCAAGTAAAATGAAGAATGGAAAATATCTATAGATTTAGCAACAGTATGATCACTGAAAACTTTACCAAGAGTCATTTCAGTGGTGAGAAGGGAATGAAAACCAGTTTGGAGTGGGGTGAAGAACCTTTAGGAAGTGAGTAAATAAAGGTTACCACCTTTAAACAACTTTTTAAAGGAACTTGGAAATGAAGAAGATTTAAGAGATAAAGTGAGGGCTAGATGGGAATGTGGGTAGGTTTGCCGGACTTAGCAGATACAAGTATAGGACACCCAGTTACATTTGAATTTCAGGGAAACAATGAATACTTTTTTTGGTACAAGCATGTCCCATGCAATATTGTGAACATACTTTACACCAAAAAATTATTTGTACAATGTTTAAGACACGGTTACCCTAAAAAATAATTCATTGTTGTTCTGAAGTTCAAATTTAATGGTGAGTCCCGTATTTTATCTGGGAGGTTAGGTGGGAGTTCGAGATACTTTTTTTATTTCGAGAGATACTTGAGCATATTTTTTTAATATATATTTTTAAAGTTTTTTAATTTTTTTATAAGCATATAATGTATTATTAGCCCCAGTGATACAGGTCTGTGAATCGCCAGGTTTACACACTTCACAGCACTCACCATAGCACATACCCTCCCCAATGTCCATAATCCCACCCCCCTCTCCCTACCCCCCTACCCCCGGCAACCCTCAGTTTGTTTTGTGAGATTAAGAGTCTCTTATGGTTTGTCTCCCTCCCGATCCCATCTTGTTTCATTTACTCTTCTCCTACCCGCAAACCCCCGACGTTGCATCTCCACTCCCTCATATCAGGGAGATCATATGATAGTTGTCTTTCTCCGATTGACTTATTTCGCTAAGCATAATACCCTCTGGTTCCATCCACGTCGTCGCAAATGGCAAGATTTCATTTAATATATTTTTTTTATTTTTTTATTGTATTATGTTAGTCACCATACAGTACTTGAGTCTATTTAACTGAGGAAAACATCTGGTGATGGAGAAGCTAAAAATGTAAGAGAAAGAAACAGAGATTAACATCTTACCGGAGGGTGGATCCCTCTTTCGGGCACTCACACAGAAGAGAGGATGGGGAAGATGGGGGCCCCGGGGAAGCAGAGGTGTGGTTCTAGTCTTGGAAAGATGCTGGCACCTACCTTTCAAGACTCCTGGGTTTCTTTATGAAGTGGGCAGCCAGCCATTCGTGAGAGCAAAAGGGGGTTCGGATGAAAATGAGGAATAGAAAGAGCAGAGAGCTAAGAACGTGTTATCACACCAGCAAGAAAAGAGGCTTTCGAAGAGAAGCATTAAGATTGCCCGCAGTGTTGAAGGCCCAGTTGATGCCGGTAATCACGAAGAGAGATACCAAATGACCGAAAGCATGATTTTGTCCAGTGGTATTCATTCAGATGTCCAGTGCAGTTATGCAGCTGTCTGGTAGATTTTTAAATGGCCTAAAGACCCCAGAACAGGAAGAAAAGCACAAAATCTACTCTTGAATTAAAAGAACGTGAAGTGAATCTTATATGCGATTTCCCTCCAAATATGCAAAAGAGGGGGATGGATCTCTTTTCAAATTCTGAAATAAACAAGTCTATGTCATTAGCTGACTGAAGTTACAAATTAGAGAACACACTGTACAAATAAGCAGATATTGGGCAAAATTAGTTCCTTCTGTATCCATGGTGTTATTTAAACTCACCATTTTACTATTTTAAATAGCTCCACTTTGAGGTTGACTTATAAATTCAGTTCACAAATCCGTACTGGGTTCCTACTATGTGCCAGCCCTGGCCAGATAGTGAATTAATAATACCAAGGCTGATGTTTAATTAACAAGAAGAACCTTATAGAAATATTTGACACTCAAATTAATATCAGATATATTCATTTGACTAATGCTATTACAATTACAGTTCATAGCTAATGGCATTATCGGGCTATTATCACAAAGCATTACCTCTCTTCTAAAACTCATTTCCATGATAATTCATTGAAATCATCATGAGAACACACTATCTTGATGGGTTTTTACCTCCCAACGCTCTTCAAGAGAATGAACTCACCCTTATAAGAAAGCCTGTTATCCCAAATATCACCCATGCTCATTCTTTCTGCAGTTCAGGTGAACAATGCACAGCGATTTCTCCACAGTTTTGAAAGACACAGTGTCCCTTCCTGGATAGAGCCACCTAACTTCATTTTTATCCACAATTCCCAGGAAGTAGAAATGCAAATTAAAGTCTCCACGCAGACTTGTTATGAGAGCAAGGTATCAAGCTGTGCAGATTTGGGGCCCAACCTCAGTTCACCCATTCAATCAACAAATAATTATTCTGTCTCCTTTGCATGACTCCAGGCAAACAGCTCAGCCTCTCTGTGCCTCTGTTTCCTCGTCTGTAAATTGAGGGTAATCATAATTTGGGTACTTATTAGACGAATACGAAAAAGTGGTAGAAAAGCCAAAGTTAGCATATAGTTGTTAGATATTATTTCCTTCAGGTATCATGAAAATTAATGTGTTTTAAAAATTAACTCAGGTAGGAGAGCTATGAATCTCAAATGAAGCATTTAAATCAGGTTACTGAAAGGATGAAGGAAAGAAATTAACATTTATTAAGTGTCAGTTATATGCAGACGTTGCTGTATGTATTTTGCAAACATATTATTTCATTAAATCTTCACAACAATTCTTTGGGGGTGGATGTTTGTAGCCTCATCATGCATAAGAGGAAAATGAACGGAGAAAGTTATGTAAGTTGCCCTAATCTTACAGCAGGGGTGGATTCCTGATTCCCAAGCTCCTTTTGCTACACCAGAATTTATTTCCCATGGCACAGAAGCACGTCCATCCTGGAGAATGGCTGTTACACGTTTTTAATTACATACTTCTTCGCACATAGGAAGCGAGGGATAGAGTAAGGTATAAAACCCATTTCCATTCTGTCTCAAGAACTTTGGACGTTTGCTAGATCCCCAGCATTACAAAAAATAACTGAAAGAGAAAAAAAAAAAAAAGATTTAACAAAGTCTGAGGGGGAAATAAAGGCTCACTGTGCCCAAAAATCGTTTGAAGAGATTCCAAAAGGCACATTTTAATATTTTCAAAGTTCCATTACATTCAAAATAAAACAGTGTTAGTAAAAAGGGGAACTACTGAAACTTCATCCTAAAAGACATAGCAGAAATACGCCTCCAATCAAAAGCAATATGCCGTAGCCCTTCAAATAATGCATGTATATTTGAGGTATTTGGTAAATCTAGGGTTTCAGTAGGGAAATATAGGGACATATCATGGAAGTGAAAGAATCTTGGTTTTCAGAATAGACTATTTATTGTTACTTGGGATGTTGTGATTTCCAAAATGATATCTTAGGACAGTTGTAGAAACAGCACCTGACTTCTGAACTGGAGCATCAAGGTTGCTATTCAATACCACAGCGGCTGAAAAAGAGTAGGTTGTGATAGAAGACCGCCCTTTTCCATTGTTTTATCAAAAACTGAACGTAATTTAGGGAAGTCAGCTTTTCCAAAAGTATGCTTGATGAAATGGTTTTCAAAGATTATTTTTCGCTGTAAAGGTAATATGATGAAATAAATCCAAACTTTAAAGGAGCAGGGGGAAAGACCAGTAAGAGGATGAAAATGACTGCTTGGGTAAATTCTTTCCCAATATATTTTTTTTAAATTTGTGTGCATGTGTGCATGGGTATTAAATTTACAGAGATTTTAAATGAAATTGGGGTCTGAATAAACTCTGCTGAATGCTCAATAAAATAATTATATCAAGTTCCCACTTTTTTTCCCCTTACAAGTATTGTGAGCATATTTCCATGTTATTTCAAATTCACACACACAAAAAATCCCTCATTTTTCTCCCCCTAGAATCCTGGAAATGGGATTACTCATACAAGAAGGATAAACCTTTTTTTTAAAAGATTTTAGTTATGTATTCGACAGAGAGAGAGAGAGAGAGAGAGAGAGATGGATCACAAGTAGGCAGAGAGGCAGGCAGAGAGAGAGGGGGAAGCAGGCTCCCCACTGAGCAGAGAGCCCAAGGCAGGGCTCAACCCCAGGACCCTGGGATTATGACCTGAGCTGAAGACGGAGGCTCATCCATTGAGCCACCCAGGCACCCAAAGAATAAACATTTTTTAAAAAAGATTTTATTCATTCATTTGACAGAGAAAGAGATCACAAGTAGGCAGAGGCAGGCAGAGAAAGACGGGGAAGCAGGCTCCCCGCCAAGCAGAGAGCCCGATGCAGGGCTTGATCCCAGGACCCTGAGATCATGACCTGAGCCAAAGGCAGAGGCTTAACCCACTGAGCCACCCAGGCACCCCTGGATAACATTTTAAAGACTATTGAGAAGTAAAGACAAATTGTTTTCTAAAAGGCTGCATCAATTATGCACCACTGCAGTAGAATAACACTTGTTTCAGTGTGTAAGCTGCAACCCTGAGCATAATCATACTTTGGTTTTTGTTAATATGATTGGGAAAAATTACATTGTATTACTACTTTAACTTATATTTTTCAAAAATGGAAAATTGAAATTTTTAATGTTATGAATACTTTGATCTTTTCTCATTCATGGAATGCTTGATCATATTCTTTGCCCTTTTTTTTTTTGGTCTATTTGTCTTTTTTCTTTTTTATTTTTAAACGGTTTTTTAACTTTAGGGATATTATCATTTAGTCAAATTTATTGCTAATATCTTCCTAGTTTTAACTTAACATTTTAATTTCATACATGAGTTTGTTTTGTGCAAGTTTTGCTGATACATGTGATGAAATCTATCAACCTTTTCCATTGCGATTAATATCATTGTATTTATCTGTAGTTGTGGAAATTTCAGTAGTTTCATATTTCAAATATAATATTCTCATCCTTGTGGACTTTATTTCTGGGTTAGGTACACACTTATTTCCTTCAAACCACCAAATTTCACAGCATAACTAGATTTTTTTGTGTGAAAAATTAGTTAATCCATAAGTACTCCACAGCCATAGGATAATCAGAATGAAACTAATCAGTAATATATACTTTAATATATTCTTAGTTCTTAGGAGATTCTTCGGCTGTTTCAGGGTTACCTTTCACCTGCCTCTTGATTTATGATATATATTACATATCAACTATTGCTAATCATACCTCACCTTATGGTTAGTCTTCATTTGTAAAAATTTTACTTCCTAGGGTGTATATTTCCAGATGGATTTTAGAATCATTTTATCAGTTTTCCCCAAATCTTGTTTTTATTTTAATAAAATACGTAAAACTTGTTCGTTAACTTAAAAAAATAAAACTTTTATAATCTTTTGTGTTTCACCTACGTATATAACACAATTTTTTCTTTATTCAATGTTAAATAATTCAGTTCGGTAAGATTTTCTTTTCTTCATCTATATCCTGAACATTTCTTGTTGCACTTATTATAAGCATTTTATGCTCTGCTTCTTTTTGCTGTTATGAACCGACTCCTTTTCCCTCATTACAACTCGCTGACATAATCACTATTATATAGGGGGATTATTAATATTTATGTCTGTGCCTTGCATTCAGCTTCTTAAACTTTCTTAGTAAGAGAGTATTTTAGCTTATCTTAAGTTTACAACAAAATTATCTAATCTTAATTATAATTTCTTTAAATCATTTTTTCTAATATTAACTCTTATGTTTTGCGTCTTTACCAGGACATAGAACTTCAGAGCAATGTTAGTAACAGAAGACAAGTCACATTTTATCCTGTTCATAATCTTCATTTGAATCTCTTTTATTTTTTATTAAGCATATTTGTAGGTTTATCAAGATAATAGTGAAGGGTGTTCTTTATCAATGTACTCTTAATCCCCTTTACCGACTTCACCCATCCACCCACCTCACCTCTGGTAACCACCAGTTTGTTCTTTATAATTAAGAGTCTCTTTTTTAGTTTGTCTCTCTTTTTCCTTATTTATTCATTTGTTTTGTTTCTTAAATTCCGCATATGAGTGAAATCATATGCTATTTGTCTTTGACTGACTTATTTTACTTAGGATTTTACTTTCTAGCTCATTGCAAATGGCAAGATTTCATTCTTTTTTATGGCTGAAAAATGTTCATATATATATGTATATAATGTACACACACACCCATCTTCTTTACCCATTCATCTATTGGTGGACACTTGGGTTGCTTCCAGGGTTTAGCTATTGCAAATAATGCTATTATAAATGTGGGGCACATGTATCCCTTTGAATTAATGTTTTCTGGTTTTGTTTGTTTGTTTGTTTGGTAAATACCCGGTAGTATGATTACTGGATTGCAGGGTAATTTTTATATTTAGTCGTCTTCAAAAGAAGAGTTTTATCGAGAGACAGTATTTACCAGTGAAGAATGTATGTGGATTCCCTTAGTCTCTGTCCCTTTCCCAATTTTTAATAAAGTCTTCTGTGAAAGTACACCTATTAAAGCCCCAAGTTACTCTCAGGAGCAGATTGCTGGGCTAGAATAAGAATTTTACACCATTTTCTGGTTGTCCAACCATCTGATCAAATGATGTGATTGTAAACTGGTCTCAAGCATACAGGACTCTTAGGTGTTCCCTAAAAATCACATTCATGTGTAATGTGTTTCTTGGGGAGCTATGCTACATGAATGCAGTGTGCCTTGCTGGTCATGCTCCCACTACTTCCTGTCTTACGGTTTAAGGGGGTACTAAAAGCAGAGGTACTTGGCGTTGGGTACTGATTAGAATGGAATATGGAAATGCTACTTCTCCTTCCCAAAGCAGTAATTATGCATTAGAACAACAGCAGCTACCAGTATTCTGTTTAGAACTGACCTTGATTTCTGTGTAGGGGTATGTTCTGATCACCTCCTATTCATCAGCTTGGTGTGGGGAAGAGATCCTCAACCTAAATGGGCTAAAATGGCTGAAAATATGACACCTGATGCTGGGCTATGGACTGACAACAGTTTATTAGTCATATTATACTCATAGCCCAGGGCAGGAGAATATGCCATGCAGGGCCATATGAGGCTGCACTTGGGAGTAGAGTAAATGAGGATCTGCGGAGGGCAGGCTTGGTAGGAACAAAGCAGTGAGGCAGCTCCTGGATCCTGCAGGAGGATGTGATTGTTTGAATAACGTTGAAGGCTGGTAGGGAGGCAAAAGCTTTAGGGCTAGGACCAGTACCAGGCACCTGGTCTGACTAACAGGGGAGCTAGCCTTGAGGGGGACGGGGGGACTTCCCACCGGGTGGGGAGGGCATCTGAAAGAGCAGAGAAGTATGTGCTTAGGACTTTGGGGCCCTGTGAAGCTCCAAGACATGAGGGCAGCACATGAAATTTGGGGCCTCACCATGCAAGACATAATAAGGGACAAGGATAAAGTATATTCTCTTTCATACTAGTAACTTTGTGTTGTTTATGGCAACATGATTCTATTAGCATCAGTGAGGGCTTTAGCAGTACTGTTGTAACAAGATGAGGGTTCTACTGAGCCATGCCTCTACTTATCTCTCTTGCCTTTGCTCTTTAATCGGTAAAATACAAGAACTAGTCTAGATAATTCCATAGTCCTATTGACTTTAAAATGGCCATGATAATTTAAAGTAAGTAGAAACATTTTACTTAGTATCTATAAGGCCTAATACTCCAGAGTAATTATCTTTTTGCATGTCTGCCCTACCAACCTATGAGCTCTTTTTTCTTAAGCAACTTGGAATGCTCATCTCCTGGTACATGACAACTTCTTAGCAAATGATTTTCAGATGAACAAATAGATCTAACTGAACAAAAAATATCTGGGGAACTTCTGAGTCTTGCAAAGTATTTTGTGAATGTTCTATTACTCAGTGGCCAAACACTCATTACTAAGTAGGCTGGATATACTATTAAAGTACTCAACGAGGGCTCACCAAGGCACTTCCTGTCCTCCACTGTTGAGGCATGCATGTTTTCTTGTGTTTATAACCTTCCTACCCACCCAAGCTAAGATCTGGGGAAGTTTAGTTTGTTCCATTCTAGACCTTAAGTCCTCTCTTTGTCTCCTTTTGCAAGGATGCCCCAGATTTCAATCAGCTACTAGAAATGTCTGATGAAAAATAGCACAAATGTGAATTACGACAATAAAAGTTTATAAGCTACTAAAATAAAGTTATAGTACCTAAGAGCTGAGTCAACTGACAATGTTAAATGGAACATTTTACAACCAGTCCTGGGATAATGATTAAAAAAAAAAAGGCACATGAAGAACATGAAGAAATATCTGATAGGAAATGGGTCCAAGACCAAGCTCAGGCTACAGGATTTTGTATATGCCACTTATAAGGTGTGGTGGGTGGTGATAATCTCAAG
Organism: Lontra canadensis; assembly: GCF_010015895.1. Classification (NCBI taxonomy): domain Eukaryota; kingdom Metazoa; phylum Chordata; class Mammalia; order Carnivora; family Mustelidae; genus Lontra; species Lontra canadensis. Next base: position 22,889,120 of record NW_022631003.1, on the reverse strand, counting down.
TTTTGGAGTGCCTCCTTGTCCAACTCTTGACATCTATTATCTCTTTTACTTCTCATAACAGCTCAGTGAGAAAGGTGTTGTCATTTTAGAGAGGAGAAACTGAGGCTGAAATGGTCTGTTTGGGCAAATGCCCCAAAACAAAACTATTAAATAATGGAGACAGTATTTGACTTCAAAAGTCTCTCTGCCTCCAAACCCCATGGTCTTTCTTTGTCTCTTCACTCCCAAAGCGATCTCTTTACATAGACTGATAATCTCTATATTAAGAAAGCAAATTTTAGGTTTCCGGAACTATCTTTCTGTCCAGCTTGATGCCAGTGTATATTCCAGTCTATGAATTCAGATGATTTTTCTCCTTACCTGAGAGCTCACCTTGTAAATTAGCTACATAGGGAATGTAAACTTATAGCTAAGTAAAGCAAAAATACAGAGCTAGCATGAGGATCAGCATTAGGAAGGAAGCTGAACACTAAAAATGATATTTGAGAAGGACTATAGAATTTGAATAGGTGATATGTCAATCTTTCATTTTATTTTTTAAATACTCCACTCACAAAATGTTTTGTGTTGCTCATAAATTCCCACTGCCTTTCCCTAACCTATCCAGCACGACATCCTCCCTTCACCCCTCATGCCCATAATTCCAACTCCCGGCACTTCTCATTTGTACCCACCAGAGCACCCCTAGTGACAGTTCCAAGCACATGGTCATGGGCAGGGCGAGCTGGTACCATATCCAGATAGGCTGGTATGTGCTATAATTGCACAATTTTTTTTTAGAAATATTATGTTCTACCTGTAAAGATCTTACAAAATTTATATTCTTCTCCCTCATCTAACTTTGTTATAATATAAAGATAGCCTTTTCAATTACTTATTATGGACCAAAATTCATGCTCCAAGAAAAATTAATGTCATGTTAATTCTGAGGATTCACATACTCTGTGCAAACTCCTCTTAGTCTAGCCAGAGAAACACAGTGATAAGATGGTCTAATCACATCACATGCAAAGTGCTGATGTGAAATGAAAAGGACAGAAATAAGATTGGGATATTAATTCAAGAGAAATAAGGAAATAGGACTGTTTGAATAAGCTTAGCAAGGTGGTTTAGTTCTTCCTAAAAATATGTGTGATGTCATCTCACCTTACCTTGACTTCCACCCCAACTCCCCTCATTCAAGTATAATCAAATGTGTAGTTTCTAAACATATGTGCACACCCACCCACCCAGACACACACACACACACACACACACACACACACACACACACACACAGGCTACATAGGCCCAGACACAGAGGGAAACATTGTATGAAACTACTCCTGTCAAAGGAAGGCATTATGTCAATATAGCAATAACACTATACATTTCTATTGTAATGGAACACAAATGAATAAAATGGAGAAGTAGAACTTACTGCATAGATTTCAGCTCAACACCACATTTCAGCTATAGGTCCAAGACACAAGCTAATTTTCATGGTTGGTCCAAAATAATAGTCATTGTTAAAGGCTTTAAGAAGAGAAACAGCTTTAAATGGGAAGTGGCACCATGAATCACAGCTGTCATACTTATGTACTTGCTGACTATCAACCCTGAACAGAGCATTTAATTCAAATTTCATTTAAAAGTATGCACTGTCAAGGGAAAGGGCAAGAACCATTTTCTAGTTCAGGAAGCAACTCACAACCCATGTACCAAAGATAGCACTGGAGATCAAGTCTTTTGGCACATAGACTGACTGCTCTAGGCCCACACCCCTCTTCACAACCCACTGTAGGAGCTGCTCCTACAAAAAGCAAGAAAATGCCAAAACCTTGGCATCTGACTGCTCAAAGATTAAATCCTGTATTCATAATGCATAATTTTTTTGGTAAATATTGTGCCCATTCAGAACTGCAATTGACTATGAGTTCTCTCCGTGAAGATAGATTTGGCCTTTTGAACAATCTTTTTTTTTTAATTTTTAAATTTTGTTTATAAATATATAATGTATTTTTATCCCCAACGGTACAGGTCTGTGAATCACCAGGTTTACACACCATAGCACATACCCTCCCCAATGTCCATAACCCCACCACCCTCTCCCAACCCTCCCAAACCCCAGCAACCCTCAGTTTGTTTTTTGAGATTAAGAGTCTCTTATGGTTTGTCTCCCTCCTGATCCCATCTTGTTTCATTTATTCCTTTCTTACCCCTAAAGCCCCCCATGTTGTCTCTCCACTTCCTCAAATCAGGGAGATCATATGATAATTGTCTTTCTCTGATTGACTTATTTCGCTCAGCATGATACCCTGTAGTTGAACAATCTATTTAACATTATGTGATACTATATACCTATATTTGTTAATACGAAGATCCCCTTGTTGTTTTAAAAGTACTGCATAAAAATAAGTGTTGCATATAAAATACATTATCTCATATTATGTATTAAATAGTAATACAAACCCACTGAAGGAAAATTGAGGGTGTGTAGAAATAGAGATGATACATAAAAGTATGGATCTGGTTATGGAAAGGGAGAGAGAATTATAGCAAAGATCCAAAGCAAAAGTCAAAACTTAGCAGCAAAGTAAAAGCAATTACCTTGAATCCTAAATAGTTTCATATATACTCATCTAATGGTTTTGTATAGAGCAGTTTGACATCATAAGAAAATGCAATTATCTTATTTAGAAGTATTAATTTGAAGGCATTACTTATCAGGTCAAAAAAAAAACCCTTCATGTCAACCAGAGATTGCAAGTAATTTGACCAACAGGGTCTGTGATGTTACAAAGAGGTGAAACTGGGTTTACCTAAGTTGCCAAAATAATGCAACATCTGGAATCTATATGTATTATGTCACTAACCTTACAATGAGAATCTGCAACAGACTGTCTGCCTGTGGCAAAAAGTTTTCATTCATTCAGTTTAGATTTACTGACCGATTCTTATGTGTCAGGCACTGTTCTAGATACTAGATCGATAAGGATGAGTAAGATACACATGTTCTGTTCTGGTAAATTAGCATAATCAGGGTTACTTTTATAGCTCAGTTCTTCTGAACTTATATTGTGTTATGCAGATTCAGGTTTTGTGACCTTCAAAATATTTGGGGTGCTTTGCTTGTCATTTTACTGTTAATTAGAGAATTAAATGAATTTTAACAATGAGTTTCAGATGAGCTTTTTTGCTTTGTAGATATTACTGAAGCAAATAAATCTCTATGAATAGTGGAATGATAAAACATTCACAGAAACTTATAACTCTGCAGTTGAATAACAATTACATTTTGTTCCAAACAGGCAATTGGTTTCCAAACACATTAAACAAAGGCAATTTAGAAAGCTTCTTCTTCTTTTTGGCATCATTAACGTTGTTGAACGTCCTGGGATTCTGGAGTGTCTCACAAAGGTAAGTGTGTGGTAAGACGAGCAATTTCTGAGACCATGAAATATTGATCTGGGAACCATCACCGAGCCAACAGGAATCCTGTATGCCATGACTGGACAAATTAGCATATTAGAGAAATTTAACAGATTATGCAGAGCAAGAAATTTCAATTTAGGCTTCACTTTCGCCATTGATCCTTATAATAAAATAGTGTTTTACTCGATTCTAAAACATGTTCTGAAGGAAGATATTTTTTCTCCACTGTATAGTACCACTTCAGAATTAGAAATAACCATATTGATAATAAGAATGAATGAGTCATTATCATTAAAAGCAAATATCATTAAACAAATAGCTAGGAATCTAATGATGCTTAAGATTTGGATTCCATTCAGGCCTTTAAATCAGCAGTGACCATTTCAAGGTCAATAACAAACTGCAAAATCATTTAGTCAGTCACCTGAGACCATTCAGTGGCTTAATAGGTATCATCTACCATCCATCCACCGCCAGCCCACCTCTCTCTCACTGACATATTCTTGGAGAGCTGTGTACTTTTGAGCAAATTATCTAACCTCTCTGAGTCTCTGTTTTTATACCTGTGAAATAAAATCAAGAATACCAGCATCTTGTGGGCTTTAAGGGTATGAATTTTGGTAAAGGGCCGAGCACCATGTCTACCACATTGTGGAAACGACAGAGATCTTTATTTTTCTCACTTTCCACCATTCACTTATCTATTTAGTCATATTTTATCCAATCATTTTCACTTCTTTGTTGCCTATTCATTGAATAAAACTCTGTTGGAATGCTGGTCATGTGATAGGCACTGCAATAAACTAGAAGCACACAAAGTCAGTAAGTCTATAAATGTTTATATATGCTCTTGCTTTCATGGAGCTTATGGTCCAGTATAGGAGAGAGGCACTTAAATCTCATGCAAGGTGGAATTAATGACAAAAAGCAAAAGTCTGAATTTTTAAATTTCTTACTTTCCAAAGTATAGAAGTTATCAAATTAACCTCTCACCATGTATAGTTTCTCTCTATCTCGTTCTTGGATTGAAAACCAAAGCAGAATATCAGGGAGTCTTGCAGAAGAATCCAACAGGAATGTCCTCAGCTTTGTAGCAAAAGAGAGTCATCAGTGAAAACGGAAGGTGAAGGCAACACATCTTTGCCCTCCATCCGTTGCCTCCAAACACGGAAGTGGTGCCCATCTGCTAAGTCTCATAAACCTGCAGTTTCTCGACTTTTACTTTTTCTCCCACTGTAAGATTGGACTCTTGTCTTTTCATAAAGTAATTTAAAAGGCAATCTTTCAAGTTATCCCAGGTGAATCCAGTTCTACAACTTAGCTGTACAAACATGAGCAAGGTATTTTACTTTGCTAAGCCCATTTCTTCATTTGTAAAATGAAATAAGAAGAACAGTAATTATGCCATAAAGTTGTTGTGAGGATGAGAAAATGCTCAAAAATGTTAGCTACAGTAATAACAATGGACTCGTTCTTTGCCTTATGCCCCCTTTCTTCCTCCTTTTTAAATTCTTCTAGACTCATGAAGAGGTGTGGCCAAGATGACCAGGATTATGGGCTGAATTCATGGACGAAATAGCACTGGACCCAGAATCTATTAGCTCAGGGATTTACTCATTCATTCATTCATTCATTCAACCAATATACTAAGCATTGTTCCAGGCACTAGAAAATATAGAACTGACGAAAGCAGTTCAGTCCAGTCTACATGGAGCTAATACCTAGTGCTCAAGTTAAATTATTTAAGTGTGATTCTTTCTCTGTGATTATCGAACATGTGAGTTACTATAAAGAAGTGAAAGATGGTGGAATGGGGTGCAGAGAAGGAGGCAAGAACAAAATTGTACAAAGCACCAAATATTGGAGGAACAAAAGATGAGAAGGGACTAAGTGATATAGAAATAAATCTGATTCTTAGCGTATCTTCTCTAGTTTCCTACGCTTTCTCCTCCTTTTTCTGTATACTTTTAAGAGAAGGGGGAAAAAAGAGAGAGGATAAAACAAAGCAAGAAGGGAGGAAATTAGTTTTCCAAGTGTTAAGCACTTCTGTATCTTGGGCAGCATGCAAGACAAATAACATTTAATCTCCACCTACGTCCCTGTTACCTAAACCCTATTACTTTACTTTATAAATAAGAAAACCAAAGTGAGAATCTAGGTAAGTAAACTAAGTTCACACACCTAGGATTCAAAACCAAATGTGTTTGTTTATAAACACTTTCTTGTATAGCATGCTATTTCTAAGTGCCTTAGAGGAGCACTGATTCCAAACCTAGGCTCTGCAGACTACTATTCATATAAACCCCAGGGAAGTTATGTAATCTCTTAGAACTTTAGTTTCCCTATATGTGAAATGGGGATAATTTCATCCTTCCAGGGTTATAATGAGAATTCATTAAGTTAGAGTGGAGATAGAGCCCTAGCCTGGTGCCTGGCCCTTAGAAGACACTCAGGAAAACCAGGTGTTCCTTGGGTCAGGAGTAAAGGGCACACATTCTAGAAAGTTATGCATGGACTTCTTCTTTGATAATGGTGTTTTCCATATAGCTTCAACACTGAATTTACAAATCCCCCATGCACCTGATGAGCCCTTCCTGAGTCCTGGCCTCCACAATGCTATCAAGTCGATAGGGTTTCAGACTTTCCAGTTTGTCTTTGTCACACTCGTTGCAGGTTGTAAATGAGCGCCATCTAGAGGTCTTTATGAGACACCTTAACAGGTCCTAAAACTCCTTTTGTCATTTTATAAAGACTGTTCCTGGTGAGCAGTGCTCTTAAATAATCATCAGTGTTGTGCCAGTATCTATGGGCCCATAATAAAAGGTAGACAAGCACAGGAAGAAAGCAAATGATTTATCAAGTCATCTACATCTGGTCCTAAAAAAAGCTTTCTTTCTTTTTTAGGTATTGTAATCTAAATCATTTTAATGCCCAGAACATCAGTGGAAGTAATCTTGAAGAAACACTTCTCCTCCATGAAAAGTCTCTGAAATTTTATGGCAGTACGCAGGAATTTTCTTCAAGTATCCATCTTTGGGAGACAGCCCTATGAAACTATATTTGACTCCACGCACCTTATAAGCAAAGTAGTCACTATTTTCTTCAGCTGAACATCTTATGCTTTTTAGTTTAAGAACTAATATGTATGGGAGGGACTTCATGAATAGTATCTGTGTACTTTATTTATAAAGACTAATTATGACTCCTCTAGTAAACTGTTGTGCCTTTTGCATTAACACATTATACATTACAGTTAATTTCAAAGTCTGTGATTACTCCCTGACAACAAAATGACAGTTTCATGTGCATTACAATATTTTACAATTTTTTGCAATAATGGTTCAGCCACTAAGAGCAATAGAAATGATATTTGTTAGTTTTAATGTGCTAATATAATCAAAATAATTGTATGTTAACATTCTTTCTTTCTATACGTTTATTGAGCACTTATTATACGCCAAGCCTTGTATCATATACTATCTATGTCTGACTAAATAATAAATCTATATGTCATTATACTGTATTTGATCTTGATGTCACACTATCAAGATATGAAGTAAGGATATTTTCTCTGAGTTGAAAAGCAATGTTAACTAAAATAGAGGTCCTTAACAAAGAAAGAATAGTCACATACTGAAGAAGTTATAAAATAAAGGTAAATGATAGAATGATTGAAGGAAAAAGGAAAACTGGAGAAGGTGAAACAAGTGTTGAGAAGGTAAGTGATAAATCAAATAGAGAAGATTAAAGCAATTCCCTAGTCTAGGGTTTTCTGGGTGGCTCAGTGGTTAAGCGGCTGCCTTCAGCTCAGGTCATGATCCCAGAGTCCTGGGATTGAGCCCCACGTCAGGCTCCCTGTTCAGTGGGGAGTCTGCTTCTCCCTCTGCTCGCTGCTCTGCCTTCTTGTGTGTGCACACACACACTCTCTTTCTGCGTCAAATAAATAGATAAGAAATCTTAAAAAAAAAAAAAAATTCTCTAACCCAATTCCCATCTTTTGGTCTTCAGTGCTACCAATTCAGACCCATTCACAAAATTGTCTTCCAAAAGAGGTTCTTCCTATATAAACAAAGAAATGTGGAAACTCACAAAAAAATAATGAATGGGGGCACCTGGGTGGCTCAGTTGGTTAAGTGTCCAACTCTTGGTCTCAACTCAGGTCACGGTCTTGAGGTCATGAGATCGAGCCCCGCATCTGGCTCCAAAGTAAGTGTGGAGTCTGCTTAAGATTCTCTCTTCTTGGGGCACCTGGGTGGCTTAGTGGGTTAAACCTCTGCCTTCAGCTCAGGTCATGATCCCAGGGTCCTGGGATTGAGCCCCGCATTGGGCTCTCCACTCAGCGGGGAGCCTGCTTCCTCCTCTCTCTCTGCCTGCCTCTCTGCCTACTTGCGATCTCTGTCTGTCAAATAAATTAAAAAAAAAAAAAAAAAGATTCTCTCTTCTTCTCCCTTGATCCCCCCCCAACTCCCTTCTCTCTCTCTTTAAAAAAACAAAATAAAATACATAGAAATAATAAACTAATATAAAATAAAACTTGTGCCCCAGTCCTTTGTAGCAGTGCTTGTCAAAGTTTGGTTGAGGGTCACCTGCTTTAGGCAAATTTTCTGGCCCCTCCCAAAGACTGCTTTAACCCAACTCTTTTCCCAGGAACCAGTGGTTTTAACAAACACACCCAAATCATTCTTGTGTTCCCTAAAGTAGAAGCACCACTGCTTTCTAGGACAGTTCATAGTCGATAGGATAGGTGGGTTTATCAGCTGATTGCAAATTGTTCTACAATTACGCACCTCCCTTATGTATACCGAAAATATTTTAGATCTGTAGGATAAAAGATTTATTCAGCTTGATTAGATATGATATGCATTTTTAATTGCAAAAGAGCAGCTGTAAAGCACCAGGTGTTTCTCTTACTCAATTTTTTGTTTGCTTGTTTGTTTGGCGGACTAGCTAGGACTAAAGAGACTAGCTCGTGCACACATAAATTCTTGCCCTGTAACTATTCCAAATCTTTCTTAATTTTTGTGTTTGTTCTATGGCAAAATAGTGAGGCCAGCCCCTGGATATGTCTTAGAGGCTTTCTCTGCTGCAAAAAAAAAAGGTTAAATGCCATGTTTGCAATTTGGATTTAATGAACATCCAAAATATCAAGAAACCTTTAAACACTTCACCTTAGTACAAGCAAGGAGCTCTGGCAGTCTCTCTCACCACTAGAATAAGGGTCTGTTTTATTTTGTTGCGTGTGCAGTTTTTTGTTTTTTTTGTTTTTTTTAATTTGCCTTCATCTCCCTAATTTCTACATCATAATAGAAAAAAGTGCTCATTATGCTTTCACTCGTCCTTAGAGATGAAAAGAGATCTACAGAATTGTAAAGTTGACCCAAAGCAAACACCAAAAGAGCTTAGAATTCTCACATCGGGGTTGACACTTGTGATTAGCTAAATTGCAGTAACTACACATGCCTCCATTCGGAATAGGACGCGTTCACACTGCAGTTCCTTCTCTAGAGCCTAGCAACATTATCATTGAGCACCTGGAATAGTTTAGGCATTAAGTGTAATTGGTTTTGCTTTACATAAATCTGTAGCTTTGTAAATAAGCGAAGCATTTCAGCTTCTATATAACACCAATTAACTTAAAGGGATGTGTTGTTTGCAGAAGCCTGCTGGGTCCGTACTGTATTTCTCGGGTAATATGCTCCGTGGCGGGCAAAGTTCTGTGTCCCTGCAGTGTTCCATTGACTCCCAGTCACTTGGTGCCAAGGGTCTGTACCCAGACACTCATTTGCTCCATTTTTCAGTTGTGAAAGATCGGGAAAATGAAGTCTTCCCTAAGAAGCACTTTCTGTGCTCTATTTTTGTCCATGATCGAGACCTGAAAGGCAAGGTATTTGAAAATGTTTTCTGTGACCCGCAGAGCACAGATCTGACCCCATCTGATTCTGTCCACAACTGACAGTGACATCTCTTTCCTCTTCCTTTTTGTCAAGTAACACTTCAATCCAAGGCAGCCAAATGTCACTGCATTGAGCCAGTATACAAAATTAAGAAAACCATAATCTTAGTACATGAATTTGCTAGTGAAGATGTTTCCATCAGAATGACTTTTTTTTTAATAGTACTAAAAACTATGCTCTTGCAAGCAGGAAATTTCCCCAAGCTCCTTGTATATTTTCCCCTTGTTATCTCTTTTCTCAACTTAATCCCTTATCTCTCCTATCCCCTCAGGTAATCTTGGTTTATAGCATTCATTCCACCTTGGCCAACCTCTAATTCTCTTGGTTTCTGAAATTGTTTTCTCAACCATCAGAGAAACAGTATCACGCAAAAATAGCTCATGATTCCAAAAAGTTTCCTATTAATACGGTGTGATTCACAAATGGAAGAGAGAGAGCGTCACCCTTTCCGAGCACCGTCAGGATTCCTTGTCTTGTGGAAACAGAGCTTCCCGCGTGCGTTCCCTGAACCAGTCCGGCAGTGGGCGGGTACCATCTCCACAGCAAGAGAAGCCCGAGTACAATTACCAGTTACAGGCTTAAAAGAAAAGCCGTCAAAGAGAATCACCAGCCAAGTGATGACAGCATGCAGGTGCTGCTGAAAGGCAGGTCTGCCTGTAGAGAACAGGGAAGCTAAAGGAACCACGAATAGTAACGGCTCACATCTCTGTCCCCCTTTACAGTTTACAGGTTTCTGTCACACATATCATCACATTTGATCAGCACCACCCCTCTGGGAGGTAGGCACATTGTGGCATGCCCGTTTGGTAAATGAGGGATTGCTACTCTGAGACGTCAAGTGATTTATCAAGATTCACAGAGAAAGTAGATGTCACAGACAGAACTTGACCTTGGTCTTTCTGTCTCTAAAGTGCCAGAAACTTCTACAAACAGCACTCACAGTGTCCCCAACACTGGCTCATCCCCAACCACTCGGGCAATTCTCTCTCTACGTCATCCTAAAGGAAATAAGAAGGAGGGGGAATATTATGGCGGGCTTAGAGACCCCGACGAAATGGTTAACAAAAAAAAAAAAACAAGGATCTTTCTAACATCTCTTCTCTCTCACTCAGCTTTTGTGGAGCTGTTCACTGTCCTCACGTGGACCTTAGGTTGTAAGAAGCACCCCACTGAGAAGAGCCACCCAGAGTGACTGAGGAGGGGGTGGGGCGTCTTGGGCTCAAAACATCTTTCCCTTCTTTCAGCAAGATGCTCCGGAGTGCTACAGTCAATTCCAAACTGCCTCAGAAAACAACAATTTGAGAAAAACAAATTTACCCCCTTTGATATTAATAATTGTGAAGACTCCTGTAGTACTTGCTCAGTGTAAGACACTGTTTTAAGTGAACAGTCTGGTATGTTAGCTCCTTTAATCATCACAATAACCCTATGAGCTAAGTACAATGGTTAATCCATTTTACAGATAAAAAATATGAAGCCCAGAGAAAGGTAATGACTTTCCAAAGATTACACAGGCACTATGGGCAGAGCAAAAGTTTAGGCCTGGAGAGTCTGGCTATAACATCCAGGGTCTAGCTCTCTCTATATACTGCCTCTCAGTAAGCTGTTCTCTACAGCAGATTGTTATATAATTTCAGGGGGTTCCAGGGAAGCCAATACCTTAGCCCAATGAATTCTAATCTTTTTCTGTCCCAACCTATAAGAATATGACTTCTTCCATAAATAATGACTAGACTGACTCTCAACAAGCAATTCTTAACACCCCTCCGTTGTACCTCCCATCCTTCCCTTCTGTGAATAATTACTGTCTCCTGCTTAAAGACAAAGGCATGATTCTAAGGGCAGAATTTCAGGCTCTGTGGCAGTGAATGGGTACAACTAGCCAATAACTATTGTATGGCTACTTTCCCAATGGTCCTTAAATCACAATGTAAGCCATCTGTTCCTCACATAAAGCACTCATTGCTAGATCAAGATGGGAGCCTGAGGTCAACTAGGCTCTCCACTTCCTTAGCATCTCTGCAGACATTTCCTGGGATTCCTCCAGGCCTGTTATCCAGTACGTGTGTAATTGTCAAAGGTTATCAAGGATAGTGATGGTAAAACTCAATTCTCTTTCTCTGCCTATCCCTCTCTCTTTTTCTCTCTCTCATTTTCTCTTTCTCTGTCTCTTTCTGCTGCCTCCCCCCACCCCCGGCTGAGTGTCCCATTAAGATTGTCTACAGTAGAATGGATGCTATTTGACAGCCAAGATCACTTCCCCAGGTGATACCCTGTCACCAGTCCACTCAGAGACCTTACTAACTATTAAATAATAATAGCGCCCAAACCCTAATCTATCATCCATCTTAGACAGGCTTGAATCATTTTATTGGCTGGGAATCGGTTGTTTCTTTAGCCTGCGAAACCACAAGTGATCAAATCTTTTATAAATACAGTAATGAGTCTATGACAAGCGTCTATTTCCATGGTAGCAGCAAGTAAGGAGCACATTTACTGACATTTATGCAAAGAGCAAGGCGGTTGTCCTACCAAAGATAAAAGATAGAGAAGAAAACGAAATCGATGAGAGAGAGAAATTTGGCAAAAATCAGAAGGAAGTCACCATAACATCGAAGATACTACCAAGAAAGTGCACACGTCATTATCTTAGGCAGTTTTCATTCCCCCAAGGCAATCTCTTGAAGCAGAGCGAGAGAACGGAAAGGGTATGTGAAATTTTAAAATAAGATAAAGAGCTCTCTTTCGGAAATGCCAGAGAGAAAGCATGGGATTCAAAAGCGAGAGCAGTGAGAGGCCATCTGGAAACTCATTTCCCATTTCGGCATAATGGCTTGTGCATAGTAGGTGCCTTGGTTCGTCTGAATTGATTATCACCCCTGTGAGAATGCCAGAATGCTTTGCATCTTTTTCCCAAGCCTCTCTTACATGAGTTAAAGCTCTCTGACCAGTTTCCACGGTGTCTCCAGAAATACAGACTTTTGTTTCCTGTGCAGCTTGTGCAGCTCTGTCTTATTTCACTGCAGCCAACCGTGCCTGAAAGACAGGAGCAAACAAGATGGACAAGTGTGGCAGTGAATGAACCATTTTACTGCAATTAGAAGTTCACGGAGAATAAATTATCCTCTAGTTCAAGCTGTCCAGCAGTAATCCTCATTAATAATAACACTTCAACAACAGTCTGCTTCCCACCACGGCAGTGAGTGCTACAAACTTCAGCATTACTCTTGAAGCAGGAGTCACATCCCAGACGGCTAGCCCAGATCGCCATATGCAGCACACAAGAGATGGCTTAAATTACAAAGAAGCTTGAATGCATAACTGTCCATGAAGTTCACTGGTTAGATGAGCAGGTGGAAAAAATCCAAGGGCTTCTCTCCTTCCAGCTTTCTCTTCTAATTCATGCTAAATTGTAAATGATTTTTCACATTAATGAGTAAATCTATCTAAAAGGATGCTTTCCTCTTTCGTGGCTGCATTGAAGACATCTCTTTTAGTACAGTATCCTTTTTTCCTACACACGGCCACAGGCTACAGGGAATACATGGTTCATGAAGGCAGAGATTTTTGTGCAGATATATTTTGTGGAGATATATTAACTCCACATATATATGTACATTCATATATATGATTGATATACATATATACACATCATCTCTCTCTATATTGTATCTTGATCTCTATATATCTGTATATATAGAGAGAATATATAGAGAGACTATACACACACACACACACACACACACACACACATATGTCTGTGTGTATATACGTATACACATACAGAGAGGGAGAGAGAGATTGAGATCCAGCCCTCAGCGGATGCTAGCTATTGGCTAAGAGCCTCTCTTCCTCTCCATGTGACCTTTTTCATGTTATCTCTCTACATGGGCTACTTTAGGCTTCTTTGGAGCCTGGTGATTGATATCCTAGAGCAAGTATCCCCCACCCCCAACAGATACACAAACAAAAAGAAAACCAAGTGTAAACCCTATTGCCTTTTAGGACCCCAGGGTCTACACAGCATCACCTACGCTGGTTAGGTTTGTTGAGGATGTCAGCAAGTGATGTCTAGATTTAACAAGAGAAGTACTAGGCTCCATCTCTTGGTGAGAAGTAGCAAGATCCTAGAAATTCATTCTGGGACCAGGAGTGTCACTGTGGACATTTTAAGTTTAAAGATGAACAGATATGTGTTAGAAACACAAAGGGCAGTGGTAGGAGCATTTCAGGTAACATTAGAAAGTGGCACAAGCAAATTACCAAAGTGTGAAACAGCACAGCCTATTCTGAAAACTACAAGTCATCTGGACTTTTGGCTGGAATAGTTGTTTGACTGGAGTGCAAGATTCAAGGGCAGAATCAGATGACAGATTTGTGATTCAAAAAGAGTACTCAGAACCACTCTGGAAAACAATATGGAGGTTCTTGAAAAAATTGAAAATAGAGCTACCCTACGACCCAGCAATTGCATTACTGGGTATTTACGCTAAAGATACAAATGTAGTGATCCAAAGGGGCACGTGCACTGAATGTTTATAGCAGCAATGTCCGCAATTGCCAAACTATGGAAAGAACCTAGATGTCCATCAACAGATGAATGGTTAAAGAAGAGGTGGTACATATATACAATGGAATACTATGCAGCCATCTAAAGAAACGAAATCTTGCCATTTGCACCGATGTAGATGGAATGAGAGGGTAATATGCTTAGCGAAATAAGTCAATCAGAGAAAGACAATTATCATATGATCTCCCTGATATGAAGAATTTGAGAGGTAATGTGGGGGGTTTGTGGGGTAGGGAAGGAAAAAGTGAAACAAGATGGGATCAAGAGGGAGACAAACCATAAGAGACTCTTAATCTCACAAAACAGAGGGTTGCTGGGGGAAGGAGGGTAAGAAGACGGTTGTTGGGTTATGGACATTGGGGAGGGTAAGTGCTATGGTGAGTTCTGTGAAGTGTGTAAACCTGGCGATTCATAGACCTGTACCCCTGAGGCTAATAATGCATTATATGTTAATAAAAATTAAAAAAAAAAAAAAACCAGTGCTCAGTCAGAAATACAGAAGAAAATTGGTGAGAACTAGACAAGAGTTAGCCCAAATTGGTGACTACCTGTAAGTGAATATTGGTAAAGTAATGAGGTCTGAGGTTATAGTGGCAGTACTGGGCATGGGGAAGAGGGCAAGAACAGAAGAAATTCAAAGGCAGTATACTGGGAAGAACCCATTTATTGGATTTCTAGTTACATTTAATTATCTCATTGTATTTTTGGCAAAAACTCTATGAACTTGGAATTATTATTGTTCATTTTTGTTACACAAGAAAACTGAGACACAGGGAAGTAAAGTTACATGCCCATTTTCCTACAACCAGAACTGGGAGTTCTAGAGTCTAACACTGAAGCCCACACATTTAATTACCACATTTAATACTGACTGGATGTAGTGATGACAAGAGAAAAGGAGTCCAGGATCATCAACAGGTTTCTGACAAGCCACTAAGTGACTATTAATGCCCCTTAATAAAATAGGGAAATAAAGAAATACAGGAGGATGGGAGAATAGGAAAGAAACATGTTTGTACATAATGAATTTTTAGGAGTCCTATAGAAAATTGAGTAGAGATTTCAGACACCTCGCTGATGATCTACACAAGGCACAATGGATTTTGTTCATGTTAGAAATGAATCAAAGTCATCAATCATTTATACTTTAAAAAGACCTTATGAAGTACCTGGATAATTTTTTATTTCATAAATGAGGAAATCCAGGCTCAAAGAGGTGATCCAACTTACTCATAGAAAAACACCTGGTTAACTAGTGAAGTTTCCATGACTTTTTACTCTTAACCTAGCTCAGTAAACCATGGATTCTCCAAATAATTATTATCAAAGAACAGAAGTGTCTATAGTCAAATGCTAGATTTAGCAAACAACTTAGTTTAATTTCCTCAGGACTTCTCAGAAGCTTTATTACGTACATTGGGAATTGCTAAGAAAAAAATTCCCTATCCAGAGTTTTCTAAATTCATGTAGTCACACAGTCTTTTACTCAGAGAATACTTCTTGGCATTGATCTTCTTTGCTACACACTGGAAATGCTGGTAGGGTAAAAAATACATAGGCTTTGAAATCAGGACTGGAACTGAATTAAGTCTCTCCATGCTAGTAGCTGCGTAGTCTTTGACAATTCATTTAATTCTCTGAGCCTTAGTTTCTACATCTGCAAAATAGGGTAAGAACATATTCTTCACAATACTTTGTAGGTCAGCATGTATAATGCATGTGGCAAAGACCCTCAGACACAGAGATGATGGGTAAAAATGAGTCAGCTACTATTTTTTCCTCCTCTTTAACCAGCAATTATTCACTGGACATCTTCTATATTCCCCCAAACCATTCACAGATATATATTAATTAATATGATTTTCCTCACCATTATTTCAGGAAAACTAAAAAGAGTCTGTCCTTCCTATTTATTTTACTCCAGATAAAATTGTTACCTATTAATACTAATCACCTTGATACCAGACCCTGAATTCTTCCAATTTGAGGCTAGAAGAGATGGAGAAGTAGAAATCTCATTTATCAGAACAAAAAGTCCCTGTTGATTCATCATAACAAGACTTCACTTCATGGAATTTGGAATTTCTCCAGATACACAATTAGCAAGTCTTCACTTCCTTGGTACTCATAATTGAATTATAAATGAAGTTAGAAATTCATACATATAATCAGTATATAAGATGGAAAGAAACTGTGATGGTTAATTTTATGTGTCAACTTGACTGGGCCACAAAGTGCCCAGATTAAACATTATTGCTAGGTGTGTCTATGAGGATGTCTCCAGGTGAGATTAGCATTTAAATCTGTGGGCTCTGTAAAGTAGATTGTCTTCCCTGCAAGAGCGGACATCATTTAATCCATGGAGGGCTTGCATAAAACAGAAAGCGAAGGAAGGGAGGATTCCTTCCCTTCCTACCTGCCTGCTGAGATGGGACATTGGTCTTCTGCCCTCAGACTGAGATTTGTACCATTGCTCCTCTGGTTCCCAGGACTTTGGACTTGGACTAGAATCATTCCACTGGCTTTCCCTGGTCTCCAACTTACAGACAACAGGTTATGAGATTTCTCATCTTCCTTAATTGTGTGAGCCAGTTCTTCATAATAAATCTCCATATGTATAACCTATTGGTTCTGTTTCTCTAGAGAACCTTGACTAATACAGATTTTGGTACTAAAAGTGGTTCTAGAGGAACAGGATGTTCAGAATAAGTTTTCTGAATTGGTTCCAGAGTTTCTGGAATTGGCTCTCTAAACTGACTGGATGCAAAGATGCTAACGACTCTGTTTCCAATAATAAAGAGATAAAGATAGTCCACAGCATGACCTAGCCAAAACATCTGCATGGGATATTCCTAATCCCAATCTTGTAAGAATTAAGAATCAAGAATCAAGAAACTAGGTAACTCTGTAATGATATTTTTGAGTATTTCTTAAAAAACTAATGAATATAGTGACATTGGCTGGTTACTCCTAACATTGCTGGACAAAGTAGTGCAAGAAAAAGATGAGCCAAGAGTTTTGAATTCCCATTCCAAGCACCCCATAAAGGACCTAAGAGTTTCTTTATGTTCCCCAAAGGAGACCCCTATCTTCTGTACCTGCAAAGATGAAATTGCTGAAAATCAAATGCAGGACCATCCTGTGATCTTGGTGATTGAGTTATAACCCAGTTGAAATCAGGGCCTCGCAGGGTATCTACTATTAAAGTGAGGGCATCGGTTGGGAAAGAAAGGGATCCTGTAGGCTGAAACAGGGACATGTGGGAAGACTTTGAAGAAACTGGGGACACTGAAACTAAATTCTGATGAGTCTTTGCCAGCTTGAAAAGTGTATGAAAACTCCATAAAAAACTTTTAGAACAGATAAAGGAATTCAGTAAATTTGCAGGATACAAAATCAACAAATGAAAATTAGTTCTGTTTCCATATACTAACAACAAACCATCTGAAAAGGAAATTAAAAAAACAATCTCATTTACAATAACAAAAAGCGTAAGATACTTAGTAATAAACTTAATTAAGGAGTGAAAGACTTGTATACTAGAAACAAAACATTGATAAAAGAAATTAAATAAAACAAAACAAATGGACAGAAATGCCATATTCATGGATTGAAGACTTAATATTATCAACTGTAATACCAATCAAAATTCCAATGGCAATCTTTTACAGAAATAGAAAAAAAATTATACAATATACTAACACAAAAGACCGTGAATAGCCAAATCAAACTTGAAAAAGAACAAAGCCAGAGACATCACACTTCCTGATTTCAAAATATATCACAAAACTACAGTAGTCTCACCAACAAAATTGAATAGAGAGGCCTGAAATAAATCCACAGATCTAGGGTCAACAGGTCTTTGACAAGGGCGCTAATAACACATGATGGTAAAAGGATAGTGTCTTCAACAAATGGTGTTAGGAAAACTGGATATACATTCAAAAGAATGAAGTTAGACCCTTATCTAACACTATACACAAAAATCAGTTCAAAATGCATAAACACTTAAATGTAAGACCTGGATCTGTGAAATTCCTAAGAGAAAAACAGGAGAACAGTTTAAATGTCTGTTTTGGCAATGATTTTATGGATATGACATGAACCACAGGCAACAAAAACAAAAATAAATAAGTAGGACCACATTAAACTAAAAAGTTTTCTACACAGCAAAAGAAACTATCAACAGAATGAAAAGGCAACCCACAGAATGGGAGAAAATATAAAAAATAGTCAAACTCATAGAATCAAAGAATGGAGTGGTGATTACCAGGGCTGAGAGAAGGGGAAATAGGAAGTTACTAATCAGCATAAGGTTTCAGTTAAACACATGTATATGTTCTGGAGATCTGCTGTAAGACCCTGCACCTATAGTCACCGATCATGTACTATACACTTAAAAATTTGTCAAGAGGGTCGGTCTCGTGTAAATGTTCTTACTATAATGAAGTAAAAGTTATAAAAAGAAAGTTAAAAATCATATCAATTCCAATGTTTGAACTTATTTAGATCCTGATTCAATATACAGATGTGTGTGTGGGGGTGAGGTATATTGAATACTGGTAATATTTAATAATATAGTAATTATTATTAATTTTTAAAGATAATTTGTATCATTTTGAATATCTATATAGAATTACAGATGGATGAAATGCTATGATGTCTAATATTCTCTTCAACATAATTTAAGGTGAGGGAATATGGTAAAAACCGAGATCAGTCAAATTTGGCTGTGAGTTAATAAATGTTGGAGCTAGGATTGGGTACATAAGATGTATATTGGATGATCCACTGGCAAAACTAAGGGAAAGGAAATAAGAAAAATTGAATGTATCCTTGCCCCAGTGAAAGAAGCTCCAGATTTCAAAACATAGTTCAATAATCTTTCACAAATTTAAGATAAAGGACTGATGTCTTCTAACTCCCACCCTTCATGTTGGCTGTGCTGTCTCATTGTGATTAATCCAAGGTAACAAAGATGGAATATTGCATTCACAATGAGAAATACTTGTCTTGACTCTGAGGATGCATAATAACTCTCTGTATTTGGTAACTGATAAAAGGAAGGCATATGTCCAGAGGAAATCCCAGACTACTGGTATTTTTTTTTTTTAATGAATTCTTTTTTTTTTAATTATTTATTTATTTATTTGACAGAGAGAGATCACAAGCAGACAGAGAGGCAGGCAGAGAGAGAGAGGGAAGCAGGCTCCCCGCTGAGCAGAGAGCCCGATGCAGGACTTGATCCCAGGACCCTGAGATCATGACCTGAGCTGAAGGCAGCGGCTTAACCCACTGAGCCACCCAGGCGCCCCTTAAATGAATTCTTTAAACTTAAAGAATTTTAGCTTCTATGTATGCACAGCTGAATTAGATTTAGACACAGTTTAAATAAATGGAAATAAGCACTATTCTCTCCTCCACACGTGCTGATCATAGTAGAATTACTTCTGTGCAAATATAGTTAACTAGGTTAAAGACAGGATGGCTAGAAATGTAAAAAGGGAAATAGAAATAAAGAACAAGGGAACAAACAAAGGAAGAAATGTAAAGAGGGAGGGAAGCAGGAAGAAAGGAAAGAAGAAAAAGAGGAACGAAGGAAGACAAAAGTTGACCCTTCTTAGCAGAATGCAGAACATTTCAATTTAGTAAGCTTGGTGCAGCTGTTCTCATAAACCCATGAAGAGTGGAGCCAATTGTCCATTAAAGATTTACCAGCCATTCCTAATCTTCACTGTGCAAAGTGTCCATTGGAGATTTCCCTGTCCTAGTTGGTGAGGATTACTCTTCCTTTCAAAGTCATTTATGGTCACTGAGGAATCTAGAGTACAAGAAATGGATTGTTGGTTATATAACCAAAAATTTACATATGATTACTGACTTTGTCAAATCTCAAGTTGTCCCAAGGCATTCTAATAGGACCTTAAATGTGTGCAAAAATAAATTTTTTAACTAGCTATGTAAAAAGTTAAATAGGTGGTATCTTAAAACCAGATCGTGTCCTTGAGTTTTGGGCTCAATAAGGAGTATTAACTTGGGAATAGTGACATTTCCCTCTTAACCCACTATCTCCAGATTTGTAAAGATGCAGCCAGGACTAAGACAATAATTCCAGTCGTCTGAGATAACTGAACCACCAAAATCTAGAAAATACCAGTAACCCTCTGAAATGTCCAAATACACTGGTTCAGATAGCTCAGTTATTTACACTCACATTAATTATTTCAAAGACACATATTGGCTGCATATATGCCAAGTACGTTACCTGGTAATATGAAGGTGATAGAAACAGAGAAGACTCCTCATGGAACACACAGTCTAGAGGAGAGTTAAGGCTAAGTCTCATCTAGACCCTAAAAGATATGTATAATTTAACCAAATAAGGTGGGACACTCGGCAGCCTCCTCAAGTGACTACATTGATACACGAGTCCTTGGAGATCTAGAAGTATTCTCACCAGGTTTCTTAGAAGGCCCCTCATCCTTTTCCCTCCATTCCCACTTCAGGAATAGTTTCAAAGAGAGTGCAGAAAAGAAAAGAACCTTTTTTTTAGCTTGGGGAATCCAAAAGAGAAAACTATTCCCTACTTCCCTTCTGGAACTCTGGGGAACAGTATCTGCATTCATTCAGTCTGTAGATCAAGAAATATTCATAGGGATCCTGTTTATGCACCAAACACATCTTTATATAGTTGGTTTTTTTTTTTTTTTTTTCCACACCACCAAAGCAAGACAGCAAAGGAGCTGAATGGCTTTGTGGGATGCCTAGGGTACAGGGTCCAAGATTTCTCCCAGTCTGCAGTACTCCAAAAGGAATGGGAGGTACACTGACTCTTTCTCTTTCCTCACCTTTTCAGGATGCAGATGTTAGCTCTGAAAGAGAGAAATAGAGAGAATAAGTGCCCCAAATGGACCCTACAATCATGATGAAGGAGGCACAGAAGTATGAAGCAGCATAGAGGACCAAATGAGATAAGTACTTATCCCAGGAGAGACCAGCGCAGGACAGGTAAAGAAAGACCAAGGAGTAGATACTATCTCTTCGCTATTGCTATGAGACTATGAAAACACCACAGCTTAGATTAGACCTAGGAAGAAGCAGAAATTTTTTTTTTTTAATTTATTTGACAGACAGAGATCACAAGTAGGCAGAGTGGCAGGCAGAGAGAGAGGAAGGAAAGCAGGCTCTCTGCTCAGCAGAGAGCTCAGCACTTGTGATCTCTGTCTGATCCCAGGACCCTGGGATCATGACCTGAGCCGAAAGCAGAGGCTTTAACCCACTGAGCCACCCAGGCGCCCTAAGAAGCAGAAATTTTGACTTGATGGTACTTAAACCAGAAATTGAGAAAACTCAGAAGTGACTTAGTTTGTAATGTTTATAACCAGGGAGTAATGGTCTCTTGGAATGTATATTTAGTTGAATCATATAAAGTTATATTTTTTTACACGACCAAGACAACTGAAAATTGTACAACCTGTATGCAAGCTCTGTGCATACTCGTTTGTATACATATGTGTTTGCAAAAAGAACCAGATGTACTTGAATATGAGACCCTTCATAACAACCACCTTCAGAAGTTCTACCTAAGGTGTTGTCATTGTTCAACTCTTTCTTAACCCTTCAGCATCACCTTATAAACAATACAAGAAAATCAATTCCATTAGTTCATATTGACTCTCCATGTTTGATTAGCAACAGTACAATATAGGAAAAAAAAAAAAGAAAAAAGACGACTTGCTTAAATCATGGCTTTATTCACCATACTTGGCACTTCCAATCTTCTGGCAGTTTCCAGAAATCAGCAGACACATGTTTACTAGCTCTGAAAATAAAGGCAATCCCAAGATGTTTTAAGCAATGCCTACTGTGTTGTAATACATGCATTATCAAGGTGGCTGTTTTGAATGAAAACATTTATTTGGATGTATTAGCATATTTGTGGAAACCAGAATAAAGCCAAAACAAACAAAACAAAACAAAAAAACAAAAACAAACAAACAAAAAAACCCACCCAGCCAAATTACTTTAAATCAGAGGTATTTAGGACAGTGACAACTTTTTCTCAACTTTGACCAAATGGTCATTTCCCTTGAAATCACATTCTATCACTGTCTCAATTTCTACGATGCCTTATATTTTCCCCACACTTTAGAAATAGCTTTTTAAAGGAGGCCACAGCATCAGCTCTGTTATGCAAGAAGAAAGGGGAGACTGAGAGAGTCCGTCACCTAGCCTCTACTGTCTCTCAAACAGGTATCTTAGCATTTTTACAAATGTTACTCTTAATCTCATTTTTCATTCCCATCTTGCAACTTTATGCCTTCCTATTGATCTAAGTGCTGCTGCTTAGAGACACCAATGAGAAATGCTGAGAACATTCAATAAATAAAAAATATCCGTCCACCCCGTACGTGATTCCTCTTTAGAAAACTGTGCAAGTAAAATAGTGTTTTTCTGCTCCCTCTTCGTTCTTGAGACCAAAGCCTATGCCCTGCATGTAGAATTAACTCCAGGGGATGAGTAGAGGATGTTCTAAATTTCAAATCTCAATCCTGGTTCCGCAGCCCAATATTGCCTTAGAGCAGTTGCCTTCTATAATTATTGATTACCTTGCACATACTGTAATTGAAGTCACATCTACAAAGATCTCAGTTTAGATTGTAGCATGTGTGATTTTTCCTGAATGAGAAATGCAAGCATTTGCATTACTTCTATAAAAGAAGTTGTTTGAAAATGAGAAAACACTCTTCTGTTGCACATATTTTGCTAGTTTGAATTTAGCCAGGGATCTTGGTACATTTTTGTACACTGGGTACATTTTTCATTCAAATGATCATTTGTTTAAAAAAAAAAAAGTCGCAAAGACCACCTGAGAGATGAGGTTTTTATCAAACAAGTGAGCCAATTCAGGATCGGAATTGTGTACTTCATCTCGGTACCAGGTATGGGCTTGGGGTTAAGTGTTACTGAATAGAATGGAAAGAATCCTGACCTAGATATCAGGAGATGTGGGTTATAGTATTTGCTTACCCAGCTATCTAGATTTCATTTGACTTCCCCAAGCTCTCATTCTACCATCTACATTCTCATTCTCATGCTTGCATACTACTATCTACAGAATGAAGGAGCTGATACCCGATCTTTTCTACCACTAGTATTTTCTGAGCTTCATGCACAAAATGTGAAGGTATATTTTCACAAACAGCTGGTTGCATCTTATGGCAACATTGTATGTCTTTCTTCCCTCATTCCCAAGTCTCTTAAGAGCATTAACAATATTTTGTCTGCAGAGAACAGAATACTAAGGTGTAGAAGCCCAGAGGTTGCACTGGGAAGCGGTCTCAATTAGACTCTTTCAAGTTCTAAGTAACCAAAAACCTCCTCACAGAAACCTCCATTGATGAGATGAGAAAACAGCTATTTTACTGCATTTAGGCATCTACTGTATGACCTGCTCACGCCGAGAGTCTGGACATTCAGATAAGGACCTGAGCTTAGGATTCCCACCACAAGTTCCTGCTTTGGTTTTCCCAGGGCATCTGCTGAAATAACCACTGTGGTTGAGGCCACAAAAAGTTAGCGACCTCTGCCCTTACCACCTATACGTGATAGGTGCTTGCTTCTCTGCTCTCTGTCTCCTGCTCGCTCATGACCTGGGATGGAGGTCTGCCCTCCCCTGGGCTCATTACACTCTGCTCCACTTCTGGGATTTCTGTGGAATAAATCTTGTGACTTTCTTTTGAATGAGTGTATTGAAACTGCACCTTCAATCAAAATGACTCTGGGGTTACTTCCCCAAACATGGAAGCTGAAATGCTGAAGAAGCGAACTGCCACCCCACATGTGTAGCTGATGCCCCCTCATTTGGCAGGTCGTGTGCTCTATCCATTTTTCATTTAATACAACAGCTAAAAGACCCCCAATACACTTGACATTTAAAAAAGGAAATTTACGCCTCATGCCATTGAAAAGTCTAGTTATGGACTAAATCATAGCCCCTCAAAATTCATATGTTGAAACCCTCATCCTCGGTATCTCAAAATGTGGACTATATTTGGAGAGGTACTTTAAACAGGTAGTTAAGGTTAAATGAGGTCATTAAGTTAGTGGGCTTTAATATAGTTTGACTGGTGTCCTTAAGAGAAGAGGAAACTTGGACAAAGAGACATAGCAGGGGTACACATGAACAGAGAGCCAACCATGTGTAGAGGCAGCAAGAAGGTGGCCAACTGCAAGCCAAGGAGAAGGCCTCAGAAGAAGCCAACTGTGACAGCACCTTGACCTTGGACATTTAGCCTTCAGAACCAGGAGAAAATAACCTCTCTTGTTTTAGCCACTGAGTCTAGAGTTTTGTTATAGGAGCCCTAGCAAACTCATACCAGTCCCTCGCAAGGCAAGATATAATTTCCAAAGCCTAGTGAAAAATGAAACTGTGGTGTCCGTGGTTCAAAAAGTAACAACAACAATAAGAACAAAATACCATAAATGCTATTAAAACATTAGGCTTTTTTGCCTCTCTTAGTCTCCCTCCAACTTATCATGGTGGTTTTACTGTTTAGGTTTTGGGGGCATTTTTGTTTTTACTTTTTGCTATTTAAGTCATTCTAAGAGAAGAAAAATTAAAATGCTAAATTATTAGCTTGAATTTTACCATTCATCTCTATATTGTGCAGTGCCTGTTTTAGATACAAATATAAGAACATTGAACTCATATGCAGGACCACCACAATGGCACAACTCATATTTCATAGCCTGTACGTGCATATCTGTATCAATCTTACAAGAATAGTGGGAAAAATGGAACGTGGAACAATGGAACGTGTGTGTGAACACAGGAATACACGTCAATATGTCTGCTCTCTTTGCCACCCCAGCTGCATATGGCATTCACGATGAACCAGAAACACAGAATTCCAGGAAACTCCACAACATGTAGAGGCTCTGGAAGATTCCAAGAGAGCACACGGAAAGCCTGCTGTGTCTGTGACTGAATAGGCAGGGGTGCCGACGGTCCAGGGAGACGTGCCTTCCCTCTGAATCAGAACTGACTTGGAATGCAGAAAGCAAGCAAGGGCATTCTGAAAAACCACAAAAAACCAAGCAGCCCTGTGAGGACTTTTCTTGCTTGTGTATTACTTCCCTGTATTAGTTAACCATTAGTCTGAAAACGATCACTGGCAGGAAAGGGAAAGAAAGAGCAACTTTTAGTTGCTTTTCCTTTCAGTTGTTCCACGCTCATCAATAATTGTAGGAGGGAGTGTTAGTAGAATTTATGTGTCTCAAGAAATGAAATAGAAAGAGTTGAGTTAGTTTCTGCAGTGTTTCCATTATCCCAGAGCCCATCTCTGAAGCTGGCAATTGCAAGTACTCTGAAGTGAAGGATGGGAACAGAAAGTCAGGAAAAGAGTAGTTTGCCAGAGGAAAATTGGGGTACAGTCACCCAAAATAGGGTAAATGGGTGCAAAAAAGCAAAAATAAAATAAAGGTCAGAGATATGTTAGTCATCCTGATCTAGGATGTCAGGGTAGAGAGATCAGTGCAATTAAGAAATTGTACATGATTTTGAACCTGGCAAAGTCACAAAAACTAGGCTGATGATTTTTCTGTTCCAAGCTAGGATCACCAGGTAAGGTTGTGTAGCTCACCATATGCTATGGCTCTTTTCCAAGAAGTTATGGTATGTGTACAAGTTCTATTCCAGGATATTCCATTTGGATGCTTCTTTTAGCATTTCCCCTGCATTTTACCATTATCATCTGAAATTTACAATCAAATGATCTTAACCCCCCTGAAAGCATTTCTATTTTTGACTATTATATAAGAACTGCTTTCAAACATGCAGTAACTAGCACTGCAACTACTTAACTCAGTTCTATTCAGACTTCCCATGAGAATTCACTTCTGACTGAGTGGGTTTCAGCACAGGGAACGGGGGTGGTTAGAGGGAGGAGGCTGGTGTGGATGGGTGCTGTCAGAGGAGGAAGAGGGTGAGTGAAAACAGGGGGTCACGTTTGTCCAGTTGTCCCCTGGGCCTGTGATTGGTGGAGCTCCTGACCCTATTCAAAGTCTTGCCGAAGGGGATCTCACAGGTTCTCATGGAAGAACCTTTTCTGCCTCATGTGGACTACTCATTGGTGTGTGACATCTTCTCCATATACACATACTCCCTAGAAAGCCACTCAAGAGGATCTCACTGGCACAGCTTGTACCCACAGGGAGGCCACCAACCATAAGGATCATCCTTCCCAGAGTCCCCAAGACCACTCCAGGTAGCACCACTGCTAATCCCCTCGTCAGAGCCCCTGGGTACCTTGACAGCTCCTGACTATGTAACTCTGCTACAGCCTTTCAGATTCTGTATCCTGATGACCTCATTCTCAGAAGCCCCAGTTCTGTTCCCCACCAAAGCGTTTGCCCATTTTGTGTTCCACCCTGTCACACAAATACCAAAGCAGAGCAGCCAGGCACCCTTATGTCTCATGGAATTGTTAGTGGGAACAGGAAGATGAAAATAATGGACACCACTCTGTATTCAAAACCTTTGAGGAGAGCAAGCTTGGGTGCCTACAACTCTTCTCCAAGAATTTCTACCATGGACAGAGAATACACAATGTTGACAGGCCTCTAGGCAAATAGGCTTCTAGTGAGTCAGTGACCTCACTGGCTTTGTTTTGCCAAAAGGAATGGGTGTGTCCTACTGCCTGGAGTGACAGCAGCTTAGACTCAAGCTTTGGACTCACTAGCAGTAAATAATTCTGATGATGACTTCAGCCAGGAGAAAGGCCAAGCTGGAAATTTTGTTCAAAATTGGGGGGTCCCAGGGGTATGGATTACAGAAGTGTTATTCTATTTATCTTAGAAACTTCTCTCTCTCTCTCTTTTTAAAGATTTTATTTATTTATTTGTCCGAGAGAGAACACAGCAGGGGGAATGGCGGGCAGAAGAAGAAGCAGGCTCCCTGCTGAGCAAGGAGCCCGAGATGGGTCTCGATCCCAGGACCCTGGGATCATGACCTGAGCTGAAGGCAGAGGCTTAACTGACTCAGCCACGCAGGATACCTCTCACAGAAACTTCTGTCATAGAAAGTCATCTGGGATTTTTCTTGGCATATGAATAACTTTTTTTTTTTTTTTCCAGCTAGTGAGTGGCAAAGCTGGAACTAGAATCCAGACAATTCTTTCTTTTCTCTCCTCATGGAAAAATCACAAGAACAACAGGGCAAAGATTACTGACACTCTTACAGCTTTGGTATCTACCACATTTGTCCCGGATTATGGAAAACTTGCCCTAATACAATCCAGAGGACTTCTTATTCTCTACTCTCATGAGAAATGTTAGAAAGAAACTGTCAAAATTCTGTGAACTTTGATTGGCATCTATTCCCCTCGTTTATATGACAAAGCCAAAGTCTTACATCTTATTTTCCATGGCAGTTACCCTGGCTCTTTCAGGTTTTTTTTTTTTTTCCACTGAATTTTTTCTCATCTGTGATCCAACTAAAAGGATGTCCTCATCGTCTGAATGATTTTATCTCCCACACTTACTCTATATCCCCCAGAAAACCAAGATAGGACTCTAGAATGCTAATGATTTCATGTCTCTGTAAACTTCACAGCTCTCTCTCTGATGTTAGCCTCCCCTCCAAATACCTCCAGAGGTACGGAGAGTTTTCACAGAACAGAAAACAATAAAGGTTTAGGTCATTTTAATAATAGAGAAACTGAAGGAAAGTTAAGTAAGAGTCACACAAAGACACTCTAGGGACATGACTGGGACACATGTGATCTTGTCCCCAGGCTACTAGACAGAACCTATTTATTATTCAAAGAAAAATCCTGCTGACCCTCTGATCTCTGTGCATAATTAGGTAAAGCTCAGATTCTCCTTAAGTGTGTGTGTGTGTGTGTGTGTGTGTGTGTGTGTTGTGTCGTGTTTGGCTCATGGCATTTAGTCCAAATAAACAGTTTTCCAATTGCTTACAATAAATGCAATGCTTCCTGAAAACTAACAATAATCTCATTCAATTCTGCCTTCCTCTTCTTCAATCATGTGACTAAACAAGGACCTATGAGACTATTCCCCAGGTCACCACCATGAGTGATTGAGTTGTCAGCCTTTCTACTAAAGCTCTTACCTGGATCTCAATTAGTGCTAATTATTATTGGGACTCCATTACCCAAGTAAGGAAATGCCTCCCCTGATAAAAGCAATGCTATAAAAAAAAAAAAAGAAATTTAAATTTGCCTGCTTCTGAATCAGAAGTGATCCCAATACCTGACCTGTGAGCAGGGTAAGTGGTAAGACAACTTGACAAGAGTATACCCCAACAGTTCCAAGCCATGAAGACCCAAACAGAGTGTTGGTAGGAGTATTCTGTAGATAAACAAAGATTACTGCCATTGGCATCTGGCACTGTGCTGATAGGAAGCCCATCCTATTGTTGAAGGACCAGCTCAAAAGGAAAGGAGTGGTGATCTCCCTTGTCTCCAACTCTGCTGCTTCTCACTTAGTACCCAGCTTTACCAGGTCTGCCTCCAGTCCCCAGCCGCACTTCTACAGATCTTACTTCTAGGACAAGGTTTCTTCATCTTGATTCAATTGATATTTCAGATCGGCTAATTCTTCGTTGTGAGTGGATGCCTATGCATTGTAGCATATTTTGCAATATTCCTGATTTCTACCCACTGGATGCTAGTAGCACCCACTACTTGTAAAATCAAAAATATCTCAAGACTTTGCCACGTGCCCCCAGAGCAAGGAACAAAGCTGCCCTTGGTTGACCACCACTCACCTAGAGTCATAGAGAGTGGGGTCAGGAAGAGGTCACAGGTAAGCTGGTTCTCAGAGGATGAATTGTTAACCTTTCTGGTATCTCAGTACTCTCCCAGATTTTGTGGGGAAAATTTCTTTTTTTTTTTTTTTAAGATTTTATTTATTTATTTGACACAGAGAGAGACACACACACAGCAAGAACGGGAACACAAGCAGGGGGAGTAAGAGAAGGGAAGCAGGCTTCCCGCCAAGGAGGGAGCCGGATGTGGGACTCGATCCTAGGACCCTGGGATCATGACCTGAGCCAAAGGCAGATAGATGCCTAATGACTGAGCCATCCAGGCACCCCAAGTAGAGAAAAAATTCTTAGCCAGTGTCCACAAAATCATGTAAGTATGTATAGGTAAAATTTTGTATCAGAGACTCCCTCAAGCCCAAGAATTAATGCTCTCAGGTATTACTCTCTTTATATCAACATTAGAATCTTTTCATACAGGACTTTCCCAAAAAGCAAAGCAAAACCAAAATAAAAAACAAATACTGCAAATGTAGTTCAAATACAGACAAGTTTACAAGATAGAGATGTCTTATCTTAAAATAACTGAAATCTAGTCACAAAATGGTTTGGCACAATTTAAGAGCTCATAAGCTCTACATTTTTTTTTCTTGTATTCTGGGTGAGTTTGTTTTCCCAGCTCCACCTGCATCTCCTTTCCTTCCCAGAAACGCACTGAATTAAAAGCAAGAGTAGTAATAGCTAACTGTTATCTAGCACTTACTAAGGGGCAGGCTTTAATTCTGAGCACTGTTCTGAGCACTTTTCCCGATACTTTTCCACGTCCTCTTATGGGATGAGTACTACCCTCCAAACTATGTGTGGTCCACAGTCCTAAGTGGACAGTGGGAGGTAGTTATCTAATGAAAAAGGAAAGCCATGTATTTCCAGGATGTATGACTTTCACAGTCAATACTACGGACATCTAACCAACTACATTTCCTCTCTGTCCCCTTTCCCCCTCAGTTTTCGAACTCTTAGGAGGGAGGTAAATCTTTGTTTCTTCATCGCATCCTGACTAGTTTCCAGTGAATTCGCATGATTTGGGTATCATCTACCATTGTTCCTCAAAGTCTGGCCCAAGAACCATCTGAGGATGAATCACAGTAGTCCTTACTAAAAATGCAAATTCTTGGGTCCTACCATAGATCCACTGAATTAAAATTTTGGAGGATGATGCCCAAGGCTGTGCTTTAAACAAGCTGTTTAGATGATTCTGATACATACAAAAGTTTGAGCTCAGTTTAGACTTTATGATTGGTTAGCTCAGCTAGTTAGAGCTAATTAGACTGCAGTTCAATTCTCAGACAGAAGAGCCAACTTTGCTTGGCAGTTCTACTTCTACCCTTTCCTTATTTATTCAGCATTCTTCCCAACTAAAAACAGCTAAACAATATGGGGAATTGGGGGAAACAGTCTGGATAGTTAGAGTCAAGTTTATTACCCAAACTGGAAAACTAATTACAGGGGCATTATTTGTATTCACAAGGGGCAATATATATATTTTTTTCCATTGGCATTTCTTGAATGCCTAACTAATAATCAAGACATAGTACTAGTTTCCAAAAAAGGAAAACATCCGTGAGACTTCCCCTAGGTCTTGGTTAACGCATGTCTGGGTCTTAGGTCCGAAGATCTTAAGGGCAGAAGAGCCTGTAATTCATTCTGTGGAGCATTCTGCAAGGTTACATTGTAGGTGGAGTCTTTCTATAAAATATGGTCCATAAAAGTTCTCAGTGGAGGGGCACCCGGATGGCTGGCTCTGTTGGTTCTGATCAGGTCATGATCTCAGCGTCCTAGGATCAAGCCCTGCATTAGGTTCCCTGCTCGGTGGGGAGCCGCTTCTCTCACTGCCTGTGTTCTCTTTTGCCCACTCTCTCGCTCTCAAATAAATAAAATCTTAAAAAAAAAAAAAAAAAAAAGAGCTCTCAATCGGATAACCAAAGCCAATTTACAAAGTTGTGCTATGACCATAAACCCTGAGTAGTAGTATTTCTTCACCCACCTAACTCCTGAACTCCCAAACCTCTCAGCAGTTTACAATCACTCTCAACCAAACCAAAGCTAATAAAAGCCTTTGAATCTTACTTTCAGTCATTCAAATCAAACAGTATCTCTGAAATAACTTTTACTTACCCTGCCAATGACAGAAATACTATCTGATTTTTTTTTTTTTTTTTTGGCCAAACTACATAGAAACATTGGTATTATTGTAGAGAATACATAACCAAAAAAAGGAGTCAGCTTCTTCCTTTGAGAAATACTAATTAGTAGCCTGGTAGTCAGTGCTTGGAAGGGAGCACAAGGAAGTGTCTCCCAGTAGAGGAGCTCCAATACTGTTTTCCCAGCAGGAACTGTGTGCCAGGACTGCTCCTTAGTTACAAGCAAGTTTTATTGTTTTCCCTAAACGAAAATAAAATAGTCTGGTGGTAGAATGGAATTAGAGAAACGGGACTTTATTTGGGAGCCTTACCAACACTGTTCGGAGAGGGGAAATTCCCAGCTTTCCATAATTCTCTGAATGTTTCAGAGCACGGTTCCAAGACAAATGTCGCAAATTCTACCGCATTTCATCCCCTCAGTTCGACAGTTCGACTTTGACACAGACACGTGATTAACGGTGCAAACTCCTTCCTTGACTTTGCACAGCTTTCTGCGCTTCAGCTTCTCCTCAGTAAAAACAAAACAAAAAGAAACAAAACACCTCATTTCACTTGCACGGCCCTCCCTCTCTATAAAATCCTAAGAAGTAATGAAGTATTTACGGTACTTTTTTTTTTTTTTTAAGAGGGTTCTACTTTCCAAAGCCTTTTTTTTTAGGTGAAGCATTAAGTAGCTTGCATTAGTCTCCCTCCCTGACACTTTAAAGGGAGAGTTAATGTGGTTAAACAAATTTTCATTAATCCCAAGTAGATCATAAAGTACATTGGAAGTAAAACTAAATCCTTCTCTTTTCCATTTTCGCTAGACCTAGATGTCCTGAAGATGTAAAGTCCTTTTGTAACTTTTCATTGCATCTCAGATTTCTAATATATTTGACATTTATTCTGTAACCACTATGTCCTGGGCTCCTTCATATATATAAAATATCATTTAAGCTTCTTAACAACTCTGAAGACAGGACTCCTGTCTCCATTTTACAAACAAGGGCCTGAGGTTCGGAGAAACAAAGCAAATTTGTCCAATGGCACAGAGCCAGATTCAAAGCCTGGTCTCCTAGCTCCAAATTTAAAGTTCAGTCCGTTGTCCGATAGCCATTACCTGGGTAGGTACAACTGCTCAGGATAAATGAGTGATCAAAATTCAGAGTTTCCACTGTGCTAAAAAAATCTCTTAATGCTTTCTATCCTGTGGCCCGAGGAGTCAGTTTTTCATGTATTTTGCAAGGTATTCTGCAACACTCCCATGTTCTCGCCCTTCCCTGGTCATAGCTGTTTCACCTGCGTGAATTATAATAGAAGTATCCACAGACATACTTCTTTTTTAAAGATTTTTAGAAAAGCTAGTCATTGGAGAGGATATGGAAGTAAATATGCATGACACAGAGTGACAGAACCCAGAGAATTCCTTCCACTCAACTCAGTCTCTAAGTCACCATTTCTAGGCCACCTTGCTGTTGCCAGGGGCACATAATGCTGCTGCTAAGCACACCAGAACTCTTGCGCGATCTTTCTAAAGGTTCCCCGCAAAATGCATTGTTTTTATAACTGCCAGTTAAGTGATGCCTTGGCCGCATTTGAGGAAGAGTGGGGACATCCAGTGGCCACCTAGGTTGATAACAACTGAATTATCACCACAATGATACGTTACGATTTGACATAAACCCTTGTGCTGCGGAGAATGCTAAAAGATTTTTGGTTGTAACAGTTTTTAAACTATTGTAAGTGGGATCCTTTGGTACCCAGCTACTTGTGTTTAGAGTTCAATGGGCAAGTTTATCTCCATCAAATAAATTCAGTTTTGGATACAGGGATCATAGTCCACTGCTCAAAATGACCTACCACATTAAACCAAAGTACATGATGACATTAACTGCCAAAAAAAAAAAGAAAAGATTCTGAACATCATAAGCTGTTGGACTCAATCCATTTACATGGATGACCTTTTGGCCTCAGGGTGTGCACGTTATACCTATATTGATGAAGTCTTCCTTTTGGCAGTAGGAAAAGGAACAAAAAAGTTGGAGGGGACAAGAGGTCTCATTGACCAGCTAGTGCAATTTGGGAATTGAAATTTTTTCAGTGAGGAAAGAATGCATGTGTCTTTTAAGTTCTCCAGAATAATATTATTGAAAGGTGTTTGGTGTTACTCTGCCATGAGATGAAAGAGTTTGGCCAATAAAAAATATGTTATATTGTTCTCCTGGAATGTAGTTTAGTTATTATGCTTGTAATTTTTCCTGCTGTCACATGCAAAATTTTAAAACCATTCAAAACTCAACATTCTTATCCTTATCTGAATAGAACAGGTAAAGTTGGAGGACAAGGTAAAGAGATCAAGGACAAGGACAAGGACAAGGGAACTCCTAAGACATAATCTTTGGAACATACATCATTGTATCTGCCCTCCGAATGGCTTAACTCAGGGGCAGTCACCCTCAAAAAAGCTGCAAATAGGTGCATGTAGCTTTGGGGTTTCCTCAGTGTTGGTCCATCCCCTGGCTTTCCACAATAGTCTCTATAGGTTTTAACAGGCTTGGCCTGTAAGCAGTTCTCCAGCCTTCCTTAACCTTCTCATCGATCATCAACACAACCGTGGTGTACAATCACAGGACTCTGCTCCCAGTGAGATGTTCCTAATCAGAAAGGAAATTAATGAATCTTTGAAAATTTAAGGGTAAAAGACGGCTCACAGTGTTAGTGTTCCAAAAGATTTTTTTCCCTAATAGAAGACAATGTTTTATTCCATAAAAATAACTTGCAGTGTTGGAATGTCAAACATAATGGCAGGTATTCAAACTCTCCATCTCAGTGTTTTAGTTATCCTGCCATGCAGACTCTCAGCTATAAATAAAACCAATTCTAATTCTTATCCATTAAAAGTAACCAGAAGAAATGCCAGAAGGCACCCTCATAAAGCTCTAGATTTTTGCTTCACACCAAAAAAAAATACAGGTACACACTGTATTTAACCATACGTCACCTACATTCACCTTAAATACAAAGCTCATGTACGCAGACCTAACGGGTCTTCCAGATACTCCCCTTTTGAAGTCTGTCATCTCTGCTTCATAGTAACACGGTTTTGTATTTTAGGATTGCCTAGATTGAGGACCAAGAGAGTAGTGTTTCTGCTCAGACTCTCCCATTTTTAACCCTGTGACTCCACACTTGTCAGTGCACACTTTGAGCTCGGCTTTCCCATCTGTGAAATGAATGAAACATCCTCTCCTACCATTTCCTTGTGTGTCACGGATCCATTTGTCCAGTGTCATGACGTTACAAAAATCATCAGACACCTTGAGGTCTTTGTAGTAGATTCCCTCCTTCCAAAAGAAAGAAACCACCGAAGTCTCACTACCACATAGAAACTCTGACCTTGGTTAATTACATACCAACACTGGGGCTGAGTGATGTGCGGCACAGAAATGCCCCCAGATCCTCCTGCAAACTCCCAGAGTACTTTATCGCACCTCCTATTTCTGTGCCATGTAGAAAAGGGGAGGATGAAATGAGAACCCAGGACCCTTACATCTCACTTTTTGCTCCAAACAATCATTATAATGATTTCTGAAGAAAGCAGAAAAAATGAGCAGTGTTGCCGCTCACGCCGTGGTTCTCAACAGTTGGCCATAAGATGCATTTGAAGATCTTTCTTATTTTTTTTTTCCTGCCAACACAGGAATAGGAGGCAGATCGGCGGTGAGGGATATCACAGGAATTCGCTTTCTCCGTCTTAAGAAGAGCCATTCCGTTTCTTGCCTGAAGTTTAACTTGATTATGCATTCATTAAGGACGAGTGATGGCAATGATTAAACAAAAACATCTTTAAAATGCAGAGTTCATTTCAGCCCATTTGGTTTTGTTACACACAAATTGGATTTGCCTTGCATCTAGCACAGCAGGTACTCCACTTGAAATCAAAGACAGATGCTTTTATGGGATTAAAAAGAAAACCTAGGGGGAGGGGAAGGGGGTAGATATTGAGATAGTTTGCATTTCGGTAATAATGGCTCCAAAATGAAATAGCTATCGCATTGCCGCTTTATCCGTGTAAGTGTTTGGGCTATAATTAAAAGGAAACAGGAACCCCCCCATCATAACTTGAACCGTTGTCACAGAAGAACATTTAATTTGCAGGGAAAAAAATGATTTTTCCTATAAATGTCTAATAATACCTTAGCATATTTGAAATTTAATCATAAGTGGCTTAGAATTAAACCATTTGAATTATTACTGAAACATTTCAAGTGGTGACATTAAATGCTTTGTTTGAAATTAGCCATTAATTCAAAAGTCTTCTCTGGCGCTGCTTTGAGAGTTTAACTCCTTGTCTGTAAACAGAAGTCCCTGGTTCTCACACTGTGTAATTAATTGGCATACTTCTAGAACATTCACATCGCTGGCTATTTACTCTGGCACCTCCGGTTAAATTACTCTGGACACTCTAATTTTATAATTGATATCGTTTGCTGTTTTAAAATTTTTATGTATTTGTCAGCTTCTTGGACATCTGTTAGGAATGCTAAGTAAAAAAAATGTCAGGCAGAGCTCCAGTGTGGCTTACCTTTCCATTAGTTGTGAGAAGCTTTGTACAGTGAATATGATTAATCTCTTACACTGTCTTGCAGAGTGTCTGACTCTATATCAGGGTAATAGTAACATTTCTCATCTATTTGATGGTTGCATCTTGTAGTGGGTTGATTGCACAGATGGCCTGAATCACTGGCCTCCCTTGTATCTATGTTCTTTGCAATGCGAATTTCTAGATCTCCCCATGAAGAGATGGGACCTGTTTCCTCAAGTCTTGAATCTGGACTGACCGTGGGATTTGCTTTGGTCAGTAGAATTTGGTGAAAAAGATGATGTTCTAAGACAACTCTGGAGTCTTTCTCTTGAACCCCTGGTTCTGCAGGGAAAACAAGCCCAGGTTTGTCTGAAGAAAAATGAAAGATACCTGGCCCAGTCACCCACAGCTCCTGCCAACATCCAACAACAACCAGAAGCAGAGATATTCCTAGCCAAGACAAAGCTCACCCCAATTACAAGAAGAACTGCTTGGCTGAGTCCAAGACCAAAAAAAAAAAAATCATTAATTTAGAGGTGCTTGGTAACACAGCCATGGGTAATGGATACACATCTGGGTCAGATTTTTTTTTACGTAGTATTTAACTTGGACTTTAAATGATGAGTGTGTTTCCAAAGCTTCACACAATGTTTATGTCATAGCATGCATTGTTACGTATTTACTAATTCATAGTTGAGTGGAGATTTCTTTATTTTTTTTAAAGATTTTATTTATTTATTTGATAGGGAGAGAGAGCACAAGTAGGCAGAGAGGCAGGCAGAGAGAGAGGGGGAAGCAGGCTCCCCACTGAGCAGAGAGCCCAATGCAGGGCTCGATTCCAGGATCCTAGATCATGACCTGAGCCGAAGGCAGAAGCTTTAACCCACTGAGCCACCCAGGTGCCCCTCTATTTTATTTTTTTTAAGATTTTATTTATTTGAGAGAGAGAGAGCACGAGCAAGAGGGAGGGGCAGAGGGAGAGGGAGAAGCAGGCTCTCTGCTGAGCCAGGAGACCCATGGAGGACTCGATCCCAAGTTCTTGGGATCATGCCCTGAGCTGAAGGCAGACAATTAACCAACTGAGCCACCCAGGTGCCCCAGATTTCTCTATTTTAGATTGTTAGTCAGTATGTTCTATAAAGTGTCATAGCATGGAACTATGCCCTTTTGTACAATGCTTGGGAAACAACAGAAAGAGGTATTGTGTCCCACTCTTTTTCTCACACATGAATATCACACATGAAAAGTGACCCAGGAACAATAGATCAAGGAGTTGGAGAGAAAAGCAAGTCTCATGTGGAAGTATTTTAACTAGCCTAAAATGTCATGCGAAATCGTACCAGATGGGCTTACTGTTTCAAAATCTTCATGGAAGAGAATTCCACATTCAAGCCTGGATGTCATTTTCCAATGATATGTAAACCTTTAAAACAATGTGCTGAATCTACAGAAACACAGAATTGGAAGAAATTTTTGAGATCATCTTGCCCAGCCTCCTACTTCACACAGAAATCTCTACCTCAGTCCTCCAGAAAGGTAATAATTATAATTAGTAGTTAACATTTAATTTACATTTACCAAATGCTAGATCCTGTTCTAAGTACCATTTGTGCATTAGTCTTCACAAAAGTATTAGAAGGTAAGAGCCATCCAAAAGTTGGGGAAAATGAGCTCCAGAAGATGAAGCAACATGTCCAAAGTCATATAGCTAGTACGTCAGAGACAGAATTCAAACTCAAGAATCTACTCTCTTAACTACGAACCGGTACTTCATGTTAACAACTAGAGCCATTCATTGAAGATCGAGCTACTCTGTGGTGAAGTGAGTTCTCTCCCTCCCCTATGAACACCCCAGCAGAAGCAAAACATCTGAAAACTATATAATGTAATGATTTAAACCCAAACCTCCCACACTGTAATTTCTACCCATTGGCTTTGCTTCCAGCCTCGAGTGCTATGAAGAAAAATTCTGTATTCTTTTCTACATGACAGACTTTCAAATATTTCTCCTTTCTCTTTTCAAGCATTCTTCTTCCAAAATACTTTTCATGTTCTTCACTAACCTGATCAGACTTTGAATGGAATTTCTACAGCCTCCCCAGTCATTTTAGTGCAGAAACTATTATCTTTACAGTCTAAGATAGTATCTAGATTTTATGTTGTGGTTGGCTGGTGTGTGGTTGATTGATTAAATGATTTTAACTTGAAAAATTAACTCAAAATATATCAAACGTTGAACTATTAAAACTACAAATATTTTTCAAGACATCCTATAAACATTTTGTACATTTGGGCTCTTTGCCTAAATCTAGGATCTCAGTTAGTACTTGGAAAGGTACATGAGTCAAGTCCATTGCCAGATTCAGAACAATTTTATGGTTAGCCTATCATAAACATACATAAACATAGCCTATCATAAACATAAACAAAAACATGTTAGCCTATCATAAACATATAAATCCATTCCTCTATTTTTCTGGACAGACCCTTCTAATTCACTCAGAGGCTGTCTCAGAAATGTGTCCAGCATCACTTCCTACTACTGGCCCACTTCCAGGTTTCCACCTTCATTTTGGTGGTCCATCTCTCCCTGAGGTAATAACACTCATTCACTTAATATGGTTATGGCACCAATGCATAGTAAAGGATGTCTTCCAGATTCTTCAAAATGAAGCATCTAAAAGGAAAATAATATGATCAATTAATCTTCAATGAAGAAGAAAAGTACATCCAATGGGGAAAAGACAGTGTCTTCAACAAATGGTGTTGGGAAAACTGATCAGCAACTTGCAAAAGAATGAAACTCAACACCTTCTTACACCATACACAAAAATAAATTCAAAATGGATTAAAGATCTAAATGGGAGACCTGAAACCATAAATATCCTAGAAGAGAGCACCGGCAGAAATGTCTCTGACATCAGCTGTACCATCATTTTTTAGATATGTTTCCTGAGGCAAGGGAACGAAAAGCAAAAAACAAACAAACAAACAAACAAACAAAAACTATTGGGACTACTTCAAAATAAAAAGCAACTTCACAGTGAAGGAAACAATCAATAAAACTAACAGGCGACCTACCAAATGGGAGAAGATATTTGCAAATGACCTATCCAAAAAGGGTTAGTATCCAAAATATATAAAGAACTTATATCACTTAACATCCTTAAATAATCCAATTATGGGTGGCTGGCTCAGATGGTTAAGCGTCTGACTCTTGGTTTTAGCTCAAGTCATGATCTCAGGGTCATGAGATCAAGCCCCAAAACAGGCTCCCTGCTCAGCAGGAATTCTGGTCGAGACTCTCGTCCTCTGTCCCTCCCTGCTATTCATGCATGCATGCTCTCTCTCTCTTGAATAAACAAATCTTTTTTAAAAATTCACAGAAAACATGAACAAATATTTCCCCAAAGCAGACATCCAATGGACACATGAAAAGATACTCAACATCATTCATCAGAACAATGCAAATCAAAACTACAATGAGATATCACCTCACACTTGTCAGAATGGCTAAAATAAAAAACACAAGAAACAACAAATGTTGACAAGGATGTAGAAAAAAAGGTAAGAATGCAAACTGGGGCAACAACTATGGAAAACAGTATCATGGTCCCTCAAAAAGTTAAAAACAAAACTACCCCGCAATCCAGTAATCACACTATTGGGTATTTACAAAAAACACTAATTCAATGGGATAGAGATACCCCTGTATTTATAGCAGCATTATTTTCAAATAGTCAAACTATAGAAGCAACACAAATGTCCAGTGATAGATGAATGGAAAAAGAAGTTGTAGTGTGTCTATGTGTGTGTGTGTGTGTGTGTGTGTATGTATACATGGACATATATACATACATGATGGGAATTAAGGAGATTAAGGAGTGCACCTGTTGTGATGGGCACTGGGTGATGTGTGGAATTGTCAAGTCACTATACTGTACATCTGAAATTAATAATAATCTGTATGTTAACTTTACTGGAATAATATAAAATTTTAAAAGGACGAATAAACTTTTTTTCTTGCTAATGTTGACCAACTTTCAGTGAAGGACTTATATAAATATTTTTATTTGAAAGAAGTATCTGCTTCTTCATTTGTGTGGGGTTTTGTTTGTTTGTTTTACCAAAGTCTATCTATAAATTGCTGGCACTTTATAATTATCATAGCTTATATTCTTATATTTCATTCAGAGTGTCCTGATGACAACTGTTTAAGAGTAGGTGAAATATACTTTCATTTATTCATTTTTATATGCAAGACACTTGTTATATAATATATTTATATTATACTATATGTGTATAATTTTTTTTCTCACAGCAATATGAGGCAGGCCTTTTTTGAAGTCAACTATTCTGAGATATAATTTTAAACAATAATATGCATTCATTTGAAGTGTAGAGTTTGATATGTTTCAATAAATGAATACATTATGTAACCATAACCACCATCTAAGTCAAAATATAGAACATCTCAAAATATTTCCTTGGACCCCTTTTAAGTCGATTCTTTCCCCCCTTCCCCATCCAAAGCAATCGCTGATCTGATTTCTGTCGCATGGATTACTTTTTGCCTGTTCTAGAATTTCACTTAAATGGAAACATATAGTACAAACTCTTTTGGGTCTGTTTTCTTTTTCTCGGTATTATCTTTTAAGATTCATCAGTGTGGCTGTATGAGTAGTTTATTCCTTTTGGTTGTTGAGTACTAGCTCATTGTATGGCTGGAGCACAATTATTTTTCCATTCACCTGTGGAGAGATATTTGAGTAGTTTCCAGTTTGGGTCTGTTACCAAAAAAGCTAATATGAGCATTTATAATGAGCACTTTGTGGACATCTGTTTTTATTTTTCTTGGACATATACCTAGGAGTGAGCTTTTAGAGTATATGGTCAGTGTACATTTAACCTTGTAAAAAAACATTAAACTGTTTTCCAAGGTGGATGTATCATTTTACAATCCCACAGCAAAATATCAGGTTAGGGTTTTTTGTTTTGTTTTTGTTTTTGTTTCCTGGTTTTATTTTTTCTAT
The DNA here is from genome assembly GCF_010015895.1 of Lontra canadensis. Taxonomy (NCBI): domain Eukaryota; kingdom Metazoa; phylum Chordata; class Mammalia; order Carnivora; family Mustelidae; genus Lontra; species Lontra canadensis. The sequence goes on along the minus strand of NW_022631003.1, from coordinate 22,848,596 downwards.
TGCTGCACATCCTCACGAACACTAGGAATTACCAGTCTTTTTATCAGTCTTTATCACCCATTTTTACCACTGGTGTGGGTGTGAAATCATATTCATTTCAGTTTTAATTTGAATTTCCCTAATACATAACAATGTTCAGCATCTCTTCATGTGTTTATTGGCCATTCTACATCTTCCTTTTAAAAACTTTTTTTGTTCAGGGGCCCCTGGGTGGCTCAGTTGTTAGGCATCTGCCTTCAGTTCAGGTCATGATCCCAGGGTCCTGGGATCGAGCCCCGCTCAGCAAAAGGCCTGCTTCTCCCTCTCCCACTCCCCCTGCTTGTATTCCCTCTCTCGCTGTCTCTGTCAAATAAATAAATAAGATCTTTAAAAAAAAAAAAGCTTTTGTTCAATCTTTTGCTCATTTTGGTGGGTTGTTTTTCTCTTAGTGAGTTGTGAAAGTAATTGATCAATTCTGGATTCAAGTTCTTTGTTAAATATTACAAATATTTTCCCTCTTTTCATTGCTTTCCTCTTCATTCACTCACTAATGTCTTCTGAAAAGCAGAAAATTTTAATTTTGATGCGGTCCAGTTCATTAAATATTTTCTTATATTTTTAGTGTCCTAAGAAATCTTTGTCTACCCAATGTTTAAAAGATATTTTTCTATGTTTTCTTCTAGGTGTTTTACAGTTTTACCACTTGTCTTTAGATCTATGCTCCATCTCCAGTTTATTTTAGTATACGTTGTGAAATAAGGGCAGAGATTCATGTTTTCCCCCATACAGACAACCACCCTTTCCAGCACCATTTGTTAAAAAGACTGCCTTTCTCCCCCATTGAATTATCTTGGCACCTTTGTCAAAAATCAATTAAAATATATGTCTGGACTCTATGCTGCTCCACTGATCTATATGGCCTTATGCCAAGATCACACTGTATTAGTTACTATAGTTTTATAGTAAGCCTTAAAATCAGGTAGCGTAAATTCTCCATCTTCCTTTCTCTTTTTCAAAATTGTTTTTGCCTATTTCAGATCCTTTGCATCTCCTTACAAATTCTAGAATCAATTTTTCATTTTCTATAAAAATCATACTCGAAATAAGATTTTTTATTAACACTAGAGTGACCATATTAATTTGAGAAGAATTACTATTAACTGCATAAAGCCTTCCACTCTATGGATATGATATGTCTTTCCTCTTATTCAGGTTTTAATTTCTTTTATTAGTGTACTTTACCAGACAGGTCTAGCACACATTTCAGCAAAATTTGTCTAAGTATTTCAGGAATTATTAACTACATTTTTCAGATGAGAGAATAAGATGATCAGAGAGAGAGGTTATATAGTTCAATCAAAGCCACAGATTTAGTTGGGTGCCTGCGTGGCTCCATTGGGTAAGTGTCTGCCTTCAGCTCAGGTCATTGGCCCACCAGACGTTCTGGTAACTCATTAGAGAGATTAAAAGTGGGCCAGATGGGTTGCAAAGCTCCCAAGATGTTTCTGCTATAGCCTGCTGGTCAAGAACTACTAAGTCTTCAATCTTGGCATAGTCAGTTTCAGTTGGCCCCTTTTGAAGCCCATCCCACTTGGTTTCTAAAAAGATTAGGCCAGGAGAGAAAGAGTCTGGTATGACTGGAGAGCCAGACAGATCCTACACTACCAGAAGCAGATTCATATACAACAAAAATAGGCGTTGCACCTATATTTTGGTCTCACCTAAGCTTCCATTCTATGAACAAGTTTATAGTCATTAACAATGAGACACACAATTTAATTTTAAATACAAGTTATGTTTTTAAATCTAACAATTATTTCATTGGTTTCACTTTACTCATTCCACTTTAACCTTCCGCTTTCCATTTCTGTCTATCCTTCTTTAATAAGCTAAATATTTAATTTTGAAATACGAAGTTTGAAGAATATGAAGAATGGAGAAACTAACAAGAAAAAGAAATAGGATAGTGTATGGCAGATTAGATGAACCACAGGCTACGTAGAGAGAAAAGAGAATCATGGTCATGGGCAACAAGTCAGCAAGGAGCCATACTCAGGAACTTCCCTGCCTGAAGAGTTTTGCCATGATTCGCTGGTTGTAGGATCCAGCAGAGAGATCTAGCAGCATGAAAAAGATATGGGTTTAGTAGTGAAATCTGCATGTGTCTATTAGAGAGGGAAGAAATGGCAGCAATTCATGAATTAGCTATTTGAATGGAAAGCAAATTCTAATAGATTTTAGTAGATATTTTTACTGAAATACTAATAATGACTAAATGTACTTATCTCATCTAGCAGATATGAATACTGTCCTTGAAGCTATAGCAATGAAAAGGGAGAATAAGTTTATTGCTCTCAAGGAGTTTTTCACTTTCTAAAGAAGAAAACACATATATGTAAAAAAAAAAAAAAATCAAGGCATCCTGTAGTAAATGCTATTGACTATCCAGAAATAATTTCTGCTCCCCCAGTCCACTCTGCATAGAACCCTGATATCCTGGGACCATGACATAGAGTGTTAATCATATGAAGTGCCATCTGATGTCCCAGGAGCTGAGTCAATTTCCTTGAAATATGGCCTTAGACTAGTGACTTGATTCATCTGAATGTATGCTTTTGTCTGTAAAATGGAATGAGAATAAGTGCTTTACAACTTTCTAATGAGTATTAACAGAGATAATGGGGAATACTCTGCAAACTATCAACATACAGTTATTAGTGCTTGTGGTAGCAGTCCTTATAGTCATAGTATCATAATCATCATCCCTGTCATCAAGCCCACTGTCTATGAGCCCAACCTCATTTCAATTACTTCTGTCTTCACATATTTTTAGCAACATCCATGATACCCCTTTATCTATACACTCACCCAGATCCTTAGCTTCCATCCGATGAAACTCCAAGTGTCGTCAGAATACCAGAACCAAAATTCAGATGCCTGAAATGTGACTGCTAGGACCATTCATTGACCTTGGAACAGGGGTGCTTGTTGCTGGTCAGATTTAGAACCCCATACCTTCAATTACAACTACTTGGGATCTGCCCTACCTCCAAGTCACAGTACTTCCAGTCCCCTTTGGTTTACCTATCTATACAGAGACTTCTGTCTCAACCTATGATTCTAATCACTGGTGTAATTTGCCTCAGGGTACCTGGCATTTTGCCATGACTAGCACTCTTGATTTACCCATTCTGGAAAGTCTATATTGCTATATTGATGGAGCCACTTATTGTTAAATGTTGCTCTATAATGTAGAATATTGGGATCATATTTGTAATAATGACTAACATCTAAATAGCATTTCAGATTAGAAACCACTTTCACATCCATCCCCATAGCAAGCTTATAAGAGATATATTATTTATGCCCACAGCAAGAAAAATTGAGACTGGAAAAGGTTAAGTGAATTTCCCAGTATCCTACTATATATCTAAGCTAAAACTTAAAACCAGGGCTTCTGACTCCAGCCCCTGTGAATTTATCATGCCCAAACTTCTCTTCAGTAAAAGAACTGTTTATTTGCCAACTTGACCAATACACACATTCATTTATTCATCAGCAAACATTTGGTATACTATACACTATATGCATACATATGTGTGTGTGTGTGTGTGTGTGTGTGTGTGTGTGTGTGTATGCCATAATACCTTTTCCTTCAAAAGTGTTTCCAGTCAAAGGAGGGCCACATGCACCCCAATGTTCATAGCAACAAGATCCACAATAGTCAAAATGTGGAAAGAGCCGAGAGGCTCTGAAATGGAAGAATGGATAATATATACAATGGGGTATTATGCCTCCATCAGAAAGGATGAATACCCAACTTTTGTATCAACATGGATGGGACTGGAGGAGATTATGCTGAGTGAAATGAGTCAAGCAGAGACAGTCAATTATCATATGGTTTCACTTACTTGTGGAGCATAAGGAATAACATGGCGGACATTAGGAGCAGGAAGGGGAAAATGAAGAGGGATGGAAACAGAGTGGAAGACGAACCTTGAGAGACTGTGGACTCCAAGAAACAAACCGAGGGTTTTAGAGGGAGGGGGATGGTGGGGGATGAGTGAGCCTGGTGGGTATTAAGGAGGGCATGCATTGCATGGAGCACTGGATGTTAATGCGCAAACAATGAATCATGGAACACTACATCAAAAACTAATGATGTACTGTCTGGTGACTAACGTAATATAAATAAATAAATAAAATAAAAAAGGTGTTCACAGTCTAGCAACAATACAATTCTATGAACACAGAGGCAGTTCCTTATTCATCTTGGAATTATCAACTCCTGACAGAGTATCTGGCACAGAGCATATTTATTGAGTGAATGAATGGTATATGAATGAATATATTAAAAATTAAATTATCTTTTAAAGCAAATGCTAACACAATGAAAAATTACTCTGTAAAGCACAAAGTGTTACATAAATTTTAAGCATTATAACTGTAGTCAATTTTAGGTGGAATTTTAATTTCAATTAGAATGCCACAGTGAGTTCTTAGATAATCTTAATAATGTCTTTTTTTATCCTATTTAACATTATTTCCTTCATACTCAGCATACCATCAGTAGGAAGACTGTTTTAAGTCCCTCCTTCAAGAGTTCTTTCATTCTCTGACCTGATTGCAATCACTTCAGCAAATTCACCCACACCCTGATTCTGTCATTGCCAAAATTCCCATATGGAAGGGGAGGAGCCCTCTCAGAGGACTTGGCACAAATCCTTATAATAGCACTTAGCACATTTTATTGTAATTATCTGTTGACATGTCTTTTTCACCCTCAAATCAATGCCACTTGATTATTCACCTACTGAAAGTTTTCAAGATCTCAAAACACGACTCAGAATTTTTTAAGAGAAATTTTCTCCTTAAGAAATTAACCCCAAAGAGAGTTCCTTTATATTTAGAAAATATTTAAGAGTGTGATTCTTAAATCACCGTGTGATTCAGTGTCCTTAATATGCACCTTTCACTAACGTCTTAAATTAATATGCAATATCCTAAAATGAATATTTAATTTTTGAAATACACACAAGCTAATTTGAGAGGGTAGTTTTGGAGTAGAAGGTCCTCTGTTTCCAATTGATGGTCATGTTGGCCAGGTTGATCGGTTTTATTATTAAAGGTCAGTCTACTCAGTTATTACTGAGTTGCTGGTTAAAATCAGTATCATGTGGCTAAGAATTCCACAAGGCGCTTCTCAAACAGAAGTCATGAACCTTGTGCAGATTTTTGTGGTAAGATCAATTTAAAGCAGCTTCCTTTAGCTTAAGAAAAATGTTGAAAGATGGGTAAAATCACTGTTTTAATAACAGATGGTCATTACTTCAAATCCATTTTCTTATGTGTTACATTTGCTTCTCATTTTATGTAATATTTGTGTACACATGCTCAGAGACTCCAAATTTTGCTAGGATCTGATTGCTATCGATTCCTCAGAAGAAGAGAAGTGGCAATGTTTTGGAAGCTCGGTATCTGATATAGTTGGAAGAGCTCCTAGAGTGATCTGTTACCGAGACCCTTGGAAGGCCAAGATTTTTCTGCTTTACATAAATATGCTACAAGCAGAAGTTTAGAGTTTATGCTGTGTACTAGCACCACCAGACATTTGGATTTGCGTCAGGCCGATGAGAGGGACAAGACCAGAAACAATATTTGACTCCCAGAACCGAGCTAAGTCAGAGTGGATCGTTAATTTTAAGGAAAACTTGGAACAACATTTTACATAAGTTTCATTGTGCACTACCTATGTACTCTTTCTTTATAGAAATTCTAAAGCCTATCGCTTCAATACATTACTTCCCAAAATTATTTTCAGAAAAGGAATAGTCATTCCGGGCTATGATGTGGAGAAAGTTCATCTTAATGGTAAAGACCATCATAGACGTAAAACGTTCACGTGCAAGTTAAGGACAAAATTTAGAGTTGGAATATTCTGTCAAAAGATTTCCAGCCACATTGGCAATAGCTCAGTGACAGCGGTGACTCCCGATAGCCTCCTGTCGAAGGCAGGGTTGCTGGGAAATGACTGACACATTTCATCAAAGTTTCCACTCAGCTGCCTTAGCCAAATGTCGCTGGTAAATGACTTAATCTTTGCTAAACTTTTATGCCGCAAAAGCCGAGCAGTTGAAATGCACCCACATATAGACCTGAAACTCTAATGAGATCATTTGACATTCTGATTGATACGAAATCTACACTGTGTTTTGACTTGCCTGCCACCATTGATATGGTGTATTTCCAGTTTGAAAGGTTCCAAAGTGATAGTTATTTTACAATACATCCCGACTGTAAGGGAGAATGGAGAAATGTGGAAATGAATTAGTTAATTGCCAGTTATTTGTTACAAGGTAAATTTTTAATCACATTTCATATGTACTTTTTTTTTTTCGAAGGGAAAGTAATTGGTTAGGAGGACAGAGGGACATAAATATTTTATGTAATCTCCTCCAAATAAAGAGTCGTGTGGGTTCTTTCATGAAAGTGTGTTTATATGCCTTAGGTTGAGGGTATTTATTCATGAATGTTGAAATGCAAGATAATGCCAGTTGCCACATCTGCCGAACTCAATTGTGGATCAGCTCCCCCCACTCTAAGACATCCATGACTTTCTTACGAGGACTTCAGATCAGTTTGTATTTTAGGATAAACCCAAAGGTGTTAGTGTGGCGGTGACTTTTTCCGCTTCGTGCCAATCTTTTCTACAGATCTATGTGGTAGTCTTCATGAGCCGGGGTGGGAATCCAAATGAATTCTGGTTCTGTGCTGCTAAAGTCAGAGAAATCCTATTATAACATTTACATGTGAGGTGGGCAGAGAGGTCCGGCATCTGCATTCATGTACACTCCTCCGTTTCCACCACGGCTTGAAAAAGATAAATGGCTATTACCAGGAGAATTAAGAGGGAAAATGTTTGGCTTATGTCATCCAAAGCTTCTTTACCAGGGGATATCGGCCTAAGCTTGTTAGGCACCCAACATACGAAGGCTCCGTGATCAAAGGCAACAACCTCCAAACTGCATTCTGCCAATCACTGTTTTCCCTTTGTTTCCCCTTCCACCTCTGAAGACATCAGTCCATCTGTTTCTGATTCTTTACAGTTAACTCTGTGAGTTGGTGTGCTCTCCCCCTCCCCACTTCCTCCCCCCTCCTCCTTCTCTTAGTCTTGAGGACCGATTTTCCTTTAACTAGGAAATTTTATCTTGCCAGCAATCAGAGCTCAAATACAGACATACACAAGTTTCAGTCGAAACTCTCAATACGTAAAATTTGAATTGCTTCTAAATTTGGCAAAATGCCTTGCTTTCTCCAAATTCATAAGACAGATGAGACACAAGTGAGAGCTGTGATGCGGTCCTGCTATTTCAAATGCCATATTGATATAGTCATTATTTGTGCCAATAAGGCTCACTGTCATCTAATTTTAACCTGTTTCTGTGTTAATTATGCAGAATTTTTGTCTCTCCTCTCTTTTGATATATTATGTTCTTCATCGAGTAGAATCTAAGTTTGTGAACAACTGAATCTTTCCAACAACTCACTGAGTGCCTGTCAGGTGCAAAACACTTACTTGTTATCTTAGGCGGGGGTTGGGAAGTTTTAAAAAAATGAACCAGACATGCCTGGCATGTATTATGGGCTCAATAAAACACGTGAAGAACAGAAAGAAGAAAAGGACAGCAAGAGAGAGGGAGGGAGGAAAGAGAAAACAGCCTAATAATTCATTCCATATAGGAAAGTGTATCTTCCGTCCCATCATTTCACTATAATTTCTTCAAAGCCGATCTTGTTACCTGATATTGTCTTGGTTACTTGTGTGGTTATCTTTCTCCTTAGCCAAAAAGTAAGGACGATGAAAACAAACTTGTTGGTCTGACTCACGGTTTCGAGAAAGTGTTTTAGCCTAGAACCTGGCACATGCCAAAGAAATGTGAAATTGAAGAAAAAAATTAATAAATCCCCTGCTTTTAGAATGGCAAGAACACTTTTCCATTTTGCCTATTTATCCCCAGTGAACAGCCTTCCTTCCGGAATCTGTCGTCCCACCACAGTGAGGAAACTGACTCTGAGTGATCTTGGCCCAGTAATCAACCACAGTGTGTAAACAGATTAGCAGTTGAATTTGTCCCCATTGAATGAGGGATTTTTTTTCTTTTTTTAATGAAGTCCAGCTTGGAAACTGATATCTTGGGATTGGATTCCCCTAGCATGTTAGAGATGGGATCCCTATCCCTCCTTTTTTAGCTCTGCTTTTCCACCGACCCTTTCCTCCCATTTCATATTTATTTGGGTCTTTCTTTTCTTTAATTCTTCTCCATTTGGATTCCAAAATCTCCCCCACCTCTTTCTGGCTCAGGAATTCTTACAGCTACTTTCTTGGAGTCTTATCTCTCTTCCCTCCCACTCTGTTGTATGCCCTCCCTTTTTTTCCCATACACAGTTGATTTACCACAAATAGTAATCTATGTCCTCCTGGGGAAAGTGTGGTTGCCTCAGAGAACACACTGCTAGCATAATGGAAAGTTCATAGTTGATTATTTGTGCTTAATTTTAGTTCAGATACTCATGAAAATTTCTTTACTCCTCTTTGCAATTAGGTGTAGTGATTAGAAAACCCTATATATCACTCTCCAGTTATCCTTTAAAAGCCCTCCTCTGCTTGATGGTGGTGTAATTGGCTCTTAATTTTATATCGCATAGGTAGATTAAAAAGAGGCAGCTTACCCTTGAGAGATCTGGATGAATCGGTTAAAAAAAAAAAAAGTGGATAAAGGAATTAAGACCACACTGCCTGTCGCCCCAAATAGGTCTGGGGTCTCCTAATGATGACTAAATAAATAGCTCCAAACCAAACTTGAGCAAGTGCCTTTGGCAGTGTTCCTGACTGCAAGCTCATTAATTGCAACCTCATTTACAGTCCTATAGGTGAAGAATGACGCTTATTATTATTATTATTTATTTGCCTAAATAAGATCCTATATCTTGCTGAAAACTGTCATTTTGTAAAAATATTGCCGTAGGGCGGGCCCATCCTGAGAAATGGAAGGCTTGTGCACTTCACACATCCTTGTGAAATGCAAGTGCCTGTGAACTCTGACAGGCTGTAATTACTGGCAGGCAGAGTTGGCTGTCAGTTACCAGTAGGATTTTCATGGGCTAAATGCTTCATGCCTCAGATCTCTTCCTGTGTGGCCTTCAGCAGATACCTGAAGTGCCCCTATTAGGCATTTAAATGTTTAGGTCCATGATTCCCAAAACTGTGGGAGTGGGGAGGCACGGAGGCAAGGAGGGAGAAAGGCAAGACGAGAATCTTCACGTAGTTTGGAAAACATACCTAATAGGTCATTGTTCGCTTGCACAGATGCTAGAACTCAATGTCTTGGCTTTATCTTTCTGAGCTTAGAAAATAGAGAAGACCAGCGCTGAAAGACACCGGAATTTCACATTGTTGAAGGTAACAGTTGAGGTGGCAAGTTTCCTTCCCTGTGGGCCTAAGAGTAAATGGGAATGCCTTGGGGGAATGAGTTTACGGGCTTGCTTTCTGCAACAGGATCAGCTAGGAGAGCTTTAAAGGATTTGGGAAAGCGGCATTATCGCAGGATCACATTTGTCGCACCTAGAACCTTCTCGCGGCTCTTCTGCGGTCCCGCTCAGTTCTCTGGTGCATTCCAGGGCTTCGGCAAACTGTAGGGCAGGTCACGCCCCGCACACCTCCGCACAGTCGTTCCCCGGCACCGCCTACAGTGTGCGGTGGCCTTCATCCCGCCTCTTTATACGGTCCTCTCTTCCCTCCTTTTCCAGATGAGATTCCATGATTCATTCTCGTAATCACTCTCTGATGTACACCCCCCACTTTCTCGCCCCCTCTCCGTCTGCCGTGGGTTCACTTGGTTGTGCCAATTACTGTTGTTGCCTTCCGGCCCCAAACCCACCCTTCTTTGCTTTGCTTTGTGATACCGGAGTTTCATTCAGCAGACCTCATGTCCTCTTTGCCGGCTACTCGAGGATGGGCTCTGCCAGTTGAGGGTGCTGGAGGGAGACTGCAAGGCCAGGGAGAAAGAAGGTGCCTTTTCTTCTGGTGTTTTGCCTACCCCCCCAGACACAAGTGGATTGGCATGTTAGCGTCAAGGCAGCCTTCCTCGGTTCACCAGCAGGTGTCGCTGTTCAGCACACAACTGCCACGGCCAGGGGCCTCCGCAGAGAACAGACTCTCCCTCCTGTATGGCCCTCCTCCAAGTTTCCAGCTCCCTTCCCCTCTTCCTGTTTCCTTCCTCCAGAGAACTGGAAGCCACTCTCTGCAGTCGCTACCTCTGTGTACCTTAGAGAGTTGTCCTTTGCCTCTTTTCAATAGTTAGCCATTGTTCACCTCGGTATTTCTATTGAATTTTCTCCATTCTAGTTCCACCTATAGTTTCTCTTCTGACTCGACGTTGACCCCAGTGCTGGTTAAGCTAACTCTTGTCTACTTTGACCTAGAACCTCAAAGCTGAAGTAAAACATTGAATTCTTTTTATTACCTCACTCTAAATCCATAGTCACCAATATTAAGCAACAATTCCACCTTGGCAAGCTGCATGTACACCTCTCGTCTTCTCGGGGACTATTTCACATCTTCCTATCTCTCCTCAACCCCCAATGCCTTTCTCCTTGTCCTCACTCTCAGCTGATGAGCCTGCTTCCTTCTCTGCTAAGGGAGAAGCCATCAGAAGAGAATGGCCACACACTTTTACTGTCTGTCTGTCAGCTTACTTGCATCTAAATCCATTTAGATTCAGATGCAATCCTGCTTCTTTCCCTGTTACAGTGGATGAATTTTTTTTTTTCATTTTTTCAGAGAGAGAGCTCCTGCAAGCAGCAGGGGGAGGGGCCAAGGAAGAGAGAGACAGAGAATCTTAAGCAGGCTCCATCCCCAAAATGCAGCCCAACACGGGGCTTGATCTCACAACCCTGAGATCATGGCCCTAGTCAAAATCGAGAGCCCAAAGCTTAACTAACTGAGCCACCCAGCCACCCCAAACTGTATTCCTACTTAAAACCAAGATCTAGGTCTCATCTTCTAGGGCTACCCCAACAATTCCCTCTCTTATCGTCCTGATAGTTTTCTTTCTCTATTGAATTGTTCCTACCAACATAAAATTTGTTTGAGTATCTCTCATATTACAAGACCCCTCTCATGTTCCCACAGTCTTCCTCCAGTTACTACTCCAGTTTACTACCTTTTATATTCCAACTCCCTAAACTTCTCCGTGTTTGGTCTTTGCTTCCACTCCTCTCATTCTCTCTTCAACTCACTCCAGTGCAATGAAACAACTTTGTCAAGGTCACCAGTGCTCTCCACATTGCCAGTCAGTGTCAGTTTCCACTTCACTGATCTATCAGCAACATGTGACATAGTCTGCCACTCTTCCCTTTGCTTTAGCAGCCGGCATCACCCTTGTATCCTCTTGCTAGAGCTGCGGATAATAAAACACCACACTGGGTGACTTAAACCAAAGAAATTTCTTTTCTCACTGTCCTGGAGGTTAGAATTTCAAGTTCAAGGTGGCATCAGAGTTGATTTTTGGTGAGGCCCCTCCCCCTGGCTTGTGGAAGCGTGCCTTCTTGCTGTGTCCTCATACAGTCTTTCCACTATGCCCATGTGGTGACAGAGAGGTTTCATGTGTCTCTTCCTCTTCTGATAAGAGCACTCATCCTCAGCACCCACTGTTATGACCTCATTTAACTTTAACTACCTCCCTAAAAACCCTATCTCCAAATACAGTCACGCTGGGGGTTAGGACTTCACTGTATGAATTTGGAGTCCATAACAACTTTAAAACTATGGTCTATTTTCCACAGACTTTTCAGAGTGTTCCTTTTAAGAAATTAGTCAGATTAGTGCATTCCCTTGGCTGGAAGTTCTCCAGTGGATTCTCATCTCACTCCAAAAAAGCCAAAACTTTACAATGCTCTCCCCTGATCTGATCCCACCCTACCCCCTTATTTCCTCTGATTTCATTTTCTCCATTATACCCCTTGCTCCCCCCACTCTAGCTGCAAGGGACTCCTTGTTATTCTTTGCACATACTCTCAGCTCTGTACTTTGCGGTAGTTCATAAATTTAATCTCATTTTACCCCAATATCCACATCACTGGCTCCTTCACTTCCTTAAACTCTTTGGTCAAATACTATTTTATTAAAGAAACTTTCCATGACTACCCTACAGAAAAAAGCAATTCCCCACTCCCAACTTTTATCTACCCTTTGTCTTATTTACATATATATATATATGTATGTATGTGTATATAGATAGATAGATAGATATAAAGATATAGATATAGATATAGATATAGATATAGTTTCTCTCTTCCCACTGAAATATAGTCTTTATAAGAGAAGGACCTTTAAAAACAACAAAAAACAAAACAAATAAACAAACAAAAAAGAGAGAGAGAGACACCTTTGTTTTGTTCACTGTAGTATCCCCAGCACCCCAAACAGAACTGGCACATAGCAGGCATGAAATTTAGGCACATGAAAGGTGACTTAAATAAATAAATGAATAAATATTCAAGTAAGAAACCTATAAAAGATGGTTTGGAAGTTACATGAAAATCAACTTTATGGAGGGGAGGGGAGTTTATCGCTTGAGTAATTGGGTTAATGATAGTATAGTAAACCAAGATAGAGAACACAGTAATAATGAGTATAATGAGTACAATATTAAAATAATGGGTTTGAGATGCCAGTAAAAATTAAATTATAGCTTGAATCTAGAAAATGAACCTCATCTGGAGAAAGATGTGAGTAGCATCTATCCACATATTACTTTATTCTAAGTCTTAAAGAAGTCTTAAAAGTAGATGATCTCCTGTCACACAAAGAAGACCAAGAAAGGGCTTAAGAAACCAATTGTTTATTGACATTGGTGCCAGATGTGTCTAAAACTGGCTCTATGGTGGTATCATGCTTAACTAAGCTCCAACTCTGACTCCGAAACCAGGATAACTCTCTCCAATGGACAACAAACCAGTAAGGTAATGCCAAGCCTTCAACGTTCATGATAAATACAAAACAAAAAGGAAAAAGGAAAAGTGGCTATAGGAAATGATAGTGTTTCATACATGCATTTCTTCTGAGGTCCACAACCCATTTCCCAGAGGAGCGATTTCTGTTTTCCAAGGGGCTGGCAAGGAAAGGTCTTCCAATTACTGCCATGAGGTATGGGCACCAGCGAATAACTTAGTTGGCTAATTCCTATTCTAGTTAAATCTGTGTCTTTTGCCTTTCAAGGGAGCTGGGCTTCATGATCTTTTCAACAGGCCTACATAACTGTGTACTACACTTTGTAGACTTTTGGCCATGCATCACCTACTCTCCTTCTGTGATATCGGTGTATCCCCATTTCTTTCGCTTTGCTCCCTTCTCTATTCTCTGAATATGGAACTCTAATGTAGTTGACCTCACCCGCCAGGCCCGGGGGTGAGCATGCGGATCAGACCACACAGGAAGAAAATTCCATTCTCCTGGCCACAGCGTTTCATTTGGGTGTGAGATTATGACACTATCTGGGCTGGCAAGTGACAGTCCCAACACTTGTGTCTAGTTTATTAAGTGAATGGACCTCTATTTCTTCATGAGACATGAGCCTTAGAAGATGCTGAGCTGGAGCTACAAGTTTCCCACTGGCTTCCAAAAAGAACTGTGAATGAAGCCAACAAAGAAAGTAGAGTGAAGAAATGATGGGAGAATTGGTCCTGGTGGCACTATTTTCACCCCTGGATCAAGGCATATCAAGAGTTAATTTTAGCCTGACATTTTGCAGTTCCCAAGCCAATCAACTTTTTTTTTCTTCTGTATAAGCTGACTTGAATTAGGTTTCCTGTAATTTATGTATCAAGGAGTCTGATACATAAAAGATGGTCAAATGCAGATACTCACAGGAAGAAAAATCCAGGCCACAATCTGTAGGTGGTCTGTGGGGGGATCAAACCCCTGCATCATGCCCATAGGCCCATCTGTAATAGGGCTACCCGTGAACTCCGAATCTGCCTTCAGTTTCTTCAGGGTTAAGCTGATGGAGGAAGTCATCTTATTGTTTTCAGGTGCAATTAGCCCTTCAGTCTGCCCTCATCTAGCAGAGGCAAGATTTGTTCAGGTCTCACAGGCCCAGGGAGTACAAGATCAGGATTTCCTCAGAGATGGGAAGACAATTTGAATCAGGTTGTCCAGCTCTATTTTGCTCCTTAGAATAATTTGTAGCTATGAGCAATGCCATTGCAATTCCAAGACCTAGGTTTATCTAAGCAAACCTAATAAACTTTTCCGCAGGTTTCCTGCTTCTCAGCTTGGGGGTTTGATTAGTGTCATAATCAATTTATCAATGATCTGGGGCCAAAGGGATTCTGATCTCAATATTATCCTTCTTCAGCCTCCTCTTATTTAGGCAGAAAATTAAGGAATTGTATTGATTAAGTTGGCTTTTAAAATAAATCTATTATCTTTATATACAGATCAATTAATAGCACGTCAACTGAACTTTTAATATACCCATATGGCAAACTACCGGAAGAGGTAACTTTTTTTTTTTTTTTGGCTTATTTGTTTGTTTTTGCTTTTTTGACAGGAATAGGAGCTGGCACTGCCTATATAAACCTTGTTCTTTTCATCCTCTGACAAGGATTCCAAAAGGAAGACCCTGGGGGACACTATCTATCCCAGCAGGAAAATAAACAAAAGCCCATCCTGCTTTTGAAGATTATCACTTAAAATATTGCTATTATGATGATAAGCCCTTTTGAGATTGGCTTTTTTTTTTTTTTTTCCTCATGGATATTCTGATAGTGTTCAAATCGGAGGCAAAACAAAGTCACCTTTGGATTTCTTTTTCTGAGGAGTGTACTTCACTGAAAACTAAACACCTCAGTTCAAGAAGAGACCAACGAGGTAGTCTAGCATTTAGTGCCAAAATCAGGTAGCCCTGGGTAGAGTTTGATGGTCTCTATAATAAGGTCTGTCCAAACTTTAGTGTGCCGTTAGACACAATCCCAAACATAATCTACCAGCTGTGCCTTCCCTCCACTCCTGCTCTTTAGAAAAACATATGTTATAGCTCAACCCACTGAGAAAATGTTCATTTTCTTCTGAGCCCTCCCGACTAATTTGAAAATAAGAGATAATGCTTCAGGGGGAAGTTGGTAGAGAAGGAATTTCTTACTGCTATTGGAATGGACGTGGATATTCCTAGCCTTGCCCTAGCAAAAGGCACCCAGAAGAATCAAAGTAGTCTTCTCATACATTGAACAAATAATTGTGGGAGACCCACAATGGTATACACATTCATTAGCCCTCATTCACAAGAAAGAACATCAGGAGTAGTATTATTGACTGAATCTTATTTATCACTTACAAATCCCGTTCCTGTGTTGACATGAGAAAAGTCTGCTTTGCCTGTTCCCATATAGCCCAGTCGCAATATTTTCATGTAAGATGTGAACGTCCGTGGAACAAGATCTGAGTGGATAATTCATGGAAGAAAAATTGAACAGCCAAAAAAATTAAAAACCATATGAAAAAATGTTCAGCCTCATAACTAATAAAAAAATCCAACTTTAAGCATCAATGATATATAACCCAATTTAGTCTTCACAGGGGAAAGCCTAAATCCTTCCTAATGCCTTTGAAATTCTTCAGAATCACTTACAATTCTTTATAAATCTCATTCCACTCTGGCTCCCTGAGTTTAGCGCATGGATGGAGCTTCTTGCTGTTTCATAATGCGGTCCTTTTTGCAAACAATGTGCCAGACATAGATCGTATCCTCTTTTCTTAATTTTCACATAAAGAACAGATTTACCAAAGGTTTGTAAGACCAGAGAGGTTGTGAGTCACTATTTTTCTAAGCCTTACCTCCTCCCTTGATTTTCAGAATCCCTATCCGCAGACTCAACCCACCCTTCCCCTGCTCCTCAACCCATACCCCTCCACCCCTGCCTTGAATCTCCTACCTACATACTTCAAAACTTAACTTCCCTCAATTTTTCCTGCAGTTGTTCATCCCCTACTTGGTTCAAGGCATCCTCAGTCACTGATTTTTTCCCTAAATAATAAATCTCTATTCTGTGTACCCCCCGCCCCGCCTTCAGCACAGAAAAACCGACTGCCAGAGACTTTGAAATGTCCTGCCTTGCCATACAGTCAACTCCACAAGGTTCTTTGAATAGAAGGAAAGGTTTAGATGTGCGTTTTCTCATCAATTTGAATTATGCCACCCCTTTTAAAAAGTAAGACCTGCTGCAATCGGTTTTGGCTTTAAGTTACATTTTTTTTCTCTTTCATATTAAACTAAGTAAGATTTTCCCCATAATCTTCCCCAAAATACTCAATTCCAGCAAGGGTATAGTGGTATGCTCACATTCACACATAGGTACTAGCTGTGCAAATTGATAAAAAAAATTTTTTTCAGCCAAACAATATAAAAAGAATATTAAAGTCAAGATATTTTAAAGAATAATAAAGTCAAGATATTTTAAAGAATCCATACTTTTGAACCTAGTAATTTCACTTCTAGAAATTTATGCTAGAAATAGCAATTAACAAATTAAGTCTCTTATGGAAGGATGTTTCTTGTGGTATGGTTTATAACAAGAAAAAAAGTCCAATGACAAACAAATAATCAAATAAATCACAGTATATTCATATAAAATACAACCATTAAAAATTATTCTTCTGAGGAAATTATAAGGCAGGGGAAAACATGGTATTCCTGTTGCCGGACTTGAGCTCTCTATAAATAGGATTAGTTGGTGATTAATTTACATTTGCACCTCCCCAATTCCAGCAAGGAGCCTTCCGTGTGCTCCCTGCATGACAGATATTTGTGAAATGATGAATAAATGAATGAATAAACAAGTGAATTTCGACTTGGTGAAATTCCCTTTCTTTTCCTCTAACGCTTTATGATTCTACATGATCTCTTCTGTTCCAGAGCATACAATTTAAATGTGGAGACAAGATAAACCCGGTGAGTGAACAGTGAACCAAAGAACACTCAGCAATGAAGTAAGTCCTGACTCTTGGCTTCCATCCCCGCACGTAAACAGCTTGAAAGTTGCCAGTCCCTCAGAACACAAAGTAAAAAGCTGAACAGACTGAAAAATCAACAACTTTTCTAGAATCTGTTAGAGAGGGGAGGACACAGGGCAAACAGCTTTCCCAAGATTGCCAAGACAGATAGGTAAATAGAGGGGGTCGCAGCTTCCCAGAACACAGGCTCACAAGCAGAAATCATGGGAATGAGTGCCAGGAAGCAAAATTTGAACTGTAATTGATAAATCGCTGGAGGCTCAGTGCAGACAACTCTGAGAGTTATAATAAAGTAGTGAATTATATTCGAACTGTGGGGAGATGGGAGGGGGCAAGAAAATGTCTTGGTGAAAACTCATAAACCCATCTCGACTGTTTGGATAAACAGATCCAAGTATATTAGCTACTAACCCTTCAACAGTTAAATCGTATTCGCAATCAAAGGATAGCACATTTGTCCAAAGCTGTGATCACTGTCCTCCATTCCCATTCCTCTTCGCTCCAGCCGTTTGAGGAGAGTTACATAGCTAAGGAATCCATGAAGAATTCAGATTTAACACCTGTAAGCCTCCACAAAGTCTCTTTTTTTGTTGTTGTTCAGCTGTTAGTGTTGAAACCAAGTTTTCAACAAAACACGGTCTTTGTGAAGTTACCTGGTTGAATGTCCTCAAATACAATCTATTCAGCAAAGAAAAATTTCAATAGTTCAGGGGAAATTAAAATAAAAGATAGACACTGGATATCTATGTAGGTCCAATAGCCCTTAGGAGGATCATAAACTATAATAAGATCCAATATTTTTTTGCCTCCCCCAAGTCAATTCTGGCTCCCTTGGGGGCAATATCATCCCCACTGAGAATGAACAGCGTTCACCATTCCTATAGAAAACAAACAAACAAACAAAAGCAATTTAATGTGAAATGCTCTTAAAATGCAATGCTGGATCTGTAGGGTTATCTTTGTACCAAAGATTTACAGCATATATAAAAGGAAGCATGTTATTTTCTTAAGCTTTTGATTCAATCAGTTCATTGTTTTTATTTTTTTCCCCCAATCGTTCCTATTTCTTTGAAACTTGGAGGAGGTGGAGTGACAAGTAACGCTTAAAAAGAAAACCAAACTTTGAGAACCGAAAAATAACAAATGATTAAATTAGAGATAAAATCCACCATCTATGCTAGCACTCCTGACATGTCTTTGATAGACTGCTATTGGCAGTTCTATACATAGTGGCTTGCTTTCTCCCTCTGCCCCCTCCCCATCCTCTCTCCATCATTCATTCTGCATATAACATATACAGCCACATATCTATATTACTGAGAAAGGATCAATCATTTTTTTTCCCCTATGCTGTGGAGACATACAATATTTATCACAGGTTATAGAAAAGAAGAAAAGAAAATCTAAGAATATTCCCTTCAGCGGTGTCTCTGTTGTGGAACCAGGAGCGTCCCAGTCCTCCTCGTTCGGCTTAGTTGTCAGCTCGGTCCAGAACAATCTGTATTGCAACAAAGCTGATAAAGTTAGGTACCCACTAGCCATTGGAAAGAAAAACAGACCTGGTTATTGGTGATCTTCCTCGCTATATTAAACACATCCCCCATTAGGCAAACTCTCTTCCATTGCTTTAAACCTCTCAATACCTTGTAAATCAAATATTTATCAACTGAGAACCTCTTTTCTAGCTGTCTGATGTTTCCGCTCTGACAAAGTTGGACACTAGCCAATTGGTGAAGAAACCTGTGAAAGGGAATCAGCCACAAGAAAAAAGAAAACTCTATTTCATTTTTATTTCACAGGAACAAACTGCCAACAACTCTGTGCCCCCACTTTTTCCTTTAAAATTTCCCTTGTAAAAACACTTGCCTGAAATCAGCAGTACTGGCCATTCATGCAGTCAACACATATTTACTGAAGGTGTATCAGCTGGGCCATACGTTTCCAGGCCCTTGTCCTCCATTTTAAGAAGTTGCTAAACTGCTAGGTAGGTAGACGTTGCGACTTATAAGCAACTCACGGAAGCCTGAGCACAAGACATGGCTACTTAGGAAGGTCGATCAGGATCAGTGTGACAAACCATATGCTCAGGGAGCTATTTATGGAAATCTCTCTGAACGGGGCAAGTCCTGAACCCTGACTTAAAACAGGAGAAGAAATCCATATGGTGAGTGGGCAGAGAGAGGTGACAAATCTACATGAAGGCACAACTGGCCTACTTCCAGGAAAAGTAATCATTCCCACAAAGTTACCATGTAGATGGGCCGCATTTAAAATAAGTCCGAACCACTTTCAGAACTGTTCTTTAGTCCATTTAGACCGAAGCCTAAAGTAACACTACCCGAGATTATCTACAAAATATCTTCAATTAAGAAACTTAAATAGTGGGCATAATCTTGCATCGATGGCAGTTACAGGCTTATTGGCTTTCCAGAGGACACACTCCACACACTGAACACAAATTTGGTTATCCAGGACCGAAGTTCTTTCCCTATTTTGTTCTAAATTCTGGTACGTGACAGAATGACAAGTGGCAATATTTAAACATATAGACTCGAGGAACCCCCACGGGAGTTTCTGATCCAATGGCTCCCAGGGTCAGAACCAGGATATCTGTATTTTTTGAAAACTCGACAGGTGATCTTAAATTGCACAACAGCAGCAAACTAGGGCTCTGCACAGTTTCTTGTTGCAACCAAGTTCCAAAATACCTGCCCTCAGCTTATTACTTGAGCCATGTTTATATACTGTTTGCAAAGTCGGATCTTTAACTCACTGTGAGTTTTCCATTTTTGAAATCTACATTCCTATTGGGAAAGGAAGTACAGTGACTTCTACTTCCCAGATGCTCCAGCTAATGCTTTCTACATAATTGTAGTAGCCCCTTGCCCCTAACACTAACATGAAAACTTCTATGTGGACTGAGTATTCAACACTATGAAAAACATAACGGCTGTCAAAGCCACCAAAGATTTTAGGTAAACATTGTTGCTGGTTTATAGCAGGAATGTGTGTATGTGCGCGCATGCACACAACCACATGTGGTGTAACTAAAGAAGAAAAAAGAGAAAGTTCTGGCTCCAGCTGTTAGGGCGAGTGCCAACTAGGTATCAGAGACCTTGCTGGGCACGGGGCACTGGGTGATCACCAGTTCCATCCCCAGTCTTGCCCTTGTGAGTCTTACAGTGCAGCAGAAAAGGCAGAAAATGAACATATAGTTCACTGCATATTACGACTCATACAGTAAGTACTGGGAAGAAAATCAAGAAGGTAACAGTCATGGGAAAGGACAAAGAGCCTTCCCAGACACGAGAGTCAGAGAAGGTCTTTTTAAAGTGATGACATTTAACATTTCACCTTTCAGCTAACGGGTAACAGGACAATACCCATATAAAGAATGAGGGGGAAAATGTTTCAGGCGTGTGAGAAAACCTGAGGCTGGAAAGAACCTAACTGTCCTGGGCCCTCTACAGATTGATGAAATTGAGCTACATGGTTTTAAATGATACTTCCTGCTCTAAAATTCTATAAAGAACAGACTCAAGTAATTAGTGGGTAAGTAGGGAAGTGAAAAGCATTAAGCAAAGCATTTTATTCCAATCTGATAGACAGACTAAAGTTAGAGATGGAAAAGATCTGTTTGTCTAATTCCAATTCCACCAATTGGTTTAATGACCCAGAAATAAGGTTACTCACCCTTTCATATTAGTATAACCAGGAACCTCTACTCACAGATCATCTATATGGCATTTCTTGAAAACATCACTTTAAAAGGGAAAGCTTAATGGACAAAAATACATAAATGGATAATGTAAAAAGAAGACAGGAATCAATTATTCTCATTAATCAAGAAGACAGAACAAGAACTAATGGCTTTTAAGCTATAGTAGACAAAACTTGAGTTAAATAGAGCAGAACCTCACTAATTCTCACTTCAACAATTTTCAACCCTATAATCTCCAGAAAGAAAACTAGTAGACTTAGTTATATTTCAATAAGCATTTAATAACGCAAAGGTAGATGGAGCGCTCTTGTGAATTAGGTTCCATCACTCTCCAAAATCTGCCACAAAACCATTTGCTAGAGTTCCATGTAATAAGTCTAATAAACTAAGTCCTTTGTCAAAAGTAATAAGCTAAATATAAACTTGGCTATGGCAGTCTTCTGTTCTTATAGAACTGTCCCTCTCATTGAGATCTCATTCTCAAAATCAATAAATCATTAGGCAGTTTTCCATACAGCAGTATGAATTAAAAATCAGATATTCCTCTTTCCATGAGGACTTCCATGAGGAAGAATAAGGTTCGTTTCATAATGTTTTCCATAGTTTATTTTGCATTGCTACATAGTTCCCACAGAAAGATGAAAATCATCCTACAGATGAAAATTACCATCTTGCCTGTATATTCAGAATACAAAGAAAAACACCAGTTAAAAATGAAACAAAAATTAAATAATTCATGTCTCTTTTAGCACTGAAGATGCTAACCAACTAGAAAGTTCTTGCCTACGTTGGGGCTATGGGGTTACTCACCACGAGATCGGGGTTCCTGAATCAGTCTTCCGCCACATGCTGAGGGCCTGCCAACCCTCCATAGGCATAACAGCAATCTGTGATCCCGGTGTGAGAAGCATCTGTGTTAAAACTGAGGTTATAGGGGCACCTGGGTGGCTCAGTGGGTTAAAGCCTCTGCCTTCGGCTCAGGTCATGATCCCAGGGTCCTGGAATCGAGCCCCGCATCAGGCTCTCTGCTCAGCAGGGGGCCTGCTTCTTCCTCTTTTTCTGCCTGCCTCTCTGCCTACTTGTGATCTCTGTCTGTCAAATAAATAAATAAAATCTTAAAAAAAAATACACAACTGAGGTTATATACTGTTGTGTGATAGGTAACGTCTTGTCAGATAAAATGCCGTAGTGAGGGGACTACTGGGAGTAAAAAAAACAAAAGGCACAGCATAATAGCAAAGTAGGTAATGCCAAACAAATACCACTAGTCATGTCGGCCAACGTGTCCTGAGCAATCGCTGTGTGCCTGGTGCCCTTGAAACCCTTATTACTTCCTTGAATCTTCACAATAACCCTCAGGGGGTTGTTTGTATTATTACCTTTTTCAAGACCAGTAAATAGAGACTCATAACAAGCAACTTTCCCAAATTCAAAACAGAAAGGGGCAGAGCCAAGGATTGAACCCAGGCAGTCTCACACCAAAGCCTATTCTTTTAACTTATACATTTTAATTCAAGTTATTAGCACGTAAGATTTTTTTTGTCATATGAAGCCAGTCTACATGGTTATCTTCGGTTATGCTCCATTCAAAGACATATTAAGGCCCCCATGTTAAACCCATGTCTGGAAGACACAAATCATAGAGGTTCCTTCTAAAATGGAAAGGGCATACGCCTTTCTCCGTTCTCACCTGTCAGTAGGCTTATTGTCCTAAGGTAGAAGGCCCATTTGACACACAAGAAAAACAAGGCCCGTCCCTTTCATCCTAAGGACCTGTGGGAAAAATCTGGAAGACTGGTAGAAGAAGAAGGCAGGTATCAGAACACTTTATTATATTCTTCCCCTACCCATGCCTTCTCCAAACCTTGTAGAAGTAGCAGGCTAGGTTCAGGGAACAGTGGAGAAACCTATAGTTAGCTATGTAAGAACACAAGCGTCTCCTATTTGTAAGTCTGGAAAGAAACTGCCTAAGCATTTCCTTTTATCTGTGAGTGGCTACAGTAATGTAATCTCCATGACTCATCACATTTCGGCAAAATGAAAACCAGAATTCAGTTCTCCTGAATGTGCTCAGTCTCTGATGACAAGCCAGGGTTGAGAAGCTGGACAGCAAATTTCCCACATGCTCCCAAAGGAAGGCCAGGATATTAGTGGAGTTTTGACCAGAGAGAGAATGGGTCACACCAATATCACACTTTAGCAGAGGACGCCATTAGGACAAGAACAGGCAAAGTTGCACATTAGCACACATGCCCACAGGCAACTCAGGGCAGCCGCCTCTCAGCAGAGACCAGCAAGCATGCAAAAAATAGTGACCCAGTGCCAAGTAAGCAATTACCTTCCTTTATGCACCTCAGTTCCACCTTCAAGAAAAGATGGGTATTATGGTTTCAGTTGTGTGCCCCACAAAAAATATGTTGAATTCCTACCCTCCAGTACCCCAGAATATGACCTTACTTGGAAATAAGGTCATTGCAGATATAATTGGTTAAGATGAAATGATACTGGGGGCGCCTGGCTGGCTCAGTCGGTTAAGTGTCCGACTCTGGATTTCGGTTCAGGTCATGATGCCAGGGACATGAGATCAAGCCCGGCGTGGGGCTCTGTGCTGAGCACAGAGTCTGCTTAAAATTCTCTCTCCTTCTGCCCTTTCCCCTGCTTACAAGTGCGTGCTTTCTCTTCTGTCTTTTTCTCTCTCTGTCTCTCAAAATAAATAAATAAAATCCTAAAACAAAAAAAAAATGATGAAGTGCTATTGGCTAAGAATGGGCTCCTATTACAATTTGACTGGTGATCGTATAAGATGACAGCCACGGGATGACAGAGACACCATGAGATAGTGAAGCAGAGACTGGAATTATGCAGCTAAGCTAAGGAACGCCAAAGGTTGCTAACGTATGACCAAAAGTCAGGAGTAGGCAAGGAAGGAGTCCCCTAAAACTTCAGATGCCAGCCCCTTGATTTTGGACTTCTGGACTTCAGAACTGTGAGCCAATACATCTCTATGTTTTAAACCACCCAGTTTGTGGTTCTTTGTTATGGAAACTAACCCCGCTGGGAAACTAATATTACACGTATGGAGATGGGATTCCAAGATGGAGCATTTTTTTTTTTTTTTTAAGATTTTATTTATTTATTTGACAGAGAGAGATCAGAAGTAAGCAGAGGCAGGCGGGGGATGGGGGAAGCAGGCTCCCCACTGAGCAGAGAGCCCAATGTGGGACTCGATTCCAGGACCCTGAGACCATGACCCAAGGTGAAGGCAGAGGCTTAACCCACTGAACGACCCAGGCGCCCGAAGACTGAGCTTTTTATTTAAGTCTCTACACAAAGGCCAAATTACATGAAGAGACTATTTAAAAGCACTAGAATAAAGTACAGGTGGGTTTTTCAAAAAATAAATCTTAAAAAAAAAAAAAGAAAAATGGCGTGCCTGGGTGGCTCAGTCAGTTAAACGCCCAATTCTAAGTTTTGGCTCAGGTCATGATCTCAGGGTCATGAGATTGAGCCCTGGGTCAGGATCCATGCTCAACAGGGAGTCAGCTTGAGATTCTCTCTCTCTCCCCCTGTCCCTCCCCACCCTGTCTCTCAAATAAATAAATATTTTTTAAAAGATAAAACAAAATAAAAATAAAATATAGGTGGGTCCCCCTCCCCCATGAGGGTAGAAAGCTTGTGAGGAACAGATTACTATTGAAAATTTAAAGGGTGCCTGGTGGCTCAGTTGGTTAAACAACTGCCTTCTGGCTCCGGTCATGGTCCCAGGGTCCTGGGATCGGACCCTGTGTTGGGTTCCTTGCTCAGCGAGAAGCCTGCTTCTCCCTCTCTCTCTGCCTGCCCCTCTGCCCTACTTGTGCTCTCTCTTCTGTCAAATAAATAAATAAAATCTTAAAAAAAAAATTAAGAATTTACATTTTCTTTGCATATCTGAGTATATCTGTGATCCCACATCATATGACTACTAAAATTGTCAGAACATTGCTTCGTAAATAAATAAATAAGAAAACATGGTCTGGGCAGTGAACAATCAGTCCTGTGCTGTTGAATGGCAGCAAGGGAATAGCATGATCACAATGAACATTTTTTTTCTCAGTTTTCCCAATTTGCTTATTTAACCAACTTTTGTGTTTTAATCCCTTTAAGTGTGTTGCCAGAAATTCTAGTATTGCAAAGGGTGTTGACACACAGATATCTGAGAGCCTCTGCTCATTATTTTCTCCTCTGGACATACTGTCAACCAGACTCATTTATTAAACACACACTATGGGTTGGGCACTACAGATATAAAATCAGAAAGTTATAATCGCTTTGTTCCAGAAACAGTCAAGTAAATCATAGACTATAGGAAAGTGTGTTAATCATGTGGCAGGATATTACTTTTTTAAGTAACTTCACCAAAATGAAGCACAACACAGGAGGAGAGAAGAGAGACAGTGAAATCCAGTAGAAATAAGAAAGATTTCCTACCTAGCAAGGCATGGTGGCAGCAGGGGCCTGAAAGGCCCACATGGTTGATGGAGTAGATCCATTTCCCAGGGACTCTATAACTATATACCACAAACCAGGTGACTTAAAACAATGGAAATGCATTCTCTCATAATTCTGGAGACCAGAAGCCCAAAACCAAAGTCTCAGCATGTCCATGCTTCCTCTGAAGGCTCTAGGGAAGGGTCTGGTCTGTGTTCTCTCCTAGCTTCTGGTGGTTGCCAGCAATCCCATGTAGGCACGTCACTACAATCTCTGCCTCTATCTTCACAGAGCTCTCCTCCCTGTGTCTTCAAATTTCTCTCTTTCTATAAAGGTACCAGTCATTGGATTTTAGGACCTATCCTAATTCAGTATGACCTCATTTTAATTGGCTTTATATCTGCAAAGATCCTATTGCCAAATAAGGTCATGCTTACAGGGACTGAAGGTTAGGACTTTGACATATTTCTTGAGGGCCACAACTCAACCCAGAACATGGGATGATAGAGATTTAGTAGATGCTGGTTTTTAGAGAAAACATCAAGGATCCTTTCTTCTCCCTCCCCAGATTCTCCCCTCTGACCAAACCTTAGCACCATGCAAGCCCCAAAATTCAGCCTCTATTCCAGAAAAAAAAACAAAATAAACCTCAACTTAACAGATATGAAGTGCCCATCTCCCTTGGAAGAATGGGGGCTTAACATATAAATTGAGGTGTAGCAAATAAGTTTATTTATACTTCTTCCTTCCCTAGGTTGGGAACAGAAATTCAGATAATGCAATGCATGTGATGAGGTATACAAAGTATTTTTGGACCACAAAGATCAGGGAAACCAGAGGGATGGTCTAGGGAGTATTTATCAGAAGCAGTCTTGAGTTAAGTCCCACAGGAAAAATAAGAATTAAGTACATAGCAACGAAGGACACAAAAATCCAAGAGGCTTCCAGGCAGAGAACAACATGAGCTTAGGCACAGAGGTAAGAAAGAGTATCCAGGGACTGGCATTCTTTTAGTGCGACTGATGGAAGAGTTGTATAAGGAACAGTAGAAGGAGATGGGACCCTAGAGCTGGGCTGGGGCCAGACCATGTGCCAGAAGGATGGCGCCAGCAAACGCATGAAGGATGATGGGAGAAAGGCACCACTGGAGACAGAGACTAGTGAGTAGGTTACTGCTGTAAATCTCAATAAAACAGTGGAGATCTGAATGAAAGCAGTAGTGGAAAGGACGGAAAGGAAATATATCTAATCAGAAGAAGAAAGTTAATGTGACTCCCAGGTTTCTCAGCTGGATAACAACTAGATAAAGAAGAGCAGCTCTCAGAAAGTTTTTTTGTTTTTGTTTTTGTTTTCATTTGTTATACTGTGATCCACCAAGAAACACTTTACATTGAGACTCAGGGTACGCACATACATACACATATATGTAGAACAGATGCTGGAGTTTTCTGGAACAATATTTAACCTCACGACATGCAATGCACTATGGTGTGTTCGTTCCTGGCTTTGTTTTTACATGCTGGTCACAACGCACCCAGTTGATTTAATAACCCATGAATGGGTCACAATTTAGAAAGTGCTTGGGAAAACTCTTCCTGAGGGGTGGTGATGCTATCATAGGGAAGTAAATACGAGAAGAGGAGAAGTTGAAGGGAAAATGGGAAGGTGAAAAATCAAGTTTTAGATATGTTGCTTGTCAAGCACCAAGACTTGCCCAGGCTGTTCTTGTTGCAATACAGCTGTCTGATGGCCTAAACTTTGGCTTCTATAGCTGGGGAAGTCTATCTGTAGAGGGTTTGCTGGATGGATCCGAAGGAGGTAGCTCCACACTTTTCATACTTCTCTTGTGTGACTCTGTTGCCCTACAAGCGGAGGAAATAATTTTCCCTGATCTTGTATATGTTTATATAAATGTTAGACAAAAAGTGAAGTCAATTAATGTTTGATAAATACATTTTAAAATTAATAAATGAACCCAAGGAAGACAATGCGCACTCATATTTTGAATTTCTTGAATTGTGAATGCACATTGATGGCAGAGATTAACTGTTGGAAGCATAATTTTAAACTTCGTAGTAACGCTTTTCCTGGGTA
Source organism: Lontra canadensis (assembly GCF_010015895.1). NCBI lineage: Eukaryota > Metazoa > Chordata > Mammalia > Carnivora > Mustelidae > Lontra > Lontra canadensis. Next base: position 22,821,264 of record NW_022631003.1, on the reverse strand, counting down.
ACTGATGCAGGTTGTCAAAGAGTCAAGTACATAATGGAGTACATTTGAAGTACATTTCTGTTCACAGTATTAGTTCATTTATAAATGACTGCTAAACAGAAGGATACTCACTGAATATTCAGCAGCTTAAATTGCGTACACGTGCGTACGCACGCACACACACACAAACACACACACCTCTGCATTGCCCTCCTTTTCAACATCTTCTTCTCTACCTCTCTCATTTTCCCACACTCTGGTCTGCTGCCTCCTGCACACACAAATTTCTATGCATTCTTGGACTCTGAAAGATTCCGTGTTTTGCCACCAGCCACCACTAATTGGACCATCCATCTCAGAGTATAATTTATGAAGATGGCTGAAAAGTTATCATCATGGCTTAGACCAGCAGAACATTTCCATTGAATTCCAGTTGGGAACCATGTGTTCTGGTGCTGATTTTCTTGTAGTGATTTTCTTTTGAACACCACCACACAAGAATTTGGTATTCCTCCACAGTCCCACCCTAAGTTCCATTTCTCATTTTATGCATCACTGGCCATGATAGTGTCAATTACCATCTATGCCTATAAGAGCCATGTCTCTGTCTGTCGCCCATACCTCTCTTCTGGGTTCCAGACCTATTTCTTAACCCATCTTTTAGGTATCTGTACATGGAGACCTTCAATTGTCCAGATAGAATTCATTTTTCATTCCCCTCTCCCAACCCACTCCTCCCTAAACTGGTTCCATCTTTAGCATTCTTGATCTTAGTTAATTGGAGGGGAGAGCTGTTTTACAGTAAAGAGATGGAAAGTCAAAATAGCCACTGTCCCAGAACTCTATTGCTCTAACAGAAGAGCTGCTCATCCGCATATGAAATGGGGGGATTTGGGACTTTTTATCCAAAGAGTTGGCTGTATCAGACACTTAACAACAGCAGATCACGTGGACCACCGTGCAAAAGCACCTCACCACGCTTACTGAAAGAAATCCTGTGGACTGCCAAATTCAGCATGATCCCTGTCTTTGTTTCCCCTGTTTTTCTATGAGTTCTATGAATCGGTCTGCAAATTCCAGCAGGCCAGACGAGTCAAGTCTCTCTGAAATGTGGAAAATGTAAAGGTTCACTGAAGACTTCAAATCCCTTTAGCCTGAAGATAAGACTCTTAAAAAGAAAAAAGAAAAAAGAAGTAAAAAAAAAAGCAATCGTATTCCATCAACCCTGGAAAAAATCAGATCTGTAATCCCAGTGTGTTCACCTAAAAAACACATTTTAAGCATGTATGTTCTCCATGAAACACCTTGTAGGCAGCACTCAAGGAAAGCTTTTGTTTGACTGTCACAGTCTTATTAGATAAGGCACATCTAGCCTGTTAATTGGTCTCTAGGCTTTATTCATCTATCTCTTATCACTAAACTTGCTGTTCCTAAGGAGGCAACACAGAAAAATTCTCAAGAGCTGGTGAGTAGCTTCATCAGGACTTTCAGCTTTCTGTCTGAGTCTATGACACTCAGCTGCCAGGCTGCACCATAAAGTACCAATGTCTGGCTTAAAAGTATAGGATTATGCTTTGTCTATTTAGTGAGGGGGAAGGCATTTCTTTTTCCCCATCTGTTCCTGACTGAAAGTTTGTGATGCGCCCCCAATTCATATGTGGAAATCCTAGCCCCCTCCAACCTAATGGTATAAGGAAGTAGGGCCTATGGGAGGTGATGTGTGGGTTTACTCCTGTGAGAGAAGAGACCCCAGGGAGCTATCCCCTACTTCCACCTGTGAGGACGCAGCAAGAAGATGGCTGCCCATGAGCCAGGAAGCAGGCTCTCAGCAGATACCAAATGTGCCAAGTCCTTGATCTTAGACTCCTCAGGCTGCAGAACTGTGAGAAATGTGTTTGTTGTTAAAGCTATCCATTCTATGGTATTTTCGTTAGAGCAGCCCAAACTGACTATAACACCACCTAAAGATACCACCTGGCTCAGGGGAATAAAAAGTAATTTTTCACTAAATTCTTAACACTTAATCTGAAAACTATAAATTAGTCTCAATGTCCAATAGTCACTGGAGTTGGCAAAGAAAATACTAGACTATATGGTTTAATTTCCTAAAATGTAAAATGTCTGATACAGTGCTTGACAAAGAGCAAATGCCCAATATACATTGTTCCTGTCCTTTCTCTCCCCTTCCTTTGCAGCCCCTTCTTTTTCCTCCCCTTCCCATCTGTTTCTTTTACCACCTTATTTTACATGTACTGTACATGTACAGGCATAAAAATAGGCAGATGTGTATCTCATAAACCCAATTACTTTAGTAAAATAGGAAATCCTATTCAAGATATGAATACTTAGAAGTCTTCATTTTGGGTTTTTTTTCCCCCCAAAATGTTGGAAGGCTAAGGGAAGGGGCACAGTTTGCTGGCCAGGTAGTCCTTTATTACATCCTATGGGAGAAAATATTTCTGTATCTCATGTAGATGCCACTCCTAAATCTGAAAACCCTAAGACCTGTTTTTTCTTCAGTAGACTGAATGTAAATGGCCCTATCAGATGAGAGTAATGATTCAATACTAGACAAAGCCTGAGCAAAACCGAAAGTGAGAAAAACTTATATTTTGCCTTTTTACCCCTCCTCTTAGAGTCACCTTACCCATTCCACCCACCTTATTCCAGGATTCTATTCTGCACCCTTTGTTCTCCATAAAATAACAACTGTCCTATCTTCATTCTTTAAAATCACTGATGTTTGGGGACGCCTGGGTGGCTCAGTAGGTTAAGTTGGATCACTCAAGTTGGGCCCTGTGTTCCGCATGGAGTCTTTCCCCCCTCCCTCCTCCTCCCCTTCCACTCCTCCCTGCTCTGCCCCTCCCCCTCTGCATGCTCACTCACTAGCATTTGTGCACATGATCTCTCTCCCCACCCCACCTCCCAGAATAAATAAATAAATAAAATCTTAAAACACACCCACACACACACACACACACACACACCCTCTGATGTTTGCCACAGTACTACTGTCTTGCATCAGCATAAAACTTTGGTGTTTGAGCAGGATTGTAACTAATATTTACCGCCCTTAGGCTTTACAACTCTGCAAAGCAAATAAAGTGTTTGTCTCATTTTATGAATAAACTGAAACTCAGGGTTTCAAGATCATATGACCAGAGAGTAAAAATGTAAAGCAGCCTTCCTATTGACCTTAACCAAGACAACAGCATGAGAGGAGCTCTATTTGGAAGGGTCTCTACAGAGAGAAAGAGTGAGACATGGCTCCAAAATGAAAGTTCTACTCTTTGAATATTAATCTTTTCTGGAACTTTCTGGTTGACCTTCATGACTTATCTGCACAGCACTAATGTACTGAATTTTGAAAAATTTTTAAACTGTTCCAAAAAATAGACTAGTCCATGATTTAAGTTGGGAACTTGGATTTGTTTTGTTAAAATATCTTCTTAAGCTTTCTCTGAGGTTTATGCCCAGATTCTAACTGAGGAAGTTAATGAATAGATAGGATAAATTCAGTGACTATTCAAATAAAATGACATTACTCACACATACCCTACCTCTTCTCGATCTCATCAATCTAGAAGGAAATCTGGAAGGGAAGAAGGAAAGGAGAGAAGGAGGGAGAGAATAAGAGAAGGAAAGAAAGGGGGAGATTGGGAGGGAGATACGGAGGGAAGGAAGGAGAGGAAAGAAAGAAATCTTTAGCCTTTATCTAAATACTCAGTATTACATAAGCCATTTCAAGTACTAGATAGCAAAGTCAAATCGCTTTTTTGAGTCTTAAAGTAAATTATCAGCCTGGTACAGACCCAGGATAAGACAGATACAGCATTTAACTATAATTTCTGGATTTGTGAGAGAGTGATTCCTGCTTAGTATATTCCAAAAAGGACATGAAGTTTCTTAAAGGCCATGTATAAATCAATGCACAATCATACTGAGGTAGTTTGACTGTGACTCCAAAATGTCTGAGTTTCATTTTCTCCCTGTTAGAGATGAAAACCACTGACATTCATCTTTTATGGACATTTCCAGCTAAAGACTTTTTTTGGTAAGTTAAAATTTGAAGAGCATGAAAGAGAAATTATTCTGATTTATGATGACTTCCAATCAGGACCAATTAAGAGAAAATGAACCAGGGAAATTGGAGTGGGGAAGGGAAATAAGATCCAGCAAAGTGAAAGTATTTAAACCTAAGTTTTCTTTCACTGTGATCCCCTGCGTAGAATCAAGCAAAGGCAGCTTCAAGATCAAGGGTCCCTGTGCCCCCAGGCCTCGCCCACATCAGGCTTTTCCACTTGTAATCTTGCTCTAGGCACAAACAACTTTGCCTGGGATTAGTCTACACATGCTCTCCCCTTTACTCAGGGGTCTATCAGATGTACAGAAATGCTTGTTCTTTATTACAGTATTCAAGTAAAAATGTAAAACAAAATTTAATATCACCATAGGCTCCATTCATTTCTGACTAGGTTCCCACCTAAATACCTTGTGGTTTCAAGCTGAAAATCCAAGGCCTCAAATTTCACACATTTTCTTTTTTTAAGTATTAATGTTAGTACTCCCCTTAGATGTGAGCCTAAAGGTCTCTGTGCTGCACAGGTGCTTTAGAGGGTCCCCATAGCACACTGAGCTCACACACAAATAAATGTCTTAAGGACCACACAGGTGCCTCTGTCCCTTGGGATCTGGCCCTGGCACAGAGCCTTTTATAGTCTAAACATCCAGCCTTATGACCAAGACTGTTAAGACCCCAGAGAAACACCCTTCTCCCCATGCCCCATATCCAGCACACATACAGTGACTTCATTCACTTGCTGGAAAAGTTTGTGGGTGGTGTAACTGCTGATGAATGGGTCTTGCTCTGGCGTATGAAGAAGATCTCAGTGGCAGAGGTGCTCAAGAGACAAGACAAATTAATTAACCTGCCAAATGTTTCCTCAGAGGGAGCATGAACACCAAAGATTATTGCATAACAAAGAATTATTTCCCAGCCATGTAAATGTTTCCTTGACTTTCTTTGTGTTCCAATTCATGATACTCACAAATTAATACAATGGGTGCCGCCATTATGCTCGATCGCTGAGAAACATTTTATGATCTTAAATGATTCATACTACCCTTACATTTGTGTGTGTGCAATTAATACCCATAGGCACATACACACACATACACACATACACATACATAGACATACAGCAGGATTTCTCAACCCCTGAGTTATTTGCACGTGGGGTAGGATAGTTCTTCACGTTGTTTTTGGTCTTCTGTTTTGTTTTTTGGTAGAGAGGGGGTGCCCCCCTGGACACTGCGAGATACATAGATTTGGTAGCATTGCCAGTTTTTATCCACTAGGAGCCAAGAGTTTCTCCCCAGCCCTACTCATGACAATCAAAAATGTCTGCAGACATTGTCAAATCTCCCCAGTTGAGAACCCCTAGGCTAGACATTACACACATGGAACATGACACTGCTTCATTACATTTGCAACCTGATGGATACTGAACTCTCAGATTGTGAATAGTTCTGCCTAAAAATATTTAACAAGATTTAATTAAGTATCTTAAAAATTAAATTTAAAATGTCAGCACTACTAAATAATATTTTAAATTTTGATATCCATTCATTATAATTTGTATTTTGCCTTTTAATTTTAATAGATTTTTAATATTTTAGGAGAATATAACTTCTTTTGCAAGCACATATGAAAAAAGTTTTAATCGTTTGTTTTATACATGCATTTGAATTTACATTTTTTTGACAAAAATATATTGCAGTGTACTTTATGGGGATTACATTTTTTTAATCTTTTAAATTAATCGAAAGAATGATAGAAAATACCAGAGCAAATCTTACAAAACAGAACAAAAAACCTAAAAACATAAATAGAAAATCTTTAAAGAGTGGACTGTTAAAATTTTTAAAAACCAGGAACAATGAAAGTGAATAGACATCTGTTAAGTATCACTCACTGTTTTAAACATAACACCTTGAGGGAGATACAGTCAGACCAGATGCACATCAAGAGAGAGAAACTGAAAAGAGCTTACAGTTTGGTTGTGCATTTCCCTGAGGAGAACACAGCAGGCCACAAAGGACCACAAAAGGGAAGCAACCAGGTCAATCATGAGACAGAAGAAGGATGTGGGGAACAAGCACCTTTATTGTGGTTTCTGTGGGAAGGAAAGCATGAGGCAGAGTAAGCAGGTTTGGGATTCACTAATTTGAATAAATTCTTCAGGCTGTGGGCAAGTGGGCTGGCGGTCTCTGGTTGTCAAGCATTTGGCCCTCGGGTAATTAAAGCAAGTATATACCGTCCTCAGGTATGCCCAACCCATATAATGCAGGTGGTTTTGAGTGTGAACTTAGCTCCTCAAGAGGGGAAACGACCAGCCTCTAGCCAGGGCTTCAAACCTAAGTCAAGACAGAATTTTTAAAAACTATATTACACCACACATAGAATTCAGAAACAGGAGCCTACAAATTCTTTATTTGATAAAGATGTAATTACTGATCATAACAAGTAAATGAGCAAGAAAGTTTTGTTTTGTTTTGTTTTTTTCTTCAAAAGACAATAAATGGAACAGACCATATGAAATCCTTGCAACTTTATCTTCTTTAAGAAGCGAGGATTTCATTACTGGATCAAACAATGTGAAAGAATGTAGACCTCCTTATGAACTCTTGTTCTGGCTTGGAAAATGTTAGGTATGGATCTAATTTAACTAGATTCAAACAGGATTTGAAATGACTGACAGAAATGCATATATACTAGGGAATAAATGATAAATGAGGAAATCATGATAAAGGGAAAATGAAGACAGAAATATCTAGAGATAGATCCCTGTTCCCCAGATAACAGACTACCTAAAAGTTCATGTTTTTAGAGCTTAGGCATTGTAGGATTTGTGAGATGGACTACAAATGCGACTTCCTAGTGACCAAAATAAAGAGTGAATCATTATTTGTGTAGGGGCCGAGGGTAGGCTGCCCCAAGATGGGCCACTTTGGCATGAACATTATTTTGAGTTGAAATTAATCAAAACCCAGAAGTTGCAGGAAAAGCTCTCTTCCTGGTCCTCAACTGCCTAAATTTACATTGGAAAGGAGAGCCTATACCAGGAAGAGAATTATTAACAGATATATCCCCCCACCCCCCCTTTACCTAAGGAACTACAGGCAAAATGGGGCAACCTTGTTTTCTAAACATCTTCTTCCACCTTCCTGCTAATGGTCTTCTTCCCCTTCGTATCCTCAGCCCCCTCCCCTTCTATTTAACTCATGTAAATTTCTTGTGGCCTCATTGTCTTTAGGATTTCTGGGTTTGTGTGGATTTCTGATATGTACACTTATTAAATTTGACTTTCTCCTTTCATCTGCCTCATGCCAATTTGATTTTAAATCCAGCTAGAAGGACCTTGAAGGGCAGAGGAGTCTTCCTTCCTGACATCTGTTTCAAAGTTCACAAAATATCTATCAGAAAATAAAAACAACTAGTTGCTAAGAAATGCACTTTTGCTAAGAACTGGGATCATGAAAAGAATTGTCTAGATTCTTAGAGCTGAATATCATCTGTTATGTATTTATCACAACTAACATTTGTAGCAGGTGTTTTACAGTTAACATCAGCTAACAGATTCTTTTCACATTATGATTTTCTTTCATAGAAGGCACTGGAGGCAACTGCCCATTGGCTCTCACCCATGTTTATCGTCAACACTACTGGACTTCCCAGGTAGTTTTGAGGAGAGAAGTGGGGGGAAGAGCTGAGCCAGAAAGGCAGGTACACAGATGAAATCACTAATCAGCAGGAATGCACCTCAACTGGCAACACTGCCTGAGGTACTATGTGATTTCTTTTGCAATACATGCACTATACCCAAACTTTCTCTATCCTTTCCAGGTCTGGACACGGAAAATGACCTCTGTGTTGGCCTCTGTGTGTTAACCGGCATCTTATCCTTGAGCAAATGATGTTACTGTCATAAATTAGAGAAGGAGCCCTCACATGTATACATTTCAAATCTTATATTCTGGTCAGTAAAATTAAATACTTCTATTATCTCTACAGCAAATGTCACAAAATAACAAACGTACTGGGGAAAGGTAGGGTGTATTACCTTATCCAAAAAGAACCACACTTTTATATCCAGTTAAACTCATTGCAGGTGAATATTCCAACAATTCTCACCAATGCATATTTCAAGTTACCACTTCAGTACAATTTGTTTAAATTATCAGTGCTACAAATGGCTTTCCAAATCACGTCCTGGGGAGGCCTGACAAAGTTTTCTGTCAAGTACATACTGGTCCAGTGAGTCAATTTCCAATTTGGCCCCACAACATTACAGGAAGTCAATTTCTAAGTGACACCTGTTGGGAGGAAGAAATCTTTCTTCCCTTTAAGGTCCTTCTAGCTGAATTTAGAATCAAATTGACATGAGACAAAATAAGAGGAAAGTCACATTTAATAGGTATACAAAGAGGGAATCCACACAGGCATGGAAATTCTAAAGACAAGGAGGCAATATGAGCCTATATGAGCTAAGGAGAGGGGTAGGGTCTAAGGTTACAAAGGGGAGACAGCTCATTAGCAAGAAGGTGAAAGGAGATGTTTATAAAAGCAAAGATTACCCCATTGTGCAGATAAGTTTCTTAGGTAAAGGCTCTCTGTTAATAGCTCTCTTCCTGGTACAAATTCTCTTTTCAATGTAAAGTTAAGCAGTTGAGTATTAATGTAATTCAAATTTAAATTTGAATTTAAAAATTTAAATTTTGTAATTTAAATTTCAATGTAAATTTAAGCAGTTCCCTGCAATTTCTGGATTTTATAGTTTTGTACTTCTTGTTTCTGTACTTTCCACTCAATATATTATTCATGCCAAAGTGGCCCATCTTGGGGCAGGCTGCCCTTGGCCCCTACACATCAAAAATCTCGACTGCACATGCTTTTTATGTCGTGTATGAACATGTAAGTCTACACTGAACCACCTACGCTAAGGCTACTTGCTTAAACTCTTGTTTCTCCCAGTTGTGAGAAAATCTTTTAAAGGCTTTCATTGATCTTTGATAACTAAAAATCCTCCCCTCTAAAACAAACAAGAAATCCATCTATTTCTAAAAGCTTAATATGATACAAAACTTATTTTCAGGATGGCTATAATCTTCCTTCTACTTCCCTTAACCAAGCCTAATTTATTTATTGTTTTTTTTGTGTTAATAACTATTCATATTTAGTGAGTGCTCTTTCTTTCTGGGCACTCGTGATTGCTTTGCTTCCTGTACATTACATCATTTTATATTCAGAACAACTATAGGAAATGATCCCCATTTTACATATAAGGAAACTGAATTTTGGGGCACCTGTGTGGCTCAGTTGTTAAATATCTGCCTTGGGCTTGGGTCCTGGAATCGAGCCCTGCATCAGGCTCCCTGCTTGGCAGGAAGCCTTCTTCTCCCTCTCCCACTCTGCCTCCTTGTGTTCCCTCTCTTACTGTTTCTCTCTCTGTGTGTCAAATAAATAAATAAATCTTTAAAAAAAAAAAAAAAAAAAAAGGAAACTGAATTTTGAATGGGCTTAAAAATTTGACCAAGGTAACTGAAATAAGATAAAGATTTAGAATTCAAACTGATGTTTCTCTGAACACAAACCTTATATCTTTGACCCTTATGCATCTAAATAATTATGCTAAAACTTAACATTGCAGATGCATGATTTGTTGCTTTAATCAAATGTGTGTGTGTATACATATTATATATTTACATATACATGTATATACATATTTGCACTGTATTTCAGGTACATCATGGGTTAAGTAAACTTTTGAGACTAGCCAAGGAATTTTCAACTATGCTCATTTCGATTTTTAAAATAAAGTGTGTCAGGGTCTTCAATTTGAACATAATATATACTCATTAGAGAAATTTGGGGATGTGCACAAAAGAAAAAGATCATCCCATTCTTATGCTTAAAGATGCACATTTTCCACTGTCAGGCCCAACAAAATACACACGTTGTTCTGATTTGACCAGAAGGCTAACACTGCCACATGAAGTTTTAAAAGGAAGATTGTTGTAAAACACACATGTAAATTTTCCTTTCATTTGAAATATCCTCCAGGAATTAGTGGTGCTGCTGTGTCATTTGGTGAACATCAATTGTTAAAATGCTAGATTAAGACATCAGGTGATCTGAATGTATTGATTGTGTTGATTAGAGATGTTAAGACTTCATGGATGTACAACAACAACAAAAAATTAGAAGGAAAATAATGTTTCTAATGACTTTCCATGTACCAATTACTGTTTAATATTTTAGACATGATTTTTTATTTAATCTTCATAAAACTATGTGGTAGCTATTAGCTCTATTAACGGTCTATGGATACTATATTTAAGAAAGCTGAAATATAGTATCTTTAAAATATCATACCATTTATAAGTCATAAACCCAGGTTTCTCTGCCTCTGAAGTTATTTCCCTTCCAAAATAACTGACTGCCACCTCAGCACCTAATACAAATCATGTCCTTCTTTTTTTTTTTTTTTAAAGATTTTATTTATTTATTTGACAGAGGGAAAGAGATCACAAGTAGGCATAGTAGCAGGCAGAGAGAGGGGGAAGGAGGCTCCCTGCTGAACAGAGAGCCGATGCAGGGCTCCATCCCAGGACCCTGAGATCATGACCTGGGCTGAAGGCAGAGGCTTGACCCACTGAGACACTCAGGCGCCCCACAGATCATGTTCTTAAGTTTAACAGGACTCCATGTAGCTTAGATTTAAAGAATAATTCTAGAATTAAACTTGACTTGGATTTTGAATGTACTAAGAATAGTTAATGGGCATAAATAAACACCAAAACTATGAGATCAAAGATAACTAAGGTTAACTACCCAATTCCTCTTTGGGCAGAAATGTGAAAACGAGGAGCTGTGATGGAACTAGGGAAATATATGGAGATATTGGGGACTGAAGAAATGGAGAGGGTAAAATATAGTGAAGAGGAAGCATTATATACTTCTATGCTGAACTTCTACAGCATTTGGGGAATAACCCTGGGATTTGGAGGCTGAAGATTAAGGTTCAAGGGAAGTAATTTTGCTTTACTTAAGGTCCTGTTGTCCTCTCTGAGCCTGCTTCCTCTTTAGTATAATGGGAATGATACGAATTTCATAGACCAATCGTAAGGAGGTTTTAATGCTATTTGAATCAACCAACAAATGTTAGTTCTTCCTGCCTATGTAGATACAATTGCATGACTATAGAATTAAATTTTATAAATTATTGTTGCTCAAAAAAAAGTTGCAAATATTTTCTTAACCATTAATTGCAACCACTTCATTAGGAAAACAGTCTATGGAAATGTATGTTTTAAATTTTAAAGAACCAATCTAAAAATATTTTTTACAAAAAATGTTAGCAGACATAGGGATCAAACAGACACAGGTCCAAATTCTAGCACTATCAGTTACTGGCCAGGTGATCTTAACAAACCATTTGACTCCTTCAGCCTGAGTTTTCTTTATATTTTTTTTAAGATTTTATTTATTTATTTGACAGAGAGAGATCACAGTAGGCAGAGAGGCAGGCAGGGAGGGGTGGGGGAAGCAGGCTCCCAGCCGAGCAGAAAGCCCAACACAGGACTTGATCCCAGGACCCCAACATCATGACCTGAGCTGAAGGCAGAGGCTTAACCCATTGAGCCACCCAGGCACCCCCAGTCTGAGTTTTCTTATGTGTGAAATAAGAAAAATAATTATTCCTACCCCACTGGGACATCCTGAAAATTGAATAAGTCAATATATAGAGTGCTTGGCAAATACTTAGTGCTAGGGAGCAGATGATGGTGGATGATGTAGGAAAGATGATGTTAGGGCTCGAAGTTGAAGGTCAAGAAAATAATTTGTGAGAGTCTTTTGTGCAAAAAGTGATTTTAGTAAAGCACAGGGACAGGACCCTTGTGCAGAAAGCGTTGCACCGGGGTCATGAGGAGTGGTCCATTATATGCTTTCAAGTTGGGAGGGGGTTAGGGATAGCATAAGTCTCTAAGGAATTTTGGAAGCAAGGTTTCAGGACCTTGAGAGGGCTATCTATTGTTGGGAAAAAATCATTTATTACCATCTAGTAAAACTTCAGTCATGAGACCCTTCAGGTGTATATTGGTGGACCATATGCTTAGGGGATGATTGCCAACACATATCTTGGAGGGGGTTAGAGATAAAGGAAATTTCCAAAGCAATTTTTTACACATTAAAGTAGACTTACAGTATCTTGGGGGGGGCCTTAGTCTAGGATTGTCTTTTACCCTTAGCAAAGTATTAACGTTGAAGCAGTTGAGCCCCTAGAAGGATGTCACTGTTTAAAGGACTTGTCAATGGGCTGTAGGTAGTGAGGAAATTTAATAATTTTTATAAATTTTAATTATTTTTCTTCTGCCTTTGTTTCCCACATCAGTGGACATGGTATATTTTTCTTTACATTATATTACATTTATATTTTTTCTACATTAAGACACATAAGTCAATTAAATAGCAAACCAAAATGCATGGTCAACATTTACAATGAACTAGATAATTAGATTTCTTTATAAACCTCAGAATACCGGCCAGTGAGGATAAACTACCACAGCCACAACATCAGTAAGACTACTATCAGTGTCTGCACAGAAGAAAGTAGAGAGAAACAAAGACAAAGCACCATGTACCCATTTGGCAATAGCCACTGAAGCCAAGGTTTTAGCTAATCCAGTAAGGGGTGAGTGCAAAGAGGGTTCTCAAGCTTTCTTCCAGGACAAGGCTTCCTTTTGGGAAAGGGCTCTGCACTACAGAGAAATTGCTGGAATGCAATAAAAATTGAACAGAATAGGCCCAATAGAGACAAGAAAGCAAAGATACAAATCAAAGTACAGAAGGAAAACAGAAGCTTTGGAAAAGACTTGGAAGTCTTAGAAAACAACAGAAAAGGGAACTCTCTTGAGTTAGAAAAGCTCCCCTGAACCAGGCCTTTAAAATTTCAGAAACAGAAGTTCTGGAAAACAACAAAAGAGGAAACTCTGTGAAGTTAGAAAAGCTATTCTGAACCAGGCCTCTAAAATTTCAGAAATCTGATTTCATATAAAAATCAGCAGCAGAAAAGTATCGAAGTCAAGTCCTATGCAAAGTTATTACAAGATAAAAGAGAATAAAGAGCAGAATAACATCACTACAGATAATAAAAGCATATCAGAAAGACAGGGACAGATCAAAACTGTAACCTATTTCAAAATGAGCTAAAGCATTAAGAAATGATGCACAATGTATAAGAACAATATAAATCAGAATTAGAAAAACTCGGAAATGAGGTGACAGAGCATAGGAAAGAATTATAAATTAATGAAAAGACATTTCAGAAATGAAGACTACATTAGAAGAAACACAAAAGCAAATAAGCACAAAATATGCCTCCAGAAAATAGAAGGTGAAAAGTACAAAGATTTTAAAAATCAAAAAGAAATAAAGAAAGAGATAAAAAGGATTAAAAAGAAGGTAACAGGGAAAGATAGGCAAAGAAGATTCAAATTCCATAATACAGAAATTCCCAAGGAAGAAAACCAAAGCAAGGAAGAGAACAGACACTAAAATAATAGTTCAAGAAAACTCCCCTGAAATTAAAAAAGAACTGAGAAAATGTATTGGAAGAGCATACTACCCACCTATGTGTATCAACTCAGAATGACCAATGCCAAAGCATATCCTAAAAAATGCATATGGTTTTAAAGAGAAAAAAAATTATTTGAGCATCTAAGGGAAAAAAATTTAAGCTACCATCATACTTTACAACAGCAATGTTTTATGATAGAAAAAATATACAGCAACCTAATTAACATACTCAAGGAATGTCTAAAGGAAACACAAAGAAAAAGATTTTTTTATCCAGCAAAACTGACTTACAGCTATGAAGAGCATAAACAAACTGCTATCAACATGTAAGAATTCAAGGAATGTTATTCCCATGAGCCCTTCCTGAGGAATATATTGTAAATGGTCATCAGAATATACTATAAATGAGAATGAAAATCACTAGAAAGATATAGACACAAGGGCTGATGGTAAGGACTAAATATATAAAATATATAGTTCTTACAGAACTAAGATCAAATGAGCATTAAAAGGGGAAAGTATAGGATTAATGGCTACATTCTTAGGCAATGCAGATATAATACAGCTATTAAAATTTATGTGAGATGAGGAAAGTATATGAAAAAACATTTTAGTTACTTTCAGGGATCATATTGGCAGTATTTGTGTATATAATATTGGAACTGTGCAAATGAACAACAGTGCGGTATTCTGATTCTGTCATCCCTTGTGTCCTCAAGAACTAAGATTTTTGGTATGGAAGAAAAAAATAGAAATGTAATACAGAAGTTTAGTAAAAAAAAAAAAAAAAAAATCCTGACTCTAAATCAAGCCTATGGATAGGATCTCATAAAGTAACTCTGTCCACTGAGGAGATCTGGAAACAAGCACCGTTCCCAGCAAACACACTGTGGTTTTGAAGTCCTACCACCACCACCGCCACATCACCCCACACCACCCAATGCTTCCTAGAGAAATTACTATTTCCATGTCTGGGACTGTACATCAACAAAATGAGCCTGGAAACCTTGTTATACCAAATAACAAGGAAGTTATTAAGGAGGCAGTTAAAAGGACTCAGAAGCCACAAGTAGAAGCTCCTACTAGCCAAATACAGGGCAATCTGAGCTTCAGTAAAGACATTTGAATGATGAAATGGGACTAAAATTCCTTTCTTTGCAAAAGGGATCAAACACAAGTCTGGCCAAGTATCTGGATCCAGCTGCCAATTTGTAGGGACTACAGAGGAGAGAAGGAAATGTTAAAGGGAAAAATCTAGACCATGAGAAACTGCAGATCTGAGGCCTCAGGTTCTCCAACAGAGAATTTGTAAGAAAAAGAAAGGGATGGAAGGGGAACTGCAGATTAAAAAAGATTTAAAAGACCTACATTTGAAAAATAGGCAAGACAAAATTACAGTTTAGAGATGCATTACTTTTTGAGAAAACTCTAAAGTAATGCAAAGAAGCCATTATTATAGTCTCAAGATGGTGACTAGTTTGGGGAGAAGGAATGCTGAGATTGGGTTGGGGTACATGGAGGGGTTTCTGGTGAGCTGGAAAAGTCCTATTCCATAGCTCACTAATCTACATATTTTTGTGTGATTTTCTGTATGTGTTTTATTTTAAATAGAAATGCTACACAAATAAATAAGTGCTAAATAAATATTACCAATACTTAAAATTAAATGGAAACCATCTTTAAATGTCTTAACATTATAATAAGCAACCAAGTGATAGAATAAAGAGATTCAAAATTAAGGTGTTCTAAGAGTCTCAGGAAATACCTAGATTTGGCTCTAGTCTTGGGAAGAGACTCTAGTGAAGATAAGAAATTAGAGAGTTTTAGTTTTCTCCTGGGTCAGAAAGAGAAGCTGCTTATTCGCTCAGAATTAGAGCTCTCGTAAGAATAAAGAAATTAATTCTAACTGCTAGGAATAACCAAAACAAAAGGGGAATAACCTTTGGAGGAACTGGGATAAGGAAACGAGAACCCTAGTGGAGCATATTCTGGTGCTGAATGGAGCTGACTTATAGCTTCGAGCCATTGTGCGCTACAAGAGTGAGGAATTGACCTTCTCTACATAAGAAGGCAAGGACACTCATTCAGACCCATGTGAGCCAAACCAGCCCTTCTGGATTCTCTGACCACCATTTTTAATTTTTCCGAACACCTGGGAGTCTAGCACTGAACCAGAAACGGGGCCCTTAGCCCAGTTCTCCCTGGAATCTTTTAGCTCTTCAAAGAGAGCCCTCTTATCTACCCAGAAGCATAAAGTGGCACAGAATGTATCCAGTCAGGCTCCACAGCAGGCCAACTCTGACAGAGAACTGCATGCACGAGGTTGATAGGTTGTGTTCACGGGGACCAATGGCTGAGAAGGAGTGAACCAACTGGGTAGAGCAAAGAATGGAACTGTGGCAAAACACAGGCCTCAGGCAATCCTAGGGAAAGCTCTGCAGCTGGGATAGCCATTCAGAGTTGTCTCACCTTGAGGCTAGGGGCAGGGGTGCTTGATCACCACCACCCTGCCCCAGTCAGTGAACGTGGGCTGCTCCTGGAGAAGCAGTGGGGCCTTGGGCTAAATAGCTCTCTCTTTCCTGAGGGTCCCTCAGCTAAGAGCTGTCAGCCACCAAGGTTCCCACGTGTTAGGACAGGCATGCCTCAGTCTTCAGGGGAACTGGACAGGCCACCAGAGCCTCCACTATACCTCACTTCTCTTCCGTCAAGTCATGTATCAGGCAAACTTTGTTTCCACAGGCTTGCATCTCACCTTGAACCTTCAGGACCTTTTGGTCTTAGGTGTTGAAGAAGAGTTTTGCTTCAGAGTTCCAAAGATGCCTAGTAATTTGGCCTTTGAAGAATTTTCTTTGTATGTTGAAATCCAATTTAAGTGAAGACTTCGAACATGTTTCTAAGATCACAACATTCTCATTCACTCATTCAACCAATATTTATTAAATGCCTTCTAGGTGCCAAGACCTGAAAGACAGTGATGAATAGAACAGAGTGTCCTATTGGCTAAAGCTTCCTGTCAGTCAGTCAGTCAGTCAGTGTTGTTCAATCCTGCGTAACCATGACATTCTGCATCTGTTCAGAGTAATCTCTTATTTCACTTCCATTCTGGGGTTGAATGCTACAGAAGATAATTATGTCATTTTTGAAAAATCTCTAACACTTCAAGATTTTTCTGTGACATTTCTTCTCTGAGCTTAGTAGCTTCTTTGACTTGATATCTCTTTGAGATTGTAGCCAGATGAATTAGGCAGGGGCTTTAGATAGCAATTCAAGATAGTGTTCCTGACACCTTTATAATGATCAGGTTTCACACCCTGGGGCAGTTGAAAACAAAAATCCTACCACCTGTGTTTGTAATCACTTGATAGAATTTATTTTTTTGCATAAATGCATGGAACATGTATTGGGATATAACTCTCTATGGATCTTTCACATCTCTGAATGTTTAAAGACTAAACCTAGTACTTGAGCAATGGAACGTGTTTCTCACTTTATATTATTATTATTATTATTATCATCATCATCATCATTGGGTTGCTTTATTTTCTAATTATTTGCATTTAAACCTTATTCTTTCTGGCCTTTCTCAGTATTCTGCCCTATCAATTATTTCTTCTTTTCATGTGCCACTTCAATCATTTGCTCTTCACAAGTGCCTGTCTCAGCTAATAAATATTAAATACACTCAAATTTCCTTCACCTTAAGAAAAAAAAAATCTCCTCCTCAACTTATGTTCCTCTTGAATTTATTGCTTTCTCTCTTTTCTTCCTTGTCCATCAGCTAACTTTCTTGGATGAGAAGTACACATCCCCTGTTTATTTCTCAATCCTTTGATATCTAGATATCACTAGAGCCACTCAACTAGATTTCCTCTTGTAAGTTCGCTAGTCACTAGTTATTTTTCACTGCTGTGATAGTTAATTCTATGTATCAGCTTGCCTGGGCCATGAGGTGTCTGGATATTTGGTTCAACATTATCCTGGGTATGTCTGTGAGGTCATTTCTGGATGAGATTATCATCTGAATTGGTAGGCTGAGAGTAAAACAGATCGCCCTCCCCAAGTGGCTGGGCCTCATCCAAACCACTGAAGGCCTGAATAGAACAAAAAGGCCCAGTAAGAAAGAACTCCCTCTCTTTCTCTGCCTGACTGTCTTTGAACTGGCACATCCATCTTCTCCTGCCTTCAGACTCAGACTGGATCTATACCATCAGCTGGCCTGGGTCTCCAGCTTGCTAACTACTCATCTTAGTACTTCTCAGTCTCTATAGCTGCATCAACCAATTCAATATAACATATTTCTTCATACTTATTTATATTTAAATGTTTTATATTTATTTATTTATTTATTTGTGTTTACAAATATCTTTATATATATATCCTAGTAGTTCTGTGTTTCTGGAGAACACCGACTAAGACAATCATTAGGTGCAACTCATTTGTATTTCCCCTATTTATAGCACAGGTGGTTTTCACCAAACTCTTCCTCTTCA
The DNA here is from genome assembly GCF_010015895.1 of Lontra canadensis. Lineage (NCBI taxonomy): Eukaryota > Metazoa > Chordata > Mammalia > Carnivora > Mustelidae > Lontra > Lontra canadensis. Next base: position 22,803,156 of record NW_022631003.1, on the reverse strand, counting down.
AACTCTTTCCTCCCTTAACATTTCCACACAACTTTCTGCTAGTTCTCTTACCTTTCTGACTCTAATTCATCGGCTCTCCTCCTCTCAAATGTTCACTAAATTTGATATTTTAAAGCATTTTTTTCCATTCATCCCTACTATGTACCCCTGGGGAATTTTACCCCCATATTCAATTTTAATTGTCATGTGTTTGCTTCAAAGCAAACACCTTCACCTTTGCAAGTATTTATCCTCCTGATCCACGTATATTCTTCCAGTTGTTTCTGGGAGGTGTTTCTACCTGGACATTTTTACCTACTTCAGACTCAGTACATTCAAGGCCATACATACTATTCTCGTAATCGTCATCATAATCATCCATCCAGTCACCTAAACCAAATCTCCAAGTGACTTCAACCCTTCTTTTCTTTACCATTACCCTACACTGAGTAGTTACCAAATCTCACTACTTCACTCAAAGGTATCAAATAGGTTCATCCTTTCTTCCCCACCCTTCTGTCTTATTTCTGATTTTTTATGACCATAACCTCCTAGTATACCTTCTTACCTCCTGTCTCTCTCTAGTCACAATGCTGCCAACAGAGGTGTTACTCTAAACAAACATATGAGAGTGTCCCTCCTCTGCTTGAATGTCTTCTTAAGATTCCCCCCAAGTCAAAAGAACAAAAGATGCATTCTGACTCAAACTTGCTTTTCCAACTCTGTCTTCTCACTCCACTCCACCAGAACCCCCACATGCAGCCATATCAGGTCCTCAGGACTATTGTTCTTTCATGGTGACTCTGGAATCCCTCTGCTAAGTTATTCCCCACCAGGTGAACGTCGACTTATCCTTCAAGGTCCTCACTAAAATGTCACTTTATCTGAGTAGGTTTTCTCAAGACCTTTAGGCATAAGGAGTCACTGCCTTCTTAACTACTCACATACCTGATACATTCTCTGGCTCTTTTGTCACGATTGACTTACATGTCGGCCTCCTCCATTCCATTAGGCGCTCCTTCAGAGTAGGGACTAACTACATTCTATTTACTTTTTTGCCTCCAGCCTTAAAGTGGTCCTTTGAACCACAATTAATTTCAATTGAACCACAATTGAAAGGACTCAATAAGTGTGTTAAATTTTAGTGTGTTAAATAAGTCTGTGAAAATGAATTAAGCTTGAGAATCTGGAACTGCATTATAATGGTAACAGCTATAAGGTTTTAACACAGCAAAGTCACATCTAAGAATTTATCTTAAATAACCTTAATTGTATACATATGTGTAGCCAAAATGATGTTTGAGTTTTTGCTTTTGTTTCTATCTTTAGTGCTCTTAGAAACTTGGATAATCCCTCTTCTCTTTAGTCACTGCAATTCCTGTAATTTAGAGAATATATTTTAAATAGAAAAGGGTTTCCAGGATGCCTCAAATTTCCTTGTCTGAACTCAAAAAGAAACAAAATAAAACAAAAACAAAACAAAAAACTTGGACTTTTAGCAAAAGGGTTAGATATTTATTTAAGTTACTTATGTGTTTTAGTTGTTATTAATACACAGAGATTTTAGGAATCTTAGTCACCATATTAATGAACACTTTAAGATGTAATTTCGATCCTTTATGGCACTGGTCTCCTAGGGTACCTAATATACCTTCCCGCATCCTGTCCTTCCCACCTCTAGTCATAACATCCTTAGGTGCACATCCTTATTTAGCCTGTATACCTGTTGGAAGACAAAATTTGTTCTCTTTGATAAGAAGCAAAAATTTTATCACATTTTGTCAAACTTAATGAGGCATAGGAGGTAGTCTAAAATTGTTCTGTGATACCACTTTACTAGAGCAAGATGGCAGGAGTGCTGCAGAGTAGGGTCCCTTGGGGAGTTTCTCAGCACTAATGAGGGAGAGATGGAAGATTGGAAGAAGGATGGGACAAGCTGGGAATCTTCGTGGACTTCTTGGTTCTCTGTGGGTGCCTAGTGGCTGCTTTACTCTTCTAGCTGCTTTCTAACTATAGAGAAGTGGATCAACAAAGACTTTCCTAAGATTTCCTAGAAGAGTCCTCTTTCCCTTCCTGGCTTTCTACCCAGTGGATGCCAACAGGGCTGTCTAAATATTTTGAACTTGAGTCAGGTTTAACTGTGTATCAACCCTAATCTCCATTACCACCACCACATGGAACACTTAACCCTAAGTAGAGCTTATGATGAAGACCACATTTGCCACACCCTCTGCATGCCTTAGGGGCATATTCATAGCCCTAGTAGGAGTGGTGCTAGGCTTTCTTGTATCAGCTACTTCCAAGAGATGACTCTCTAGGAGGAGGTCATCCTTAGACACTTAAGAGCAAGTTAGTCCAAATTTCAAAATGGCTTCCCGTTGCAGAGAAGCAAAATTCTTCTAAGGAATTTATTTTAGAACAGTGCTAATTAATCTCTAGAGCTAGACAAGGGTGTTAGTTCATGCTATTCCTGAGAGACAGCCTAACTCAGGGCACTAGCATTACCCTTCCAGCCTCTGAAATTCAAAGGCTTTCTGGAGGAGGCCTGCATGGTTGCGTACTGACTTCCCCCTCTGGGCAGAGCCTGAGGAAGCATCCTCTCTACTTCTCTTAAGTAGCTCAGGAGATATCCCCAAAATGGTTAGAAATGTAATAGGGGCAGAACAGAAGGTAGATAGAACAGTTTGGGAATTCTAGAACTTGAGAAAAGTGAACAATTTTACAGGCTCTGAATAAATCAATGCATGTATGCCTAACTTCGATTCTTTTTTCTTTATCCCATGGAACTAGGGGAGGACATTCCATAGTTACAGAGGGTACAAAATCTAAGAGTCATAGCCTTAGGGATAAGTGCACAAGTTTCCTTTGTGTTTCATACTATTGCAGTACAGAGGCCCCCTGTAGCTATAGACATATTCAGCTGGCTAGGGGTCTCTCTCGGGAAGGAGACAGAAGATAAGAATCGCTTAACATCGCTATTTGTAGGAAAAAGCCAAGAGAACATGAGGAAAACTAATAAAGCCAAAAATATCAGTTCATGCCGAGCAATACTATTTGCAAGTCAGAAAAAGAAGAAGTGGCCATGGAGTTAAATTTTGAGAGATGAACAGGTACAGAGATGAGGAAGAGCACTTGGGACTAAGAAAACAGCATGAGGGAAGGCGGAGAAGGGTGAGTGAATAAGCAGAGTTCAGGACATCAGGAGCACTCATACTCATATTGGTGAATAGGGACAGTTACTGAGAATGAGTTACCAGGGGAGACAAGCCAGGGCCAAGCCACCAAGGGTTTCTTTGCCATATTGAAGGCTTCCCTTTGCCTTGACAACTCAAACAGTGGGAACTCAGGCCATCTATGACAGCCTGAGCTGAAATGGAACTAGTAGTTACAGAAATTTAAAAATAATCAAACTGGAGAGAGCCACATCCTCACAAGGGAGTATATAAAAACCCACCTCTCCACTGCCCAAGTCCCAGCTTGTGTTCAGAGGTTCCAGTCCCAAAGCTGACATGTATTCACTACACAAGCAAGTCCCCTAATCTCTCTGAAACTTTTTCATCCTTCAAAGTGAGGCTATTTATATATGTTTTACAACATTATCATGACAATGAAATGAGCCTAAATCATAAGTAAAGGCATATATAACAAGGCCTGGCATATGTAAATGCTATTTTCTTTTTGCTTTCTTCTTTTCTCCTTGTACATTTTTATACGCTAGCATACCCCCACTAAAATGAATTTCTACCCCTCCACCCATTCAAATCTTATTTGACTTGTTTATTCGTTTATTCATTAGTCCATTCATTCAGCAATGGTTATTGAGTGCTTGTCATGTACTAAAAAATGTGATGAAGTTGAAGATGAATATGGTAGTGCGTACTCTATTGGAAAGGAGAAATAAATAAATACACAAAGGCAATGTAAGAATAATATGAAATCTTCCTTGAATACTCCAGCTGTAAGTGATCAATCATTTCTCTGATTCCTTATGCCACTTTCATCACTTACGACAAAATTACCTTGTAATGTAGTTAACTTTTCAAGTGGCTATGATTCATCTCCCCAACCAGATGTAAGTTCCGTAAGGATGGGCACTGTATCTCATCATTTTTGCCATCTCTTCAGTGCCTTGGTCACAAGAATTTAAAAAATACACATTAATGATGGTGATGGGCTAGAGAGATGGGCCCTTATCCACTCACGTTCTTGTGCAGGTAAATTCCTATCATGAACACATTAACGCTCTACTCCCCTTTTTTTGTCTTATCATGGAATTGACATGAAAGGAAACAAGGCATGCACTGTAAGTTTTCATTCATAAGACTGCTGTGTCATTTCCCATCCCTTACAAATGGTCCTATTCCTAAACTTCAGCCTTTCTCAAAAGTCTTCAGTCCTGCAATGCCCCATTTACATTCTGCAGATGGATGATCTAGCTTTTACTTTCACAGAAAAAGTAAAGTTCCTTGAAGAACATTTCTCAAACTTTCTGTCTCCTGTCCCCCACCTACATGCTTTAATATATCCCCACCAATTATCTCCTTCCCCACCCATCTTCATTCTTGCTTAACATTACACTCTTCATCTCTTTACTGGATCTAATTTTCTTCCAACTTCAGGTGAATCTTGCTTTCCCACTTATTCGTCCCTAACCCATCCATGCCCAATCCTCAGTACAGTAAGCCTTTCTCTACTGTCCCCTTCCTCTAAGCTAATAAGCATGTTCTGGTGTCTCCAGTTAAAGAGTAAGAAGGAGGATAGAGAAAGGAAGATGAAGGAAACAAAACATTCCTTGACTGAGCCTTTCACTAACTACCTTATCTCTGCCCTGCTTTCATAGCCAAGCTTAGTTTGGATGTAGGCGGAATTTTTAATGACTTTCCCCAAAATTAAAAAAATGAATGCTTAAGTCTTAGAAAACATACTATCTAAGCTTTTTTTTTTTTCTGTGTATTTATTTCCTTCAATATAACTTTAGGGGAGGAATTTTTTTCATCCTATGACTGTCATGAATTACCTAACTAGTGCCTTATAACTGAATATCAAGGGTATTTCCAATTTTTTATCATTATAAATAATGCTGTGATTAGCATTCATATGTATACATTTTTGTGTATATCTCTGTTATATATATTTCTGTATATCTCTGGGCCAGAGACCACATTTTGGAGGGGCTTAATAGACTCACTGACAACTTGCCTTCAGAGTGCATTTAGCATTTACACTTCTCTCCCTGACATACGCCCTTCAACCCACTGAAGTCTGACTTCCTGAATCTATTTGATTCTTCCTCTAACTTCCAATTTCTAGATTGACTGCACTAACCCAAAACATTTGACACCACTGTCAATTCCTTCCCACCTCTAAGAAATTTTCTCCTCTCTTGGTTTCTGTCATATCACATCCTTTGGTTTCTTTCTTGCCTTTCTGTGCCCCTACCTCCCAGTTCAGTTTTCTCTGCATTGCTTATGTTGCCAATTAAAGTTATCATACTGTATGACCTTCTTTTCAGTGTATTTGATCTTCCTGGTCAATCCCATCAAACAACATATCCAACTACCATTTAGAGACCGAGAACTCCAAAATCTCTACCTCTAGTTTAGAAATGTCTCTCCTTAGCTCCAGGCCTAGTATATCCAACTACCAACAGGATGTTGCCTTCAAACTTAATGGTTCCAAGATTGAAATAATTATCTTTCCCCAGATGTGCTCCTTTGTCTGTAGTCTGTATCTCAGTTATGATGATTCTTACTTGCCCAGACTAGAAATCTTAGGGCCATCCTCACTAAATCCTACAGTTTTTCCTAGAGTTCTCCTTTCTTCTGAACCGTGCCTGCTATAACCTGATACATTCATTTATATAGCACTTTGTACTTTGAACTATGGTCAGTCTATTTTTTTTCCCTATAACTTGTTATTCTCTAGCTTTGGAGTCTATGTCATGTCTCCATGGAGAACTGGCTTTGTGCTATGAATCCATAAGACAAAAGTTCCTTTTCAGCAAGAAAGCGGGCAAAAAATAATAAATTGTTTACACTCAGTAAATGATTGATAATTGGATAAGTAAACAAATGAATAAAGGCATTGCTGCCCCTTACCAAAATGCTAAGGCACGAGGTACATCTTTGGATCCTGTTTCCCTTTCCTGCAACCCTTCTATTATTCCTTCCTTTCCCAAGGTATTCAGACATTTCATCTTGACCAATCTTTTCTGTGAAAGAGGGGGGGCAATGATCTGATAATAACTTTCACTGTGAGATGCATGGTATCTCTCCAGGGATATTTGCAAGTTGAGAGGTCAATGGGATAGCACAGCTTAATGAAAGCAAACAAATGAGAGGTGGATGAAAATTTGGGATTCATCAGATGTTTGCAACCACATCATGTTGCTTGGGTATAACAGAGACAGAATTTTCACGTGATGTAGAATTTGATTTGAAAAATATGTCAGGATAGATTCTATGATTTTTTATGCACCATATAGAAACCACAGTCTTAGCTCATCTTCTCAGTTGCCACCTTGGTGACCTGGGCTGTGTTTTGGAAGTCGGTGGAGAGGCAGCCTCCTCCCTGAGGGATAAAAACAAAGCCATTTTCCCACTGTCTAAAATGGTCCCTGTGATACATGGTTTTTATGTCAATAAGCCACATAACTCAATCTCAAAAACTGTCATCCTTTATTCAAAAGGTTAAAGGAAAAAAAAATTCTAGACATGCTAATTCTATGCACAGTTCTTATATTAAGTCATTAAAATCCCTTCTTAAAGCTTTTTGGGTATTTAAGTGGATTTAAAAGAAAAGTTCAGGGCAGTTTGTATTCCAAGATTTGTATAATACTAAGTTGGCTTAGTTTGCACCTCTTTTTTTTTTTTTTCTTTTCAAACTAACAGCGGCCCCCAGCTCTATGTGGAGAACAACGTGCTCACAGTAATGCTGGTAGGCACAGCGGTCTCCCATTTTTTCAGGCTGCAGGATTCCTCATTACACACAGCTAAAATGATGTTTTACATTGACACACTGGGCTCTCCCAAACATGCCCACATTCACACAATCCATGGTTTCATTGGTGCAGAAGGAAGCAATTTCAGGGTGGGATCAGGGCAGCAAGAGACTGGTCTTTGAAGAGCTATGACATTATTTCACAAACCGCACATCTCAATCCAAAGATATTTTACACTGCAGACACTATAAATCTCAGCCCACTTCTTTTAGTATCTGCTAAAATAATATTTTCTTTTATTCCTATGAACATATTACCATGAAAAATTGAAGTGGTTCCCATTCTGCTAAATAGTAATGCTTCATTTCACTGGCATCTACAGCTGCCACCATTGCTTTCTAAACCAGTAATACCTGACAAATGGCACAACTGAAGGTTTATTTCTGTTATCCCCACCAACATGTGGTATGAAGAAAGCAAACATGATTCTGCTTCTTTTCATCCTTTTTTATTTCTCCTCAGAAGTATCCTTTCCCCAGTACTTCATTTATTTACCTGTGTAACATTGGTTAAGTATCAATTATGTGTACATTTATGTCCTTCACCATTATTCAGTGCTCTGAGAGGGCTTTTTTTTTTTCTTTTGGTGGTGATAGTAGGGGTGGTTGTAATGAAATTCTAAGGGGTGGTTAAGAATGACATAGAGATAGCCACTTCCAGCCAAGATGAAGAAGAGTGACCAGACTTACCCTTCTGCTTAAAACAATTAAAAAAAAAAGCCAGACAAAATATATCAAAGGAGTGGCTTTCAAGGAATCAAACATCAGAAAATTAAGGACAAGGATCACTGAAAGACAAGAAAGAAATGAGGTGAGCCTTAGGAATGCCCCAGCTCCCTAACTAGGAGAGTTTCCAGGCTGTAGCACAAACAAGGAGAACCCAAGTAGAGCCCAGAGATGTCCCTGAGTTGAGGAAACAGAGCTGGAAGTCTGGGTAAGCCACAGCAGCTTGAATTCACAGGAAAGAGGGAGCTATGAGCAGCATTGTGGAGATCTACAATGGGTCTTCCTGGAGTATAAAAGAATTAGACCCCACAATAGAATTTGCCCCAGAAATCACACAGATGATGGGATTAGTGGACAATGATACTGCAACAGTTACTGCAACCATTTGATATGCTTACGAAGTTAGAGGAAAGATTGAACATGTTAATTAGAGACATGAAAATATATAAAAAATGCAAATTCAAACTTCTAGGAATGAAACTACTAGTGTCTGAAATGAAAAATGCCCCTTATGGGAACAGCAATGGATCAGATACCGCAGATTAAAATATTACTGAATTTTTCAGATTTAGAATTAGAAACCATCCAAAAAGAAATACAGAAAGAAAAACACTGGAAAAAAAAAAAAAAAGAACAGATCTTCCATGAGTTGTAGAACATCTTCAAATGGTACCCATAAAAGAGAAGGGACAATAAAATATTTAAAGGTATAATATCAATTCTTTTCCAAATTTGATGAAAGCTATAAACCCATAAATACTAGAAGCCGAACAATTCCCAAGAACAATACAACACAAAAAGAAAACTATACCAAGAAACATCATAATTACAAGGCTTAAAATCAGTTGTAAACAGAAAAATTGTTTAGGGAGCAAGAAGAAAAAAGTCACATTATGTACAGAAGAACAAAGATAAGGAGGATAACGGACTTCTCATTGGAAACAAGACAACTGAGAAGACAGTGGAGCTGCTTCTTGAAAGTACTGGAAGAATAAAAGCACCAACCTCAAATTTTATGTCCAGTAAAAACCCTTTCAAAAATGAAGTCAAAATATTTTTTAAAGGCACAAGCAGAAATAATGCATTAGAAATTATGAATAATAAAATAATCTTTTTTCTTTTTATTTAACTCCCCCTAAAGGATAATTAGTATGTAAAGCAAAAATAATACACATGTATTGAATAGATTTTAAACATCATTTGTAGTTAGGGAAATGTAAATTAAAACCCCAATGAAATACCATTACACATGTATTAAAATCTCTAAAATTAAAAATAATGATGGTATGAAGCAGCTAGAACTCTCATATATTGCTGGAAGGAATGGAAAATGGAACAACCACTATAAAAAACAGTTCAACAATTTCTCAAAAAATTAAACACACATCTAGCAGCCCCCGTGAGCAGCAAATGTTTTGATAAATGAAAATGTTCCAAACAATAATCCAGTAGACCTGCAACCATCCATAGTGGGAGCTGACTCATAGAAGTTCAGGAGAATTAGTCATTCTCTTTCTAATTCAGAGTAAAATGCTTAGAGAGATACCAATTGAGAGAAATCCAATTTTGCTCATAAACCAGATTCCATTCCACCTGGCAGTAACATTACCTTTGGAAGATAAGCACAAATTCTCATGATAAAAAAAAAAAGACATTATTTTGTATCCTACTGTAAAAATCTTGCAGAAATAGTTATAACACAACTGTATAATAATAGACCTAAAGTAGTATGATAATCATACATTGTATGGGAGGTCTTTCAAGTTCAACATCTGAAGCAATAATCATTTTTAATTACTATGATTTATTTTACATCTAAATAAGCAATTTTAACAGCAAAACATTTTTTTAACTAGCCACATACAGAACTATACAACTTAGCTTAAGCCCCCATTTTCCCAAACTCAAGAGATTTTTGGAAGTCTTGCCAAAGCTCAGACATGGTCTTTGATAGGTCCGACATTTTACCTTCCCTTTCCTCACATTGAAAAATCAGTCACTGGCCCTAGCAGAAAGAAGCTACTCTAAAATATCACTTCTCTACTCTCTTTTAATTGTTTAAGCACAAGGTATATGGAAAACATTAACAAATAGGAAGTTCTCAATGGGAACACAGTCATGTAACTACTTCCCAAGTTAAGAATTGGTACAGTCCTAGACCTCAGTCCACATGTGTCGCCTCCCAATCATAATCCCTATGCAGCCCTTCCCTGAGGTAATGGATATCCTGACATCTAACACCATAAATTAGTTTTGTCTATTCTTGAACTTTATATAAATGGAAAAATCATACCCTATGTTTTGTTTGTTCTCCCAACTTTTTATTTGAAAACTTTTAAGCCTCCAGAAAAGTGATAAGAATGTATTAAAAAATACCCACATATCATTAACCTAGATTTACAAGTTGCAAATATTTGGCCAGCCTTCTCAGTATATCTTTCTCTTCTTAAATAGATAGATCACTGATTAATAGATGATAGTTAGATAGATAGATAGATAGATAGATAAATTATTAGAAACTAAATTACAGATTATGGACAAGACCACTCATTTTTAAATACTTCACCATGGATGTCCTAAGAACAAAGCCATTCTGCTATATAACCATAATATGATCACACTTAAGAAAATTAACAATAATTCTGTAATATCTAACATGTAGTTCATATTTAATTTTCCTCAATTTTGTCAAAAATGACTTCCATAAACTCTTTTTCTAAGAAGTATTCAATCAGGTCTTACTTAGTACATTTGGTTGTTAATTATTTCTTTAGTATCTCATAATCTCCATGGCATTCCTTTTTTTGAAAATCCACACTAATTTGTCCTTTAGAGTATCCCACACTCTGGATTCATCTATTTCTCTATGGCATCATTTAACTCATGTCTCTATCCCCATGTTTCTCCCAACCTTACAGATTAGGTCTACAGCCTCACTGAATTCAGGTTAAATATTTTGGGCAAGAAGACTTCATAGAAGCATACACATCTATCAATACATATACATCTATCTATACAATATACTCTCATATTCCTTCCTCACATATAATTTCCCTCCCAATTCTCTGTGGCTATTTCCAAGAAGAGCAGCAGGTAAGCCCCAGGAACCATTCAATAAAACTACAGAAGTTAACAGAAAATGTGGAAGAAAAGCATGTCAATGTGCATGGCAGTTTGGCTTAGATGGCTACAGCATCATTTTCATTGAGGTTCAGCTCCCTGACCCTGATGATGACAAAATAATATCTTAAATTTTCATGTGAAAGGGACAGCATACTTTTTCTTGGTATTATCTCAGAGAGGAATAGCCAAGTCTGTTTTTGCAGATACCATTTATTAAAGACAAATATTTCCTAGCACACTTCATGTCTATCAGCACCAAAAAAGGCAGAGAAAGAGAAGTAAAACAGAATTAGAGACTCAGCAGGGGAATGATGATAGTATTAGAGAGTTGGCTTTGAAACATTTTAGACAATGACTTAACACCACATATACACAAGCACATATAAAGTAAAAAAAAAAAAAATCATAAAACAATACTTACCCTCCCTATGTGTGAATGAACCCCAATATTTTCTATCTTAGTCTTACTTTTTTTTTTTAATACAAGGATTTGTGTCTTATCTATACAATTTTTTTAACCCCCAATTGTTCAAGTCCTGGGGTTGATGGAAAATGCATTAGGTTAAGTGCTTAACAAAGAAATGAGGAGGGGAAGAGGAGCAAGGTGACAGAGGTATAGGAGACCTCAATATCATCAGGTCCCAGGAGTTCAGCTAGAGAGTTATCAAACCATTCTGAACAGCTACAAACTCAACAGGAGAGAAGAGAAGAAGAGCAAAAATTTTAGGAACAGAAAATCGACCACCTTCTAGAAGGTAAGACTTGCAGAGAAGTGAATCCAAGACAACATATGGGAAGAAGACCATGGTGGGAGGGGCTGGCTCCCGGCAAGTAGTAGAGCCATGGAGCACAAAATTGGAACTTTTAGAAATCTGCTAGACTGAGGAATGTCACTCCAGAGGCTAGGCAGGGGGTGGAGCCCTCACGGGGACAGTGTGGTCTCAGGACCTATGGAGTCACAAAAAGTCGTGGGGTGTCTGAGTGTGGCAGAGCTCCCAGGCATCAGAGAGGGGAAGCGAGCTGCAGAGATAGAGCAGAGCAGTGGGCTCTCAGCTCAGGCTTACCTTAAACCATGATCCATGGCACAGTCAGGGCACTGCTCTTTGAGAAGGGACCCCACAAGTGGCAAACCCAAAGAGACTCACCTTCCTCCTCCAGAGTAAGCCATGCAGGAGCACACTGGAGGAATCTACTGGCTTTGGAGACTCCAAACAGGGCCATGTGCCAGAGATAGAAATGCTTAGTCACAGGCTGGGTGAGCTCAGAGCACAGCCAGAGACCAGGGAGAGGAGAGTGACTGATTGCTTTTCTCTGAAGGCTCACTGAGGAATGGGGCCCTGAGCTCTCGGGTCCTCTGGGCAGAGACTGGGAGGCTGCCATTTTCATTCCCAACCTCCAGAGCTCTACAGAAATCGTTCAGGGAACAAAAGCTCCCGAGAATGAACCCGAGCAGATTAATTAGCCTGGCCCCTGCCAAGGGTGATGCAATTCCACCAAGGACAAAGACATTTGAAAATCACTGCAATAGGCCCCTTTCCCAGAATATCAGCAAGAACATCCAACCAAGACTAAGTTCACTAATGAATGAGAACTGTGGAACTCCAGAGCTAGGGGAAAGCAACATACAGAATTCATTGCTTTTTTCCCATGATCCTTTAGTCTTTCAAAGTTAATTTTTTTAATTTTAGTTTTTTCTTATTCTTTTTTTTTATTTTTCCTCTTTCTAATTTTAATGTTTTTAAACTATTTTATCTTATCAATACCTTTTTTAAATTTTTTTAAATTTTTACTATTATAGACATATTTGATCCCTGCATTGCATTTGACCTTATTTTTTGTATACATATAGGTTTTTATTTTTAAATTTTGGGGTACACTTCTAATAGATTAAAATATACCCTAAATCTAGTGCATGGCTTTGTCCTAGTCTCCAGCCTGATCACATTCTTTCCTCTTCTTTTTTTTTTCTTTTCCTTTTCAACCAACTTCTTATCCTATCAACTCCTTTTTTAGAATCTTTTTAAATTTTCATCTTTACAGTCATATTCCATCCCTTCATTGTGTTTACCCTTATTTTTTATATATATGTTTTTCTTTCTTTAAAATTTTGAGAGGTAGTTTCTTCTAACAGACCAAAATACACCCAAAATCAAGTGTGTGGTGCTATTCTATTCACCAGCTTAATATATATATTTTTTTTTCTTTTTTCCCCCCCTTTCTTCTCCCCCCAGTTTCAGGTCTCTTCTGATTTAGTTAGCATATATTTTTCTGGGGTCATTACCGCCCTTTAGTATTTTGTTCTCTCATTCATCTATTCTTATCTGGATAAAATGACAAGGTGGAAAATCACCACCAAAAAAAAAAAAAAAAAGAACAATAGGTAGGGCAAATGGCTAGGAACCTAACCAGTATGGGTATTGGTAATATGTCAGAACTAGAGTTCAGAATGATGATTATTGGGGTGCTAGCTGAGCTCAAAAAAAACATGGAAGATATTAGAGAATCCCATTCTGGAGAAATAAAATCCCTTTCTGGAGAAATAAAAGAACTAAAATCTAACCAAGTTGAAATTAAAAAAAAAAACTATTAAGAGGTACAATAAAAAATGGAGGATCTTACTGCAAAGATAAATGAGGCAGAATAGAGAATTAGTGATATAGAAGACCAAATGATGGGGAATAAAGAAGTTGAGCAAAAGAGACAAACAACCACTGGGCCATGTGGGGAGAATTCAAGAAATAAGTGATACCATAAGACAAAAAAAAATTAGAATAACTGGGATCCCAGAAGAAGAAGAAGGAGAGAGGGAGGCAGATGGTATATTGGAGCAAATTATAACAGAGAATTTCCCTAATTTGGTGGAGGGAAAAAGCATCAAAATCCAGGAGGCACAAAGAATACCCCCCAAAATCAATAAAAATGGGTACACACCCTGTCATCTAATAGTGAAACTTACAAGTCTCAGTGACAAAGAGAAAATCCTGAAAGCAGCTCAGGACAAGAGGTCTGTAACATATAATAGTAGAAATATTAAACTGGCAACACACCTATCCACAGAGATCTGGTGACCAGAAAGAACTGGCATGATATATTCAGAGCATTAAACAAGAAAAATAGGGGTGCCTGGGTGGCTCATTGGGCAAAAGCCTCTGCCTTTGGCTCAGGTCATGATCCCAGGTTCCTGGGATCGAGCCCCACATTGGGCTCTCTGCTCAGTGGGGAGCCTGCTTCCCCTCTTCTCTCTGCCTACCTCTCTACCTACATGTGATCTCTGTCTGTCAAATAAATAAAATCTTAAAAAAAAAAAAAAGAAACAAGAAAAATATACAGCCAAGAATACTATATCCAGTGAGGCTGTCACTGAAAATAGGAGAGATAAAAAGCTTCCAGGACAAAAAATAAATAAATAAATAAATAAAAATAAACTAGAAGAACTGGCAAACACCAAACAAACCTTACAGGAAATATTGAAAGGGGCCCTTTAAGCAAAGAGAGAACCTAAAAGTAAGAGAGCAGAAAGGAACAGAAACAATTTACAGTAACAGCCACCTTACAGGCAATACAATGACACTAAATTCATATTTTTCAATAGTTGACCTGAATGTAAATGGGCTCAATGTTTCAGTCAAAAGACACGGGATATCAGGGGCACCTGGGTGGCTCAGTGGGTTAAAGACTCTGCCTTCGGCTCAGGTCATGATCCCAGGGTCCTGGGATCGAGACCCAAATCGGGCTCCCTGCTCAGCGGGGAGCCTGCTTCCCTTCTTCTCTATCTGCCTGCCTTTCTGCCTACTTGTGGTCTCTGTCTGTCAAATGAATAAATAAAATCTTAAAAAAAAAAAAAGACACGGGATATCAGAATGGATTAAAAAAAAAAAACAAGACCCATTGATATGCTGTCTGCAAGAAACTCATTTTAGACACAAGACACCTCCAGATTTAAGGTGAGGTGGTGGAAAACAATTTACCATGCTAATGGACATGAAAGCTGGGGTGGCAATCCTTATGTCAGATCAATTAGATTTTAAGCCAAAGACCATAATAAGAGATGAGGAAGGATACGATATCATACTTAAAGGGTCTGTCCAACAAGAAGAGCTAATAATTTTAAATATCTATGCCCCAACATAGGAGCAGTCAATTATATAAACCAATTAATAACAAAAGTCAAAGAAATGCATCAACAATAACACTGCAATACTAGGGGACTTTAACACCCCTTCACTGAAATGGACAGATCATCTAAGCAAAAGATCAACAAGGAAATAAAGGCTTTAAATGACACACTGGACCAGATGGACATCACAAATATATTTAGAACATTCTATCCCAAAACAATAGAATACACATTCTTCTCTAGTGCACATGGAACATTCTGCGGAATAGATCACATCCTGGGTCACAAATCAGGTCTCAGCTGGTACCAAAAGATTGGGATCATTCCCTGCATATTTTCAGACCATAATGCTCTGTAGCTAGAACTCAATCACAAGAGGAAAGTTGGAAAGAACTCAAATACATGGAGGCTAAAGAGCATCTTACTAAAGAATGGATGGGTCAACCAGGAAATTAAAAAATTCATGGAATTCATAGATGCAAATTCATGGAAATTCATGAAAATGAAAAATTCATGGAAGCAAATGAAAAGGAAAACACAACTATTCAAAATCTTTGGGACACAGCAAAGGCATTCCTGAGAGGAAAGTATATAGCAATACAAGCCTTTCTCAAGAAACAAGAAAGGTCTCAAGTACACAACCTAACCCTACACCTAAAGGAGCTGGAGAAAGAACAGCAAAGAAAACCTAAACTCAACAGAAGAAGAGAAATAATAAAGATCAAAGCAGAAATCAATGAAATAGAAACCAAAAGAACAGTAGAATAAATCAATGAAACTAGGAGCTGGTTCTTTGAAAGAATTAATAAGATTGATAAACCCCTGGCCAGACATATCAAAAAGAAAAGAGAAAGGGCCCACATTAATAAAATCATGAATGAAAGAGGAGAGATCACAACTAACACCAAATAAATACAAACAATTATAAGAATATATTATGAGCAACTATACACCAGCAAATTTGACAATCTGGAAGAAATGGATGCATTCCTAGAGACATATCAACTATCAAAACTGAACCAGGAAGAAATAGAAAACCTAAACAGACCCATAACCTCTAAGGAGATCAAAGCAGTCATCAAAAATCTCCCAACAAATAAAAGCCCAAGGCTAAATGGCTTCCCAGGGGAATTCTACCAAACATTTAAAAAAGAATTAATACCTATTCTCCTGAAATTGTTCCAAAAAATAGAAATGGAAGGAAAACTTCCAAACTCATTTTATGAGGCCAGCATTACCTTGATCCCAAAACCAAAGACCCCATTAAAAAGGCGAATTACAGACCCATATCCTTGATGAACATGGACGCAAAAATTCTCATCAAAATAATAGCCAATAGGATCCAACAGTACATTAAAAAGATTATTCACCACCACCAAGTGGGATTTATTCCTGGGCTGCAAGAATGGTTCAACATCCACAAATCAATCAGTGTGATATAATACATTAATTAAAGAAAGAACAAGAACCATACGATACTCTCAATAGATGCTGAAAAAGCATTTGACAAAGTACAGCATCCTTTCTTGATCAAAACTCTTCAAAATGTAGGGATAAAGGATACATACCTCAATATCATCAAAGCCATCTATGAAAAACCCACTGCGAATATCATTCTAAATAGGGGAAAACTGAAAGCATTTCCCCTAAGGTCAGGAAAACGACAGGGCTGTCCACTATCACCACTGCTATTCAACATAGTACTAGAAGTCCTAGCCTCAGCAATCAGAAAACAAAAAAGAAATAAAAGTCATCTGAATCAAAGAAGTCAAACTCTCACTCTTTACAGATGATATGATACTTTATGTGGAAAACCCAAAAGACACCACTCCCAAACTGCTAGAACTCATACAGGAAATCGGTAAAGTGTCAGGATATAAAATCAATACTCAGAAATCAGTTGCATTTCTATACACAGAATGAGACAGAAGAATGAGAAATTAAAGAGTCAATCCATTTATAATTGCACCCAAAACCCTAAGATACCTAGAAATAAACCTAACCAAAGAGGAAAAGAATCTGTACTCAGTAAACTATAAAGTACTCATGAAAAAAATTGAGGAAGACAGAAAGAAATGGAAAAAAGTTCCATGCTCATGGATTGGAAGAAAAAATATTGTGAAAATGTCTATGCTACCTAAATCAATCTACACATTTAATGCAATCCTTATCAAAATACCA
The DNA here is from genome assembly GCF_010015895.1 of Lontra canadensis. NCBI lineage: Eukaryota > Metazoa > Chordata > Mammalia > Carnivora > Mustelidae > Lontra > Lontra canadensis. The sequence continues at coordinate 22,786,031 of NW_022631003.1, read as the reverse complement.
TCAATTTTTTTGAAGAAATGGAACAAATAATCCTAAAATTTATATGGAACCAGAAAAGACCACGAATAGCCAGAGGAATGTTGGAAAAGAAAACCAAAGTTGGCGACATCACAATTCTAGACTTCAAGCTCTATTACAAAGCTGTAATACATAAAGACATAAAGTCTTTTTTACATAAAGATATAAAATACATAAATACATAAAGACAGTATGGTACTGCCACAAAAACAAGCACATAGATGCATGGAACAGAATATAGAGCTCAGAAATGGACCTTCAACTCTATGGCTAACTAATCTTTGACAGTGCGGGAAAGAATGTCCAATGGAAAAAAGACAGTCTCTTCAACAAATGACGTTGGGAAAACTGGACAGCCACATGCAGAAGAATGAAACTGGACCATTTCCTTATACCACACACAAAAATAGACTCAAAATGGATGAAAGACCTCCATGTGAGACAGGAAGCCATCAAAATCCTTGAGTAGAACACAAGTAGCAACCTCTTTGACCTCAGCTGCAGCAACTTCTTCCCAAAAATATTGCCAAAAGCAAGGGAAGGAAGGGGAGAAATGAACTATTGGGACTTCAAGATCAAAAGCTTTTACACAGCAAAGGAAACAGTTAACAAAACCAAAATACGACTGACAGAATGGGAGAAGATATTTGCAAATGGCATATCCAAAATCTATAAAGAACTTAGCAAACTCAACACCCAAAGAACAAATAATCCAATCAAGAAATGGGCAGAAGACATGAACAGACATTTCTGCAAAGAAGATATCCAGGTGGCCAACAGACACATGAAAAAGTGCTCAGTATCACTCACCATCAGGGAAATACAAATCAAAACCACAGTGAGATACCACCTCTCACACCAGTCAGAATGGCTAAAATTAACTAGTCACGAAATGACAGATGTTGGTGAGGATGTGGAAAAAGGGAAACCCTCCTACACTGTTGGTGGGAATGTAAGCTATTGTAGCCACCCTGGGAAAGAGTATGGAGGTTCCTCAAAAAGTTGAAAATGGAGCTACCCTATGACCCGGCAATTGCACTACTGGGTATTTACCCTAAATATACAAATGTAGTGATTTGAAGGGGCACGTACATCTGAATTTTTACAGCAGCAATGTCCACAATAGCCAAACTATGGAAAGAACCTAGATGTCCATCAACAGATGAATGGATAAAGAAGCTGTGGTATATGGGCAGGGGGTTTGGAGGGTGGGAGGGAAAAAAATTAAACAAGATGGGATTTGAGAGAGACAAATCTTAAGAGACCCTTAATCTCATGAAACAAACTGAGGGTTGTTGGGTTTGGGGGGTAGAGATGGGGTAGAGATGGGTAATGGACATTGAGGAGAGTACGTGCTATGGTGAATGCTGTGAAACGTGTAAGCCTGATGATTCACAGACCTGTACCCCTGGGGCAAATAATACATTATATTCTAATATTAAAAAAAATTTTTAAATAGTAAAAAAATAAAATAAAATATTTAAAAAAAAACAAGGAGGAATTGGATTAATGGTAACAGCCTACTGAAGTAGAGAATTATCTTTTAAGGTTTAATTGTTCAAACCAATTGTATCCTTCAGTGACAGAATTATATGAAGATCAATTGGAGTCAAAAAGCACTTGAGTTTGAATTCTTGCTTTACTATTTTCAGCCATATTACCTTGAGTAGGTCCCTTAGACTTCTCTGGGTTTATATTCGTCTTCTGTGTATCCGAAGGTAATATCAATAAGTCCCCGGAGTCGTTGTAGAGGTTGAGGGAGAGAGGGAATGTGAAAGGCCTGGAACAAAGCAACAAGTGAACACTGTGTTATGGTTCCAGGGAGTGAGCACAAAGGCCACAGCACAATTTCCCTTTCGCTTGAAGAAATCAGAGTTAAGTAAATCACGTGAGCTTTTGGAATCATCTTAGAGTGCTCCCATTGCCCTGATAAACCATCAGTTCTATGTTTCAGACCATCTGCAGAAGAGTAGGTCAGACAGTGAGAAGCATGGGACAAAAGAAAGATCTCAGTCTGTACCTACATCCTCTCAGAGTAACACATTTCTTGGACCAAGAAATGGTGGAAATTGACACAAATGACCAGCACAGATGATGCGAACTTCCTGCCAGAGAAAGAGTACCTAAAAACCAGTAAAATGGTTTAAATTTGTGCTGGTTTATTCCTCTAAGCGGATGTGTCTCGCTTATCATTTGTTTTAATTATTCCTGATGTGTTGCCTATCACATCACAGCCTTCTTCAAAGGGAAAGGAATAAGCAGTTGTCATAACAACAAAGCTCTTCATTACCCTGGGAACCTTCGACAGCTTTATTTAAAATGAAGGAGAAAAAAGAACCCTAACCAATTAGCTTTATCAGTCTGATTCATGTTCTTAAACTGATAACAGTGTTTCCTGAAGAACTTACAATTTGATGGGGAATGTGTCATGAATATTTATGGTAACATAAAACTCGGGAAAAAATTGGCTAGCTAATTATCACTTGGAAGGTGTTTCTGGTCAAATTCCTGCCCAGTGATCCATTTGATTTTTTTTTTTAATGACTTTTATTAAACAAATCAAAGAATTAGTGGACTTTTGTCACTAACTATCCATTGGTTCGAGAACAGCAGTGAGACCTATTTAGGTTTAAACTTTAAAGCCAAGGCTTCACCCTCAGCTAATTCGATTTGTGTTAATTTTGCATTCAGTTAAACCAGAAATGTTCTTGCCTGCCTCTACTCTTCCTTCTCTGTGCCAGAGATATAGCCCAAGTCCCTAGAGAGTTTTAATTCTGCCCTTCTCTGCAGAATTAAAAAAGCAGATGTTTTCTTCTGGCTGCAGGAGATAAGACTGAGAAGTAATTATTGTTCTGGTCCCAAATCCCACAGGTGTTTTCATTCCTGCCCTGTGACCACAGGAAAAATAAACAGTAAATCTGAGAAGGTCTAGTTGGGGTGTTCTTCAAGTTCAGATCTGAAGCCAAATGTTTGAATATCTCCTGCAAATGAAAAACTGCAGAAGTAGGCAAACGTTTTTGTAAAGAACTAAATATTAAGTATTTTTTACTTTGTGGGACCGAAGGTTTCTGTGGTGAGTACTCAGCATTGCTAGAGTTGAGCGAAGTACCCATAAGACAAGAGGTAACCAATGGGCTTGGCCCGATTTGATCCAGCCATTGTTTGTTGACTCAGAAGGGTTCCCAAGAAATTAAATATCTACCACTGAAGGAACAAGTGCATAAGTCATTTAAATAAACAAAAACGGAACACTTGGAAAGCATGTTCACAAAGGGTTTTCACATACAATATTTTCATTTAATCCTGAAATAAGGATCACACTAAGAGGCAGGAACATCATCTTTTTATCTTACACATGAGAAAAATAGACTGAGGGTGCTCAGGTAACTTGCTTGCTTTTCAAGATCAAACAACTGATCTCTTGTTTTCAGTTTCAAGGATCTTTCTACCACAGACCCAACTGTCTCATAAACAATGCACTCCAAACAGATCAAACAAGAAGAATTTTGAATTGTAACAATTTCTAAATAATGCTCTATGGGTAAGTGTAGTTAGTGCTCGAGAGCCTGAAAAAAAATTCATCAACACTCCTCAAGTTCTGTTGAGTCCCCCATGATACTCACTTGAGCATTATGCCAAGCTGTGAATAACCACAAAGCCAGAAAATTCTGTGGCCCAGGTCATTTCAGGAATTAACCGTCCAGGCCCAGTTCACTCTAAACTGCCTGTTTTCCCAAACTGAAACCGAAAAGAACTTCATCAAAGAAGGATATCTCAATATCTCAAAGGATATTGAACTTGGTCAAAGAAAGATATCCATTCAGACACAGTCCATGCTGAATCAAATGCAGGAGCAGTTATCGATCAAGATTGGAACATAATGGAAGTCCACATCTAGGAAAGGTTCTTGTTACCAAAGATTGTGCAGGGAGCTATTACTTAATTATGACAACTATACACAATCAGAGTACTGCATTAGGAAACACAGATGCACCATCTGTTAAGGAAACGTGATTTAACTGATTTTTTTTTTCACTAGATTCTAGCATTAGAAATATTAACTCTACATTGTTCAGCTCAAGTGAAAGTCTACATGAAAAATACTATTGATGGGGCATCTCTAAATGATAGCCACCATCTCCAATTCAATTTAATTCTGTAAGCATTTAATGAATGTCTCCTAAGTGCCAAGCATAGTAAAATAACCTGTGCCTTCAGGGAGTTTATACCGTTAGCAGTAATAATAAAAGACATTGAGATACAAGGCAAAATTTGGGGTAGAAAAGGTTTATTATGACACAGATTCAGAGAAAAAAAGGAGATCTGAAGATAGAGGAGAGAGATCTCAAAGAAGAGGATCAAGGGAAGTTTCAGAGTGAAGTGATGGGAAAAGAGGGAAGGCAGTTCTTGGTTCACGAGCTGTCATGAACAAGGAGACTGGGGCAGAAAATTGAATTAGGGGTTGGGGATTCAGTTGGTTTAGAGTTTGTCACAGAGGTTACAACTAGCAGTCCATAGAACATATTTGGCCTGGAAACTTTTTTATTTTCTTTTGGGGTCTACAGCATTTTAAAAAAAAATTCCAATCAATTCCCAAATGGGAATTTTCATATTCTCAAGTGGGAAGTTTCACATAAGAGTAATTTCTGGCTCCTCTTAAAGAATTGGAAGAGCTGGCAACCAAGGACACCATTATTGCATGTCAACAATCAAAATTTTGTAGAGGCTGACCCATAGGGTGTGTTTTACATCCATTGGTCTGGCTTCTCCAGATCCACTGACCTTATTTATATTACCTTGATAGACATTTGAATTTGCAACAACAAATCCAGAAGAAACACTTGAAATTTCTTCTAAGAACTTGAAACAATGTCAATATGATTAGGAAAGAGCTTAAAATCATTCTGTTCACTTCAAAAAGAAGTGACCAACTATTAAGTTATAAGTCATGAATTATGAGAACAGAAGAGTTGAATCATCCACACTGCAGAGAAGACTGGAAAAGATCATTGTTGTCCTTAAGCTGAAAATTGTTCATTTAATTCAATAAATAATGGTGAGCAATCAGAATTTTTACATAGAGCTACATAGGATTGTAGCTATTTCTGGCTTTTTCAAAAGATGGTAATTCTGAATAAAATAAAATGTAAAATGTATATGCTTTATTTCAGGAAATAAACAGGTTATTTTATGAACTATGTTGGAAATAAATGTACTGTGAAGTACATTTATATTTTGATTTGTAACTTGGTTGACCTCAGCTTGAATCATTTGTCTTATAACTTTTTTTTTTAGTGCTCTATATGAATTTCAAAACACTTCCCATAAACTCCAGCATAAATATATGTGGAACCACAATCATTAAAATACTTTAGTTTTACAAATTGTGTGTTTGCCTATAATTTTCCTTTTCTTTATATCACTTACAGGCAATTATTTCCAAATGGAAAGTAATTCATAGTGAATATATTCTAGAGTCTATTTATAAATAAAAGGTAATCATTTCTGAGATATATGCATTCTAAAATTCTCCATGTTTGCTATTGGGTTTTTTTTTTTCAGTTCACTTGAAAATGCCAAAACGTCAGTTGATTACATAAAAAATGTAAAGTTATTGCTTTTGTAACATTTCTATATGCATAGTCAGCCTTTTGAATAAATAAGATTTGTAACAAGGACTGTTTTTATCCTATAGTTAAAACATGCATGTGTTTTAATATATTCATATAATAATACATTTAGTAGTTTTTGCCTTATAATATTGTTCTGTATAATTGTATAATATTCTGTATGATATTGTTCTGTATAATTGTTCTGTATAATATTGTGCCTTATAATATTGCTCTCTTTTTTTTTTTTGTTTTCAGGTGAACAAGATAAATTTATGCACTTCCTGGTGATAATTCAGTTAGTTCAGACTCTCTCACCTTTTCTAAAAAACTGTGTCACTGAATGGACACATCTCAGCCTTTGGCCTTTTTTATTTTCCCCCATTTCTTTCTTCCATTCTATTAGCTCTCCCCTCCCAAGGTTATTAGTCACCTCTGCCTTTAAGATAATATATTTATAAAATTTCAAACCCTGCACGTGGGCTGTTGGCCAGGAATAAGTTCAGCAGTGACTACTAGTTATCTATCACCTAGGGTTATTTTTCATTTCTATTGCCACGAGAACCATTTGTTTTTAGAACATAGTCTCCTTAGTTTATTACAAGTGAGCTTGAAAATGACAATTGTATGTGCATTGCACACATTTTTATTTCCTGGAGAGGGCTGGCCTGATGAGAAATTTTAAAATAATCTCCTTTTCAAGGTAACGGATTTTACTTAAGCCACCAAATGCTTATCCCTGACAATAGAACGATGGAAGGAGACTATAATTATTTTGATAATCGTTGGGTTTCTGGAAGAGATACTAACATATATGCACATATTTAGGTGGTCGTTGTGCCATTCATACCTCATAAATCAATCTGGCAGTTCCCTATAATCACTTGTGCTTTTCACATCTGAATCTCTTTTGTTTTTCAATGTCTTCCTTACGCTGAAATCCGGAGATCTTGTGTATTATTCCAAAAGTGTTTCACCAAGAAGATATAAACAGACTTGCCTACATTTTTCTTGATCTATAATGTGATTTCTTTGTCTAGTCTACCTAAAGTCATATTGCTTTTTTTTTCCTGCACCCCCTTGCATTACATGCTCATATAAATTTGCTGCTGGTTATCACCCAGTCCATTTAGCATTACTACTTTTCATGTTTTTCCTCCTGTGTGAGTGTCTGTGTTTCATTGCACATTTCCCAAATACTTTGGCTCCATTCATCAAAACATTTGATATGTTTGGAACAATTCTCTGTGTATCATTAGTCAGCAAATTTTCTTTTAACGTTTTATGCTCATACACACACCCATAGGAATTTGGTGATGATTTTGACAGCCCCTCTAAAAATAATGCATCAAATTTCAAAAATGTTACCAATAAACTGAATTTCTTTTGTGTAGTCATCTGGATCTCTAACTTACTCCTGCTTAAGGTACTAAGTTCATCCAGTATCATTGAAATAACATGATTTCAACATCATGATCTATAGACTAAAGCTATCTCTAGGTGAAAGAAGAAATAAAAAACTAAATCACAACAGAGATTGATAATGTGGTGTGCTAAATGTGTAAGGGATATATATTACTGATCACATATCATCAACAGCTTTAATATGTATCTCACGATAGTGTCTTGTATTGCCATTCACCTCTCTTGAGAGCAAGGACTGTGTGTGTGTGTGTGTGTGTGTGTGTGTGTGTGTGTGTGTGTGTATTTGTTTCTTGGGACTTTCCACGGATTCTAGCACTACACAATATACACAATAGAGGCTTAGAAATTAAGAAGAAAAGAAGAGAGGGAAAGGGAGAGGAAGTGGGCCACAAACATAAGAGTCCTTAAATAACACTCCCAGAATGGGAAAAGCAGGAGACCCACAGCTTATTGATCATCCCACCAACTCACTTGTCATTAAAATTTCTTTAGGGAAGGGGAGAGGTAGCCCAATCATATACTGTTTATGCTTTTTTGGAATCAAAAAATGGCTACTATGGTAGAGAAAGGGAAAATTATCAGCTCTTCAAGAGACTGAAATTAACCAGAAATATAAAGCATGGTAAGAGAGCGGTAGCAGGCTATTCCATGCATTTTCGACAGGCACTTAGTACACAGCAGGGACTCGGCACATGCTTGCAGGACACATTAACAGTACTATCTCACCATTTGTATAAACTCAATCATATGCCAATCACAATGCAAGGGCTTTATGTGAATCACCTATTTCAGAAAATTCATTGGATTTATGTAAATAAGTAATAATTCATTTGATATACTTAGGGTGCATGATTCCCCTTATTGAATTCTTGCTACAGCTCTATGACATAAGGACTATTACAGTCTATTTGTATTTGTACGTGTCTACAGATGAGGGCACTGAAGCTCAAAAGGCTGAGTAACTAACCTGAGCTTTTACAACTAGCTAGTAAACGGCCTGGCGGAGTTCAAAACCAGGTGCTCCAACTCCAGTGCTTGCATTCAGGCACTGCTCCGTTAGAACTCCAGGGACTCTCTTATTTAAGTAATATGCCTTATTAAGTCAGGCTTATGCGATTCTGTTTGCATGTTCTTATCCATGCTAGGCACCACGATCCTAACAGTAATAGTCAAGGGCTATATATAACAATACCCCAAAGAATAATGCAGCCTGGGGACTTCATTAAGGGATTTCTGGGGAATGCCTGAAGCCATACATGGGAATGAGACCCACATACATTTTGCTATTCTTAGGTCTGGTTATAGACGACAGCACCATACGCTGGAGAGGACATACCAATTCCTTGTAGGAACCTTAACCTCATTTGAGCAAAAGAATAGATTATCTCTGTTTTGTTCTGGTCCCAATTCTTTTTCTCTGTGCGTTGCCCCAGTTCTTCTACACTCTTGGGCTCTAGGACTGTCTTCTCTTTGTTTTGAGGTATCTGGGATAAAATCTTTGTCTTTTCCTTTACAAATGCTTGTAAGCACCCCCAGGAGCTTACACTCCTTATTTGTGTTTGGCTAATGTCTGTCCTACTGGAGGTCACTCTGCCAGTCACTGTCTGTTTGACAGACTGGATCAAAGTGTAGATTTGAAAGTAAACTCTTGTTGGCAACAAGAAGGGTTTCCTATTTTGAAGACGTGTTTCCCAGCATCCCATGCCACAATACTTTCTGTCAGTCTACACATCCTATTAGAAACAGTGGCTCAGAGACATTACTCTTTGATTATTTCATACCCAGTGTCGTGTGAGCTCCTTATCTCCTATGTGACCCACCTTTCGCATACTCAAATCCTTTCTTTGTGTTCCTTAGGACTAGTTTTTGCTACTGGCCCACAACAGAGTCCTTTGTTCCTTCTCCATCCTTTGAGATTTCCGGTACTGTGGTCCTAGGCTCAGGAAGAAGCCTTAGAATTAGATAAGCCTACATTCCAATCCCAGGCACAACATGCTGTCAATCTCCACTGTGAATAATTCAATGATTCTGTGGCTCCAGTCCTTTCATTTACATTGAGATCATCTTTCATTAATCTTTTGGGTGTTAGAAAAATAGGAAGTGCCCCAAATGCTTTATTCTAAGATGTGAGTGAGAATGTAAGTGATCTGAACTAGAGAAGCTATAACTTCAGTCATTCCACAGATGTTTTTAAGAACCTCTATGTACAAGAGAAATGGCAGTGAATGAGACACAGAAGGACTCTGTTCTCATGGAATTTACATTTTATGACTTTGTCATTATTTAATATTTATCAACTACATTTGATATGAAAAACATATGTTTGGTGTTTTGGAGAGCCAGTAAATAACATCTCTCTTCCCCAATTGAATTCAGAACCAATTTGAAGATAGAAGAGATAGACAGATGGAGATCAAACCACCAGCTTTATTACTGTTAAAGCTGATTGGGGAAGGTGGGTTTAGATCTGCTATTATCACTGAATTTAAAAGACTTGTTTCCTTATTAACTGGTATAGTTTGACAGCCACAGGCCATTTCCCCCCTAGAAACAGAGCCCTTACCACATGGAAGAGAGGCCATAGGGTTGCATAAATTCGGTGGACATGCTCACTCTGAAAAAGAGAAGTCCAGAAGGTGCTGGGTCCAGCATGTTTGGTTTCTTCTCTTGAATTCACAAATCAGAGAGCTGAAGGGAGAGGCCGAGAGGCTCATTCTGGCAGAAATCCCGTCACATGGAAACATGGAACTAGAGTGACTTTTTATACAAATAACAATCGAGACTCTGAAAACTAGTTGAGTCAGGGAAAACTTATTCTTCCTCAGAGCACTAAAGATTTATGGGGACTTAGGAAAACTCCCCAAGAGTCATGGATCCATGGGTTAATTAACACTGATTTCGAGAATTTGTACCATGTAATGGTTTCGGTAAAAAGTCATAGTGCTAATGATGACTTTCATTTTGAAAGCAAAAATTGCAGGTGAGATCAGGAATTGCAAGGTGTCCATTCACATCTGAATTAAAGGAAACAGCAATTTAAAATACAGTCTATATAACAGTGAAGAGTAATTATGACAGTAATTGGAAGAAATATTTTTAAAGAAGCATTACATGTAGAGACAAGTTGCTTGAATAAGCTTATCATTGAAAATTCAGTATCACCTTCTTGCAGGTTTGGGCTTATTAAACTATTTTCCACTATAATCTAAGAAGAAACAAATGGTTTTCAGCCATAACAACTAGAGTAATCTCCAGTAAGACCTCAAGTAACTTGGGACGATGGTTCTCTCACTCGGGAGGCTACTGCAAACACAACAGTCAGTCATATTCCAAAGCTGTTGCTTGTTCCGAAGAGATCAGGTCACACTGTTGAGTCTCCCAATTTATTTAAATCTGTTATTTTATTTCAAGTGCTAATTGTCTCTCACAACAAACAGAGACTCCTCTCCGCTGCAATTATTGGCATTACAATAGATAATCAACAGGAAAGCCTGAACACGGAGTGGGAGGAGTTGCCTTGGTTACAAACCCGAGATGCTTTGGGTATTAAGAGTTCGAACTATGTTTTGAAATTTCCTAAAACACCCCAAGAGCAAAGGGTTCCTTCTTTTCTTCTTTGTGGCCCCTGTAAATTAGTTTTAGCCAATATGGAGTCACAGTCTTATACAGACATTTTTATGAGGTCTCTTCAATAAATAACCTTGAAACACAGGGCTTTCATTCAGAACATTTGTATTGTGTGTTCATGCACTTAAAGAATAACGAGAAGGAATCAGTTATTATTTTGTGTTAGAGAAGCATATTATTATATTTGCTTTATCCACAATCACACAATGCAGCCATTACTCTATATTATACTCTCATCTCTCTTTTTTTTCTAAAGCAAACAGAAAAATAAATCACCTTACAGCCCATCAGTATTCCAGTCCCAAAGTGGTGTTTTCCCTCTTGAGTGCGGATTGAGTAGGGCTAGTAGGGCAGGCCAAAAGGTAAAGCAACATAATAAGGCTCTGCTAGTAATTGCTCTGTTTTGTTGCTTCCTCATTTATTTAGGAAATTGAGATTTTAAAAGTTAAGATGATTTTTCTGATAATGATCTTAATACAAGTAGCCATTTAGAAAGTACATAATCAAATCCATGCTCTCCTTTATAGAACAGCTTGCTGTTTATCAGGCTGAATTAGTGGCTGGTGTGACTATTCCCTTCCCTCATTAATCTTGGTTTCAGGTGATATTTTTATTTGTTTCCAAAATATCACAAGCACCCACAGACGACCTACAGTTCACCTCTCTCAATCATGATATTCAGAAGTATGAATGATAGCTACCATGTATTATGGACTTAATACATGACACACCCTGTACTAGTAGTTTTTACAAATATTATACTATCTAATCTCTACACAAATCCTATCCTTCAGGAATGAGTAACCATATTTACAGAGAAGGAAACTAAGGCTTATTATACAACTTGAAGGGATTTTTTAAATGCTTTTTTTTTTAACTAACAATTCAAAATACTGGAGTAAAATCCTGGTTCTGCCCCTTATGGCTATGGTATTATTGGCAAATAACCTCTCTATCACAGTTTTTTGTTTTTGTTTTTGTTTTTACTCTATAAAATGGGAAAACAAAAGAAATAGTTACAGTAAGAACTAAGTGAGTTAACACAGGGAAAGCACTTAATCTACTGCCAGTCACATGTTAATCATCCAGCATTAACTCTTTAAATATTTGGAATGTTGTATATAATTTCCCAAAGTGATCATGTTTTTAACAAGATTTTATTTATTTATTTTAGAGAGAGAGCAGGAGCTGGGGGAGGAGCAGAAGGAGAGAGAGAGAGAATCTTAAGCCACCTCCGCGCTGAGCCCCGAGCCTGTTGCAGAGCTCCATCCCATCACCCCGAGATCATGACTTGAGCTGAAATCAAGAGCTTAATGCTTGGAGTTCCTGGGTGGTTCAGTGAGTTAAGCCTCTGCCTTCAGCTCGGGCCATGATCTCAAGAGTCCTGGGATCGAGCCCCACATCGAGCTCCCCACAGGCACTCTGCCCAGTAGGGAGCCTGCTTCCCTCTCTCTCTCTGCCTGCTTCTCTGCCTACTTGCAAGCTCTCTCTCTCTCTGTCAAATAAATAAATAAAATTAAAAAAAAAAAAAAGAGCCCAATGCTTAACTGAATGAGCCACCCAGGCACCCCGCAAAGTGATTATGTTTTAGTGTTCAATTATGTTACTACAGTTATTTCTTTTATCTATAATAAGTTTAATCACTTTTATAAGGTTATTGAAGATTACAAAATACCCATGTGGACATAAAGTATTTCCATACCATTCTCTGCATAGTTGGATAGGCAATATAGATTATAAGCACAGATGTATATTATTATCTTGTTATTTACATACCTGCTAGTATTTACAACTAGCTTTTAACCTTTCCATGTTAACATTATTATTTAGAGACATCAAATATCTCAAAGCTGACACTGCAAAAGAATAACTTCCTGTTCTCTGTTTACCCTGCTAGAAATTTCATTCATATTCCCTTCTAATTCCATTAGAATCTATCTCCCTAGGTTTTCTTCTCTATCAAAACCAGTTTTCAAATCTTTCTGTTCACAATAAACTTGCTGATTATTAAGGTACTGTCTTTTAGACCAAAACCCATCCCTCTCTACTCTGTAATGCTAGGGCTCAGATGTGGCGAAAACTGTCTACAGGGATATGTTACAAGATCCCCAGTGAATGCCCAAAACCACAGATAGTACTGAACCTTATATGTACTATGTTGTTAGACATAAGTACCTATGATAAAGTTACATTTATAAATTAAGCACAGTAAGAGACTAACAACAATGATAATAAAAAAAAGCAATTATAAAATATACTGTAATAAATGTTATATTATGTGGTCTCTGTCTCAAAATATTTTATTGAACTGTACTCATCCTTCTTTTTTGTGATGATGTCAGGTAATAAAATGCCTACATTATGAGATGAAGTGAGGCGAATGACGTAGGCATTGTGACGTAGCTGTAGGCTACCACTGACCTTCTGATGATAAGTCAGAAGAAGAATTATCTACTTCCAAACCAAGGTTGACCACAGGTAACTGAAACCACAGAAAACAAAACCGAAACCCCAGACCATGGGGGACTAGTACTATCGTTCTCCTAGGTCTGTTAGAGATGACCAATAGAGAGCAGTAGAGAGAAAGAGCATGGAGACTGGCTTTTATATGCCAGTTGTTCCCATCGTGGCAACAATAGCCTCGTGGTAGCAGTGGTCCACTTTCCAGCTTTCTTCCTCACTCCCAGATACCTAGAAGCACCAGCTGGGAATCATCTTTCCTCCAAGCTCTGAGTCTTAAATCCAGGGGCCACTCCTCTGATTTCCCGAAGTGCTAGAAGCTGCTGAATAGCTCCCCTTTCTGAGAAGCCTGAATTCTAACCTTGCAAAGGCCTCTTCCTTAAGTTTCTGGGTTTAAATAACTCCAATCTCTTTCCTCTTTTTCAGGGCCCAGAGTGGTGGCTACTTCCTGTAATTACTGTCTCTGTGTTACCTAATGTTCACATTTGGCTTTTTCATTTTTCCAGCATTTGTTTAAGTAATGCTTTATTTTAAGTTCTTTCTGTGGAAATACCTAATGTGGTTTCTGAGTTCCTCTCAGGATCTCAGCTGATTCAAAAATGCTAAAAAATAACTGTTTGAAATGTTATATTCTTTTCTTTTTAAGATTTTATTTATTTATTTATTTATTTGAGAGAGAGAGCAGGAGCAGGGAGGAGAGGCAGAGGGAGAAGCAGACTCTCTAATGAGAAAAGAGCCCCAAACAAGGCTCAGTGCCAGGACCCTGAGATCATGACCTGAGCCAAAGGTTGATACTTAACCCCTCAGCCACCCAGGTACCCCTGAAAGTGCTGGAAATATATCAAGAAAAAAAGAATGAGGGAGAATTTTGAGCACCTTCCATGAAATAGAGAAGACTTTTGTGACGTTAGAAAGAGAGACATTTTCCCTGTCCCATCCCGCCCCCAAAATAATTATACTCTACTGAGCAGCCAGTTCTGCCCACAAGCAGAAGGAATTTTCTTTTACTTGGGAGATAGTCAGCCTTTTTGGTCTAGTCAGGCCTTCAATTGACTGGATGAGTCCCACCCACATTAGGAAGAAAATCTGCTTTACTCATTCTACCAATTTAAATGTTAATCCCATCCAAAAACACCCTCATAGAAATATTCAGAATAATGTTTGACCACATATCTGTGCCAGTTAAGTCGACCCACCAAATTAACTATTGGATTTGCTAACAAAGTGACCAACTGAGATTTTGTCCACAGTCAACTCAAATAGCTGGAACTGAGGAAGAGAACTTTGGGGTCAGTTAGCACCCTCCACCCTGCCCTTGCCTTGTGAACTCTGCTGCTTCTCTCCTGTTTGGGAGTTCTGCCCCTGTCAGCCAGTTTCCTGTATCTCTGTCAGCTGCTGGGAAGGTTCCTCAGTGCTTGGACCTCTACAGATCACGAGTGGTAAAAGTCAGTAGCAAAGCACTGAGAAAACATATAAGGAACCAAGAAATATCTCAGAGTAGACTGAATAAGGAGGTAGAAGGTCCCAAGGTAAACTCTAAAAAAAGATTATATTTCTTTTAAATGAACAATGAATTTTAAAAGTGTGTGAGTATTTCCTAAGAGCTATACTTGTTCAGTTACGAACTTCTGGAAAAAAAATTAGGCCAGGAATCAGCAATATGGACTTCCTCTTCACTAAGAGTTTTTTAATGACTCTTCCCTTTGTTTTCTAATTATCTCAGTAGCAATCAAAACGCAGGGTCTAGTAGTACACTAAATTTTAAATTATTCAGAGACCAATTATATATCTTGTGATTTACTATATCTCTTTTCATATCTCACACTCCCCACATCCATTATCATCTCCAATAAGAGTACAGCTTTGAAAAGTGAAATTTATAAAATGGGATCTTTTCAATCTGCCAGAGATGTTAAGGTTACCATGCCTATTCCTTAGCTTAGTGGGTTAGCCAATGGTCTCAAGAAAGGAAGGCAAAGCACCAAGGCATGGGAACGAGTTCATGGAAGAGACTAAAATTAGGCCATTTCTTACACGTAAACTGACTTGCTTACACCTCTGAAGTTTGTCAAGAGAAGAATATTACAGTAGTAATAAAAAGTAAGATTGGAGTATCATGTAAGGATTTTAATTTTCTGTCTTATTCCTATTCCTTCTTCTATGGAAACCTGGAAATTGGATTTAACAGATTGGTTCTGTTCCTGGAAGAGACAGATAATGCTTCCTAATCCAGGGTCCCAGGACTGTTGTGTGTGTGTGTGTGTGTGTGTGTGTTTGTGTGGTGTGCGTGTGTGTGTGCATAGTTGTCTTTCACCTTTGAAAATGCTAATGTTTGGGTTCTTGGGTGGCTTAGTCAGTAAATCATCCAACTTTTGATTTCAGTTCAGGTCATGATCTCAGGGTCATGGGATCTAGCCCCAAGTCAGGCTCTATGCTTAGCATGGAGTCTGCTTAAGATTCTCTCTCCCTCTTCTCTGCCCCTCCTTCCCGCTCACTCACTCTCTCTCTCAAAATAAAATAAAATAAAATAAAATAAAATAGTAAAAATCAAAACAAAGAAAATGTTAATGTTGACAGCATTATTTTTCTTGCTTATGATTATAGCTGAAAAATCTGCCACATTGACACATATAAAACATCCTTCAAAGCAATGATGTCTCTTGGCTCAACCACTGTCACTGACTAAGGCTGATCGCTCTTGATCTATTTTCAAACAGAGTTCCTTGCAACATCCACAGCTCAGCAGCAGGTCTTTAAAGGAAACTTCCCAGGATTGATGGAGAAAACTGGAACACAACTTCTCAATTTATCCTGGCCATACCCCTTATGCTTCAGATGTGTTTAAGGAGAAGAACACTGGAGAAGGAGCAAAGAAGAAAGCAGGAAGTCCACACTGAAGGCATCTGACTCTGCTTCTAAGAAGAGTTGGAAATTAACACTGTATTAGAATCTGGGTGCCTTCCTTCTGAGATGCACATATTTGGAAACATAATCCTGATTAAAATCGGCTCATAATTACCCATCTCCTCTGAGCAAAATGTCAAAACAGGTCCTTTGTGATTTTACCAATGATTTATCCAGACTCTTTTCTCCCTGCATTTGCCCAGTACCACCCTCCTAACCTCAAAACACTGAATCCTACCGCAGAGTGGTACTAGAACACCTGCCATTACCTTTTCATCTTGTCATGCCCTTGCACACACTCATAGCTCTGCTCGGAAAACCCTTCTACTCTACATACTTGCTAGCAAAGCCCTTCAAACTCAGCTCCAGTGTTCTCTCCCTCAGGAAGATTTCTGCCCCCCAGCTTGTTCTGGGGAATCTGCATTAGCCAGAGGGTACTTCCTGACCCTCTTCTTCTGACCCTGATCTTACTTCCTGACCCTCACGCTCCTGTGTGCTCCTTCTGACTGAATAAAGTTGTCCTGTGTAACGTGGAGGGCATGGCCAAATGTGTGACTTTTGAGGCTAAGTCATTATAAAAATAATAAATCCCACTTGGCTCTCTTTTATCACTTACTCTGGTGGAAGCCCATTTTCACATCTTGAAATCATTCAACCAGCCCTCAGAAAGGTCAGTGTGGTGAAGCCTTGTGCCAACAGCTGTGTCAGCTGCTCATCATGTGAGTGAGCTATCTTCAAAGCCTGTCCTGCAGCACTAGGTACACCTTCCAATGTCTGACCCCGGCTGACACCTTGACAATAACCTTGGAGATCCCAAGCCAAAATCATTCCACTAAGCTACTCCCAGATTCCTGATGCATAGACGCTATGTAAGACAATAAATATTTATTGTTGTTTTGTGTTTTGGACTAATTTGTTATGCAGCAATAGAAACAGGGTCTCTATCCTACCCTTCTCCAAAGTACCCTGTGTTCCTGCCAAACAGGGGCAGGAACTCCCCTTTGATTATTTACTTGTCTGTCTCTTCCCCTACCCTGAGGACATCTTGAGAGCTGACACAACACAGCAATTCATCTTCATCTCAGATGGAGTTCCAGTATCACTAGCAGGGCAATGAAGAGGGGATTTGTGGTTGAGGGGCCAGAGATGATTAACGGGCCCAACCAACTAGAAAGCAGCCTTCTTCTCATGTGTCCACCTATAGGAACGCTTTGTTCACTCTCACAAAGGCATTCTGTGGACCTGGTTGTTTGTTAGGGTCATGAAAACCTGCTTTGAAGTACATACTTAGTGTTCAAGGGTCATTATTAGTCTGGTTTGCTTTTGGCAACTGTTGTGTTCGCATGGCTGCTTCTCAGAGACAATTTGTATTACTGTAATCTTGGAGTGATTTGCACTGGCCGTGCCTTCAAGCTGAACTTGGTAGCTTCCTGGCACTCCTTTATGTCTCACACCTGACTACGTTCCCCTGCAAGGCCATCGATGTCCTATCCCAGTGGCTTCCTTCCCCACGACGCAGCAGCCCATATCCTCAGAGCATTATGTCAGTTGAACACCTAAATACCTTTTTATTACAAATGTAGGTCCTGCAATTGATGTTACATCCATCAATTAAGTGTGACAGATGAAAGATGAAACTTTTCTTAACACTGGATCTGATGGGGACACAGGACTTCTGTCATTTTGAGGCTGACTAGCTCTTGTAAGCAACTTGGCTTAAAATATCTGTCAGAGAAGGGTAATGTTTTGTGACATCGAATCACAATAGTATCTCTACTAATAAGGATATAATAGTAATAGATAATTGCCTAGAGTTACCCAGCATGAAACTATGACTTATCTTCTCCTTCTCTTTGTATTATTTCTCTATAAAATGAAATGATAGCATTGCTATAAACACCTAGCAGTCTCTGTTTATCCTGCTGTTCTGAAGAAATACGCTAATTATATGTTGAAGGAAAAGTTCTGTTTCTAATGTATGAAGGGCATAATCCATGACTATTAGTTCAGTCAACATTTATTAAGTCTGGTGAAGCTACAAAGAATGAAGAAGATATTATAACCTTGCCCTAAAGTAACATACAATCTAATATTTCCTGTCATGATTTTCTGTTGGATTCCGTATACCACACTTTTTTTTTTACATTATTTCTCATTTTTTCTATGACACTTTGATATTAAATGAAAGCAGAACACTGGAGAGCTGCACCGTATGACTGTCTGGATTTTGTCAAGCATTAATATCAACAGCCATATCCTTTATCTCAAGATGTATACCCTCATTTACTAAAGAAACTTGGAAAAGGTAAACAGTTGGGAAGTAAATTTAAATCTAGTTCTATTAAAATGTCTTCGGTAAGCAATTCTTTATCTGCTCGAAAAGTGTCACAAAAAAACAAAAATCTATAGAGGCTTTGAATGTTTTGCCATATTTCTTGGAGAAGTATGGAAAGACTAAGATTTGCAAGCAAATAAGATGGAGTGGGCCTAATAACCATTACTTTAAAGAAAAGAAACAGACAGCTCCTATAAATCAAATTTACTCACCAATGATGTCTTTCTACAGAATTTTGAAAATAAGTTTGGTTAGTATTAATCCAAAGACTGTAGGAATGATGCCATTGGTAAAGGAAAGGGGTCAGAGGTATAATGATGATAATAAAAATGACAATTAATGTGAACATTTCCGGAACTCTTATGGTGAGCCAGGCACTGTTCTAAGCCCTTAGTGTATTTAATCAGAGTTCCCCAGAGAAACAGAACCAACATGATGACTGATAAATAGTAGGTAGGAAGGTAGAGATTTATTCTAGGAATTAGCTCACATGGTTAATGAGACTCAGAAGTTGCATGCCAGCTGTCTACAAGTTGGAGACCCAAAAAAGCTGGTGGTCGAGTTCAATCCTAGTTTGGAGGCATCATTTTAAGTCACTCACACCTCTTCTGCACTCTTGAGGCATGCAATTAAATTAAAACTTTTGTGGTTGATAACAGGAAATGTTTTTGAATTCCAAGGAAGAGTCTGGGACAGTGATCCTTAGGGCTGTTGGCTGAACTACTGTGATGGAACCGGCCAGTTGATCAGTTCCAGTAACAAATCTCACTGGCTTTTCATGTCACTGACTGGTGGCTTCAGCATTATGTAGAAATGCTCTGGGATGTGGACATCATGGAACACAGCAAAACTAAAGGACCCATTAATTCAGGCTACAGTGAAGACCTGGGATTCTGCCATGAGCTGGTCTTAAGTAAGCTGCCCCATTTTGAATGGCAGAGGCTTTCCTTTCAAATCTTTATCATTTGGAGTTATTTTGTACTTTCCGGTGTAGCTATAATTTCGGCACCATATTCTATCCCTTGAAATGATCTCCCCTCCTTTTCTAAGCTTCTGTGTGGCTGAGTTGATGACTATTCTAATTCCAGTCAGTTTCTTAATTCTTATTCTTGCTCTGAAATCTGACATTATACACTCTGTTTTAAGAATTTAGATAACTTCCTGGTTTGTTCTATAAAAGGGAAAACTGCTTCTTTTTTTTTTTCCCTTTGCTAGATGGGTGTCTTTATCCCACCACCTTCCTGAATTAACTTAGCATTCACTTTGTACTGCTTTCTCACTGTCAAAAAAAAAAAAAAAAAAAAAGCTATTTTTTTTTTAGTCATTTCCCTCTGTACTGTCACTTCACATTCACAGTTGCTAAGTGTTCCAGGAGCCCACCAGAGGGACTTTCTCATGGTGTGATTTGCAAACTTTGAAATCACACCCACCAGCAGAAGCACCATATGCTCTGGAGTTATACAGTAAACTGACAGGAGCATCTCATTTGTCATTTGAAATTCAGAAAATGTCAGCAATTTTCATACCCGGCAATTGCCTAAATGCCTCTCTGGTTAGCAAAGGGTAACATTTACTATAAATGTACATAAAAATATGAAATTTTATATTGTGATTCTAGAGGAATAATAATAGCAAAGCCAGTTTTAAAGACCCACACAAGTCAGTAAGCAAACAGACAGATCAAATTTCTGCACTCATTCTGTATCATCTATGTGATCTCTAGGTGAATGGCTTTATCTATAAAGTTTATGGCATTTGTACATTTCACATTCTATGACACTGGTGATTCAAATGTGCCTTTTATGATAAAATATAGTACCAAAGCATGTTTTTAAGTCCATTGAAAGCAAATTTAACACAAGACATGAGATATTCCCTTTGTGATTAAGTGGAATTTTCATCCAACTGCCCATTGCTACAACAAAGCCAAGAGAGAAAACTATTTGGCAATTCTTCCTCATTAAAAGATGTTAATTACTGCTAAATACTATATACTTTCTATGTTATAAACGTTCATCTAAATCAATGTTATTACAATATTAAAGAAATTAATAATGATCTCAAATCTAGTAAGTGTGGTCAAGCTAGACATTAGTGAGTACACATCAGTTTATATTTTTAAATGACTTGCAATGAAATTTCTGAACTGGTATCATACAAAGACTGGGATGTCCATAGTCTTGCACATTAAGCATATCTTTAATGCATTAACCACAGGACATGGTGGTGTGTCTTCCTCATACCTAAATAATGATGACATGATAGATTCAGAGTCACAGATCATGGGAAGATGAAATGGAACATAAGACTCTAGGTGTTTTTCATTCTGAACTCATCTCTGGCCAGAATAGCCTCCTCGAAATAAAAGGATATTGGACTGAGTTCTCTCTATCTGTAGAGCAGTAGATTATGAGTGGTAGGGATAGAAAAACTGTTACTGAACTCCAGAAGTTTTCTTATTTGATACAATAGTCTTCTGAGGTCCTATAAATACCTTTTTTTTTTTTTCAAATGAGAATCTGGGGGCTTAGAAGTGGAAATTTCCAAGTTTCTTCAATTAATAAGTGACAGCCATAAAGTCCAGCCTTTCTGACCTCAGTTCACAGGTTTTGCCCACAAAATCATGCTCCCCGTTATGTAAAGGAAATCTGAAAACCTCATTTTGCTCTTTGAGCCAATATTTTCCCTTCCTTTACCATCTGTCCACAGTCCTGTTATGTTTGAGTTTTAACTCAAGAGGTAACTTGGAAAGGGAAGAACTCTAGCCTTGGATCTGACCTTGATAGAAAGAATAGCCTAGAAAAGTCATTTCATATATTTGAGCCCCGATTTCCTCATCTACAGAGTGAGTAACAACTCCAAGTCATTCTTGGGATTGTGGTGATGATAAAATAAGGTAATGTATTGGGAAAGAATGTATTTAGAAAATACAAAGTACAATAGGAGATAAGGTACTTTAGCTAAGTGCTACAGGGGAAAATGAGTAGAGAGGGTACACCATTTTTGGACTCTTCGTAGCCCACTCAGTGATCATTATTTTTAGATTTCTAAAATCCACAAATGGTTATAGGAAGTTGCATAGCTGAGTTATTACAGTACTGAATAGTTAGAAATATTAGCTCTAGGATTAGACAGATAAACCAAAGTTCCAATCAAGGCTCTTCCCGTTTCTGTTTGTTTGAACTGAAGTATATTACTTTCTTTTTTTTTTAAGATTTATTTATTTATCTGATAGAGAGAGTGCACGAGGCAGAGGGAGGGACAGAAGAAGAGAGAATCTCAAGCAGACGTTCTGCAGAGTGTGGAACCCGATCTCACGACCCTGAGATCATGACCTGACCCGGAGGCTTAACTGATGAAATCAAAGTCGGAGGCTTAACCGACAGAGCCATCCAGGTGCCCCTTAAGAATGAATATTACTTCTCCCACCATCACTATCTCATCTGAAAATTATTTTAAAAAATTATGTACTATCTCATAGCCAGGGCCAACTTCATGAACATGCAACCTGAGAACTAACACAGAAGGGCCCCACACTTGGCATAAAGCTCTGCTGTCACTAACTTGAAATTCTTCATAATTTCATCACGGAGTTCGTGTGTTGTCAGTGAAGCGCAGTGTGACAATGGAGCCTACGCGGGGGGAGGCGATGTGCATGGTGTGTGCCTTGGTGAGTTCCTTTGTTCACTCCACGAGCAGATAACATTCAGGATGCCCATGAGCACAGGATTCCAGGGGACCCATCGTGTACAGGGGTGCAGTCAGATTCAAAGCAAGAATCAGGTACACGCAATGGGTCTCTAACTGAGTAAATGAGGGCACAGACGGACTGAGAGGTATTCCTTCCCTTTGCAACCAAAACCTGTCAGGAAAGAAAGAAAATAGATGTTCTAGTTGCAAGGAAAAAAATGTAATTATGTATGGTGATGGGTTTTGACTTATTGTGGTGATCATTTCACAATATATTCAAACACTGAATCATTATGTTGTCCATCTGAAACTACTGGAATGTTATAGGTCAGCTCTATCTCCATTAAAGAAAAGAAGGCAGGGTTTGCAAAGAAGCAGGAACAACCCAGGAACCCCATCACACCCTTTCTTACTTGCATATCACTTCCCTGCATTAGGCAAACACTTATGCTGAAAATTATGAGGGTAAAGGAAAGGGAAAGATAGGGTAGCCCCCAGTTCTTCTTGCAGCCCTTACTTACTCAGCAATCAACCAAATGTAGAGAGTGTTGGTAGAATGTGCACTTCTCAAGAAGTGAAATAAAAACACTTGAGCTAGTTTCTCACAGCATTCCACTACTCCGATGGGAACAAAAACGACGAAATAAAAAGCAACAAAATATACAAGCAACCCTAGTCGTGTAATTTTAGTGGTTTGGCAGGTAAGTTAAATATTATATTTGTGTTTAAAATCAGCACACTTAAATATGAAGATAAAAGGTAAATTTTACATTAGTAATCAGTAAAAAAAATTGAACCACAATTAAGGAGCAAAGGGAAAAACACTGTGACCAAGTCAAGAGAGAGACCACGGAAGAAAGGGAAAAAGCTTTATATTTTAGTACCTTTTTGAACAAAAGTCCCCCAATTTCGTTTTGCACTCAGTGCCACAAACTGTGTAGCCAATCTTTGTTTGTGAAATCATTTGGCAGAGTATCTCAGCCATATTCAATACCCAGTAAAGATTGGCTACTAAAGTTGCGATCTTTCCCGAAGTTTTAGGCTGTTAATAGTGTAAAGAGGACGCTGTGGAGGGCCCAGATTAATGCCCTAAATACTGTCTAACTTGGCAACACATGGTAACTAGACTTCTTGTGAGTATCATTTCTTAACATATAAAAATACTGAAATCTCTATGATGTACACCTGAAACTAACAAGATACTGTATGTCAAATATACTTCAATAAAAAAATATTAACAGGGTGGCTCAGTGGGTTAGAGTCTCTGCCTTTGGCTCAGGTCGTGGTCTCGGGGTCCTGGGATCAAGCCCCGAGTCAGGGTCTCTGTTCAGCGGGATGCCTGCTTCCCCTCTCTCTCTCTCTGCCTGCTTGTGATCTCTGTCAAATAAATAAATAAAATCTTTAAAAAATATATCAACAATAAAAAATAAAGTCTGGAGGCACACTGCTTCTGTATAGGTTAAAATTCACGTTCTTCAACTTTGTAGCTGTGTGATCCTGGTCAAGTCATTTAAGTAGTCTGGGTCTCAGAACATGACAGTGCAGACTTCACGGGGTTATTGTAGAGAATTGGTGGGTCAACGAATAATGCCAGGAGAATATGTAAATGTTCATGAAACTTTTGCAACTATTTTGTTGTTGTTGTTGTTGGGATACAAAGGAAGGAGAAATTAACTCATTCTTGCCAAAATTCAGGAAAGCTTTACGGAGAAGATATTTGAGATTTCCCTTATGAACTGCACATTTCTAAGTAAAGTGAATAGGAAAAAAAGGCCAGCCATGTAGACAGCTTGGAAGGGTCAACACCATTTACCGACTTTGGTGGCCAAGCCAGATTACTCAGAGCCATCTCCAAACTCTCAAAGAACTTCTGTAGAGCTATTTAGGCTAGCATGCTATTCTCTTTACATGTTGATTTATGCTCCTAGGAAGACCACCATAAGAAAAAATAAAATTCTTTAGAAACACATAGTTGTCAGAAACAATCCAAGAGCCCCTCACTGGAAGACTGCATAAGAGAATCTCTTAGCAGAATAAAATTGCTCCTAATGTACAGGTGAACCTGGGAATCAATCAGCAGCAGCTTTTGTCTGTTCATTTTATATAGTTGCCCAGTTTGACAAGAAATCCAGAGAAGGGCTGAGCAGTGTTGTCAGCATAAAGATGGGGGAGAAGTGATGTACTAGGCTAATAAAAGGACTCACAAAGGTCCCTGAAGTCATAAATCCTTCTTGCAGCTTTTAAAATCCGTTTCCTTTGTAGGATTTCGATGACGGAGCTTTGACAGAGTGCCTTTACTATCCTCTCCCCTGCATGTGGGGAACCGAACTAAGTGCGTGGACAGAAGACAAAATGCAATATAACTTCCTGCCTTAACTACTCTGCTCCTCTTCCACGAGGAGATGTGGCAGCCTCACTGATGGAGACAAGAACAGAGAGGCGCCGGCCTCCCCTCCCCGCCCAGAAGCCTGCCTCAGTTCCCCTGCCCTCCTCTCCGCATAAACTCCTGACTGCCTCCTTCCCATGCGTCCTTACGGGCTGATTCTTTAGGCACAATCTATATCCTGACACGAATCTGTAGTGCCTTCAATAAGTAGGTGGGTTTCTTTTTGGTTTTAAGTCAGATTCGTCAGGTAAATCTGGCATGGGAAATACTGCCAAGTATGCACTGGGTTTTGACTTACCCCATCCTATGAGTAGTATTCACGGATTCCACAAACTGGTCATCCTGGAGCAGGAGCCATGACCACAGTGTTGGAGGAGGCCCTTGAAGGGCACAGGATGTCAGGCTGCCCCGAGCACTGGCCCCGGGCAATCAGGCAATCAGAGGCTCCCCAGCCCCTTCTCCATCCTTGGAATATATGCTCCGCCCACTATTCTCAGAACCCTGGAGATTTCAAGGATACAACCTTGGCTGTATAGCGTTGCCGAGTCCACAAGGGCCATCCACATGGCCCATCTACGTGACTGAGCCTCATTAAGACCTCTATGTAAAGTTTTGCAAGCCTTTTTTTTTTTTTTTTAATTTGACAGATCACAAATAGGCAGAGCAGCAGGCAGAGAGAGGAGGAAGCAGGCTCCCTGCTGAGCAGGGAGGCGAATGATGGGGGGGGGTGGGCTGGATCCCAAGCCCCTAGGATCATGACCTGAGTGAAGGCAGAGGCTTTAACCCACGGAGCCACCCAGGCGCCCCTTGCAAGTCTCCTGTGTAAGTTCCCTTGCTTATCAAAGCTGCTACCCACTGGGAGGCTTGTGGGGGGGCAAGGTGGTGGGGTGGGGGGCTCCCTCAGTTAAGTGGTCAACTCTTGATTTCAGCTCAAGTCATGATCTCTGGGTGGTGAGATCAATGGAGCCCCTCTTTGGTCTCTGTGCTGGGCCTGGTGCCTCCTTGAAATTCTCTCTCTCCTTCTCCTTCAGCCCCTTCCTCCCACCATGCCCACAAAAAATAAAACAGAAACTGTCCCCTACCAATTGGGAATGGTTTCCCTCTTTCTTTGGTCTCTCCTTGCCCTCTGGGTCTGGGGCTAGTTTCATATTTCTCCTTGGGAACTCCTGGAGTTGCCAACAAATAGAGCCTCCCTGTTTCTGTATTTAAGATAAACTGCTTTCCTGCAATTTGAAAATACTTCCCGTGTTTATATTAATTCAGGTAACATGCAATTAGGAAAATAAACTGGTAAATGCCACTATAAACTGTACTATCTAAAAGAAAATACTAATGTACTTTTATTGTTGGTGTTTCCATTTACCCATCTATTGCTTTTGCTTATACAGTGTAAATAGTTTCAAGTTGCTGGAGATATATAGGAATATAAATGACCTCCCCACAATAAAGATATTTAAAACAAATAATAATAAAAAATACAATATAATAAAAATAATAAAAAAATTCTACCTTTAAAAAATAAATCTGAACTAGTTTTCACTTCAACCAACAATGGCAAGCAGTATATTTATTGTAATCCTGCTGTCAGCACCCTGAACGTGAGGGTATGTTTCACTATGTCTCATTTTCCTCTATCAAGAGACAGGTCTCATCAGTGCGGGTTCCAGAGAGAAGGCATGGAGCAGAGCCACAGCTCGACCCAATATAGTGGGAGCCAGACATGAACTTGAGCCACCCCTGAAAGCAGCATTCCTTCATCTAGTGGAAGACTCAATGCAGCATTCAGATTTATAGCAGAAACTCTGTCCTACCGCTTCATAGCCATTTTGCAACCTTTATTTTCCTTGTGCGTCTTGAACCTACATGGCATCCACTATACGTCCGTCATTAGTACCAAATGATCATGGGCCATTTTACCAGGTTCGTTTTGCTCTTAGAGGATGAGAATTGCTGCCACTAGATCTCTGTCTACTGCTCCTGGGGTTGATGGAGGCATTGGATGTGCAGTTCTGTACACCTTGGCGTTGGGCGAGAAAATTGTTCCTGGTGTGAGGCTGGACCAAAAGAGTTTTCACATGAAGCTACCTGTAGCAACTCAGGCAGGAAAAAAAAAAAAAAAAAGAATCCAAATGGTGGTCGAGAAGAACAGTGAGGGTTGCGGTTAAAATTGTGGAGCTAATTGTCATGTCTGAATGACAAGATGAGTAACAAGAGACCCAAGATAAGGAGCCTAAGACTTAAGACAATAAAGTGTGAGAGAGTATTTGAGGGGTACTTTTTTTTTTTTTTACAGAGCCACAGAATCCCAAAGACATTCAAAAGAATGTTCCTAAGGCTCTGAAGACAATTCCAAAATAGCAATTCCAAAAATGTTTTCATCAGTGACAAAGTGACATTGAAGAAAGTATATAAACATCCCTAGATGCCTACTTTGGAGAAAAAAGCACCTATTTGGGTGTGTGGATTCTGGCATATTTGTTAAACATCACACATATTACTTTAGAGTGACTCTTTAAATATGCAATATGTTCAGATGTGGGAAAAACCAACCCGGAACACTGGTGTGTTTTATTTCTTTATTGCTAGAGGTCCGATCCTTTTCTTTGTTGTTTTTTTCAAAACACAGTCTTCTTATTTGAAAATATTTATGTGTGTACGAGAGGATAGGAGATTTTTGTACATTGTTCTTTGAAACTTTTTTTTTTTCTACATTACTGCATTCTCACACATCTTTTTCCATGGGGCAGAATGACTCTGGTTTTCTTTATAACCATCAGCTCACAAATCCACAGGGACTCTCCATGGCACGGCTTATGATAACTTTCCAGTTCTCAAAGATTTGGGGGGAAAACTATATTAACTTTATATCAGCAGATGAAGCAACTTGACTTTATTTGAAACCTTTTTTTTTTTTGTTAAGATTTTTATTTATTTATTTGACAGAGAGAGAGATCTCAAGTAGGCAGAGAGGCAGACAGAGAGAGGGGGGGAAGCAGGCTCGCTGCTGAGCAGAGAGCCCAATGCGGGGCTCAATCCCAGGACCCTGGGATCATGACCTGAGCCAAAGGCAGAGGCTTAACCCACTGAGCCACTCAGGCGCCCCTATTTGAAACCTTTATCAGCCTGACCCCATAAGGAGACATACCTTGGTTTATGGGCTGTCAGTAGATCTGGCGATAGAGCTGATGACTGTGATTCACGTTATAGCCTAAATTTCACCAATTTGCTTCGAGATTTGGGCTAAGTCTCTTTGCCTTCTAAAATTGCAGTTTCTTCTCCCATTGCTTCCCACCCACTTCACAAAGAATGAATATTAACTTCAAAGGGCTTTGAGCACTCCTGAAGAAAGGCATGCCTCCAAATACAAGGTATTAAGTAATCTGAAAGGCTCCACTTCATGATTATCATATAAGTAATCAGGAGGCTTTTACCAAAAGAACGGTTATTTTGTGCTAAAACCAGTTAGATAACAATAGTAATAATAAAAATAAAAATGCACAGAAAAGGCAGAAACTAACACATGTCCTAGAGGTGGATACACGGTAACCCTTCATTCAGCTGGGGTATGAATAAAAGTTAATCAATAAGCAAACTGTAAGGTATTTTATACTGTGGATGTGAATGATTTTTGATTATTGTCATTTCCATTTGACTGAGAACACAAAATTAGCACAGAGGACAAAAATCTGGCAAAATGCTCAACATTGTCATTCACCAGAGAAACGCAAATGAAACCACAGAGAGATATGTACACAACCAGTCGGATGAATAAAAGTAAAAAGATCGGTGTTACCAAAGATGGGTGAAGATTTAAAGCAATCGGAACACAAATAAATTGCTGGGGGGGGATGTTCATTGGTGGAACTCCTTTGGAAATGGTATGGGAGTTTCTTAAAAAGTTAAACATAACCTGTACAATAACCCCACAATTCCACTTCTAGGTATCTACCCAATAAAAGTGAAAACAGATGTGCACAACCATGTATAAGAAAGTTCATAGCAAATTTATTCATAGATGTTTAAACTAGAAATAACCCAGATGTCCATCCATAGGTGAAAATATTGTGGTATAGTCATAAAATTGGATACCACTCCTCAGTAAAAAGGAGAAAACTCCTGATACAGCACCAATAGGGATATAGCTCACAGACATTATCTTGCATGAAAGAAACCAGATAGCCGAGCATATCAACAGCTTGGCAATGACTATTCTGCTATTAGAGCCACAAAGACTGGTTCTCATTTCCACAGCACGCTTATTGTCACACAAATGCATGCATGCACACACACGCACCCACGCGCACACAGATACACACAATTTCTGGCTCGCAAGAATGTAAAATCATTACATTAAGTCCATAAAAACAATTTTAAATTTAGGGGCACCTGGGTAGCACAATTGGTTAAGAGACCGACTTTTGGTTTAGGTTCAGGTGGTGATCTCAGGGTTGTGAGATCAAGCCCCGTGTTGGGTTCCATGCTCATGGCGTCTGCTTGAGATTCTCTCTCCCTCTCCCTCTGCCCACCCCCAGCCAACCCCGCTGGCTTGTGCTCTTTCTCTCTCTCTAAAATAAATAAATTAATTTAAAAAATAATTTTAAATTTTTGAATGCTTTCTACATGTGGTAGGTGTTTTATATTCATTGTAACATTTAATGGGTATGGTTCTATTATTATCCCCATTTTATGGACAAGAAAACTGAGGCCTGGTAAGGGCAACTGCTATCACATGGCTAGAAATGAAGAGTTGGGACTTGCCCTCTCATCCATCTGCGTCTGTAGGAGAAACCAGTGACCTCAGCTGTTAAGTGCTAGGCTTTGCTTTGACAAAATATGTAACTTAATTCATCAGCACTTACTAACCTAGGTTGATTTATCACACTGCAATAAAGAAGAAATGAATCATGGAGCATGGATTATTTACTATATTTCTACATTTATCAGGACCTTGTTGTCAAGAAGGAAGAGAAAGCCTTATCTAACCTGGAAACAAGAACACGGGTCGCTTGCAAGGAAGGGTCCACTGCAGAAAGGCGGGCACAGGAGAGTTTCCTGCGGTAGTCACACATATGGACTGGATTCAGGTCATGGATTTCCAGTTTCCAGGATTCATGTGCCTACTTCTGTTCCTCACTTCTGCCTGCCCCAGAATCTTCAAGTTAAATCCATTCCTCTTATTCCTCACACCGTGCTGCCAAGTCACATCATCTTTGCTCTCACATCACACACAAGGACTCAGATCTCACTTATTCTGGGAATGAAGGCAAGATGTGAGTATTTAAATAGTCTCAACTCCACTCCTCCCACAATACATACACATGCCTATTCATGTACACGTGTGTGTACATGTGCGTACACTTATGTTGAGGAGGACTTAATATCAGTCATTCTCCCATGTACTCTGATGCTGACCAAGGGGCTTCCTGAGTCCCTTCCCTGACACCAAGTCCTGCGGTCTGGTGGCCAAAAGGCGATCACTGGCATCCCCCGTGCTACCGCCTGGGATATATCAGCTCTCAGGAATAGGTTGCCACTTGGATCACCCCTGCCCCATTCTGCTCTTCCTGGTCCCCCTTCTTGGGAGGACTAACACCTTGCCTCTTAGCCTCATAAAGGGGCCCAAGCCCTGCTCTACCACAGAGACACCCCTAGTTAGCCACACCTTCTGCGCCCTGACCATAATCCCCACAAACCAGATTCTTTCCTAGGGATCTCTATGCATGGTAGGATACTCTCTTTGAGGATACTCAATGATGTTCTTATAATCTTTAAAAATGGGTTCTCCTGGGGGGACTGGCTAGCTCAGTCAGCAGAGCATGTGACTCTTGATCTCGGGGTTGTGGGTTGGAGCCCCACATTGGGTGTAGAGATTATCTAAAAATAAAATCTTAAAAACTAATTAAATATTTAAAAAGCAAAAAAAAAAAAAAAACCAACCAGGGGTGGGTGGGGGGGGGCAATAACCCTGATTTATGGTGTTTTTCGACTTCTGTGGTAAAGATACTTCCACCAGGACCAAACTCAGGCCCAACACGACAGTCACTTACCGGAAGCTGGAACAGATGGGCAGCGATGCTGGGTAAGAGTATTTCTGCTGTGCGGACACCATGGGATAAAGAACCTCCAAAGCATCCATGATGGTAAAATACAAGGGAATCAGGAAGTAATATATTTGATTGTTTATTACCTTTATTTGTCATATAATTTATTTTATTCATAAAGTCATATAATTTAATTTTTTGCAATGGCTCTGCTTAACGAGATTCCTAAACACTTAACTGTTGACCCTCACAAGTAAGGGTGGCTGGCTTTAGCCCACCGCTGCTGGAAGACAGGGCTCACCCCGTTATTCATGACCATAGGCCAACTTTCAGGCACATGTAGGCATCCAGTAACTCTATTATAGTCAATGAGTGAAAACAATGAATAAATAATGTATTTCTGACCCGGGCAATAAAAAGAAGAAGTTGTATGAACAAGCATTCCACGTGAAAAAATACTGTAATTTAACATTTGTTGGTTCCATAAATATTCAGTGAGCACCTACCAGGGGCCATGCACTATTCTAGGAGCTAAGATAGAAGAGGAACTGGACGGACATGTGACTGTCCTCAAGAAGCATAAATCCAGGGGGACAGTAAGAAATATTTTAGTGGGTTTCCCATTTCCCCTTCTACTACGATCCCTCCCCACCCCCAATCAGAAGCGGTACTTCGCTCAGGGGTAGCTCTCTTCCCTTTCAGTCTTTGTGGGCGCCTTCTTTCTCCCCCACAGCCCTGCCCCACCCTATCTGACTCCACCGGAATAATCTAGGACCTCTCGGCTCTTCGCTGTGCTTTTACTTTTCTCTTTCCAAACTTTCCGAGACCTACTTCTTTTATTACCACAGTTCTCTTTGGGAAAAGAAACTCCTAATAATTAAACATATTCTGTATATTAGGCATCTATATATCAATTAATTCTCATTATAGCTCAGATGATGTAATATTATTATCCTCATTCTTAGATGAGAAACCTGAGCTATTTGGGTTTTTCTTTCAAATCATAAAGGTAGGACTTAAGGCTGGATCTAAGTGCCAAGTTCACATTCTTTTCTTTACAGATTTCCTCTTAGCTCTCCAAAGAGCGTTACTTGACTTAAACTTGTTTAGGTGTTCCTACCATCTTATCTTAGCTTATCTTTGAGATTATAAGCTTTAAAAATATAAAAGAGTATTGTTTCTGTATACTTAGAATAATCAGAGTTTAATAAATTTGGTTGACAAATTTTATGTAAGTCTGTTTGATTTTATAAAAGTAATACATGATTGGGGTACCTGGCTGGGTCAGTCAGTACAGCATGTGATTCTTGGTCTCCGGGTTGTGAGTTCGAGTCCCATGCTGGATGTAGACATTGCTTAAAAACAAAATCTTAAAAAGAATAAATGATCAAACACCACTTACACAACTGTAAGGAAGAAAATAAATCATCTTTTGCTTCTACTACCTGGGGACATTCAATTATTACTATTTATTTCCAAGTTTTTCTCTCTATGTATAAATTTATAAGTATAATTGACATAATACTTTATATATACTTTGATTTTCTTACACTATTAATAGTACCAAACTAGTAACAGTACAAATATATGGATACTACATTTTACTATATGCATACAATTAAATACATTACAGCTATGAAAATTAATATATTATTTTTGCATGCAACATGGATAAAATGCAAAACCATAAATTTGAATGATGAAAACCATACATAATTATATGTATATTGTTTGAACGCATTTAAAGTTTAGCAAAACTAAGATATACTATTAGAAGATAGTGGTTGCATTTGGGGAAGAGGTGCTGGTAGTGACCTAATGTATATTAATTTGCAACTTTTTGTGCTTGTGTGTGTTATCAAATTGGCCTCCTACAAAATTGTGCCAACTTACCTTTCTACTAGCAGTAGATGGAGTGCCCACCTACTCATACAGTTGTCCACATTTGGTATTATTAATCCACTGTTAACATTACTAGGCTGATCAATAGAAAGTGGTAAGTCTTCTATTTGCTGTTTCTTGACTATTAGTGAGTTTGAACAACTTTTTATAAATTTAGCTACCTATGTTTTATAAAATACCTCTTTATGACTTTTGTCCACTTTTCTACTAGAATATATTTTTTCATTGGTAAGCTTTTTATACATCAAGGCTTTGAATTTTTTCTCTTGTGCTAGCTTCATTTTACTTTAAGAACTTTATTTTCAAATATTTATGGATTCACAGGAAGTTGCAAAATACACTACAGAGTTCCTGTGTACCAAGTTTCCTGCATTGGTAACATCTTTACATTAATTGTAATGTATTATCAAAACCAAGAAACTGCCGTTGGTAAAAAATGGTTAAATGGGTTACAGACCTATATGGATTTCTTCATTTATTTTTAAATCTATTAATGGAGATCTTAAACATCAAGTTTAATGCATTCCTCCTTCTTCTTTTTTTTTAGTCATTTACATTTCTAGTTTCTAGTTCCACGTATAAGAGCTTGGATGTTACCACTCCACCTTAAGAACAAGGAAGAAGCTGGAGAGACTGAGAAATCGATAACTCTTCTTGGATCTGCAAGAGAGAGGAGGACCCAGGGCAAACCACCACCTCCACGATTGGAGAGACAGAGAGGCAAATACAAAGAGCTGTAGTTTAGGAGAGCAGAAACCACTACGGGAAGCAGCGCCAGGGTAGGAAAATCCGAACTTAACTGATGAATTGCCAGAGGCTCAGTGCAGACAAGTCTGACTAAGTTAAAAATTCCAAAGGGACCCAGTCATAGGGGAGCCCTAACAATATTTTGAGATTTACCCCTTAGGAGTGCAACCACATTCCTACAGTAAATATAAGAGAAAAATCACCCTGGGCTTCCAGAGCGGGAGAGGAAAGGAATTACTTTGAAATACCTCAGAGGATTCTCCTTTTAATAAGACCTACCGTCAGGGGAAAGAGTTAACCAGATTCTAACCTAGTCCGGTATTATCAAAGTGTAACTAACCTGAAAAAGGGAAATACCCAACTCCAGCTCGCTCTAGCCATCCTGTCCTACTTAAGGAGGGAGAGAAAAACTTAGAAACACTTGTGAAGTTTGCAGTCCACAGGCACAGTCTTACTAAAAGACTGAGACCTAATCACAGGACCACAGAACGCTTCCCCGCCCCCACACCTCATCACCACATTACTAAAGGTCTATTTATAACAGTTCCTTTTACCCAGTAGATCATGTTTAGTTATCAAGAAACAATTAGAGGGCATCAGAAAAGGCAAAAATCACAATTTGAAGAGACAGATTAAGCATTAGAAGCAGACAAGGCAGAGATGTTAGAATTGAATTATTATAGATGGGGAATTTAAAACAACTATGAGGGGCACCTTGGTGGCTCAGTGGGTGAAGCCTCTGCCTTCAGCTCAGGTCATGATCCTGGGGTCCTGGGATCGAGCTCCATATTAGGCTCCCTGCTCAGTGGGGCATTTGCTTCTCTTTCTGACCTTCTCCCTGCTTGTGCATGTTCTGTCTCTCAAATAAATAAATCTTTTAAAAAATAAATAAAATAATATGATTGGTATACTAAGGGTGCTAATAGATAGACAACATGAAAGAATAGACGGGCAATATAAGCAGAAAGAAATTCCAAGAGGGGGGGAAACAAAATAAAATGCTAGAGATAAAAAAAAAACACTGCAACAGAAATGAGGTATGACTTTGAGGGTCTTGTTCTGGACACCACTGAAGAAAGAACTTCTGAGCACCTGAGTACTATTGATATATAATGAAATAGCCTCTAATATTGATGACAGTTTGAGGATTAAAATGCTGAAAGATGTATTAAACTAATAAAAACCCAACAACCGGATTTCAACATTCAATGCATTGTAATGAAGAGACAAAAATCAAAGTATTTCTAAGCCACCTGTCACAACATGTGAAAATAGTAAAAGAAAAATTAGGCTAGAATTAGAAACCTGAAATGTGCACTTTCTCAGAAAGAATATCTACAAATGTGGATTTCTGATTGTAATAGGTAGGTAACACTCTGTGCTTTCCTTTCTATATGGGAGTGAAAAAATTGCAGGTTAGAATTAGGGGAAAATATTAAAAACCTATCAACCATCTGCAAAAGGATTAGGATAAGGAAAAAAAAAAGATTACCCTATCCCCCATCTGTAAAATGGGGCAGTAAACTGGACTTCGTAAGACTGTTTGGATACAGGTATTTGCACATTATCCACCCACCTTCACCAACACTGCCACCTGTCTAGCCCTAAGCACTATTATTCCTTGGTGGTCAGTTGATTGCAATGGTCCCTCAACCAGCTGCCCTTGCTGTGGCCTGCTCCACTACAATCCACTCTCAATACAGGAAGAGTAATCATCTTAAAACCTAATTCAGATTGTGTCACTCTGCTTAAGTTCTTATGGGCTTCCCATTCCCTTACCTACTTGAGATAGGTAGAAGAGTCCAACCCCCATACTATAGCCTACAAGGCCCTCCACTCACCTCTTGGATCTCCTCTCTCTCTCAAAACCCTTTCTCACTTATCCTCCTGCTCCAGTTAAAGCCTCTAGACAGGGGATTTGTTTGCTGTTTTTTCTGGAACACCTTTTCTGTGGACCTTCTAGGCCACCTCCTTCTTTTCATCCAGGTCTTTAGATAATATACCAATAGTATCCTTGAAAACCAAATAGCAAAGAGCATAAAGTCTGAGAAAAACAACAGAATATCCAAGACAACTATACACGGTGTAAAATACACATAATGAGAATACCAGAGGAGAAGAAAGAGAGGAAGGAACAGATGAAATATTTGAAACAATAATGACTGAGAATATCCTCAAGTGATTATCAGACAGCAAACCACATATCCAGGAAACTCAGAGAATACCAAACAGGATAAATTCCAAAAACAGAATGCCTAGGCATATCAATTTCAAACCAGAGAAAGTCAAAGGAAGAAATTCCGAAAGAAACCAAAGGGTTTCTGGGGCACCTGGGTTGCTCAGTCGTTAAGCGGATGCCTTCAGCTCAGGTCATGATCCCAAGGTACCGGGATCAAGTCCTGCATTGGGCTCCCAGCTCAGCGCGAAGCCTTCTTCTCCCTCTCCTGCACCCCCTGCTGGTGTTCCCTCTCTTGCTGTGTCTGTCAAATAAATAAATAAAATCTTAAAAAAAAAGAAAGAAAGAAAGAAAGAAAGAAAGAAAGAAAGAAAGAAAGAAAGAAAGAAAGAAAGAAAGAAAACCAAAGGGTTTCCAAAACCAAAATCTTACTTATGGAGGCACAAAGATAAGAAGTACATCTTTCTTGGGGCGCCTGGGTGGCTCAGCCAGTTGAGGCGCCAACTCTTGCTTTTGGCCAGGGCATGAACTCATGGTTAATGGGATCGAGCACCACAACAGTCTCCATGCTCAGAAAGGAGACTGCTTAAGATTCTCTCCCTCTGCCCCTCCCCCGACTCCTGTGTCTGTGCGCTCTCATGCTCTATCTCTAAAAGAAATAAATCTTAAAAAAAAAAAAAAAAAGAAGAAGAAGTACATCTTTCTTCATTCTTGAGGTCACTAGTAGTCTTTCCATACCAGAATTTTACAAATTCCATATTGTTGGATTACTGCTGGGATTTCTTAAGGAAATTCTAAATGGGCTTGAAAATTCTGGTGTCAACCATGTACGTTTCCTTTTCTTCTTGTGAGAGCAAATCTAATATTATCAAGGATCATTGTACTCTCACACTAAGAAATCTGCATATTTGCACCGTTGTAAACAGAGTCACATCAGTGAATCCTTTGATTAGAACTTGTGTAGTATATGAACTGTGTTCATTAAAAAAAAAAAAAGTACTTTGTGAAAAACTCGTATTTTGGGGTATCTAGGTGGCTCAGATGGTTAAGCATCTGTCTTCAGCTCAGGTCACATTCTCCAGGTCCTGGGATTGAGCCCCATGTCAGACTCCCAACTCAGCAGGGAGTCTGCTACTCCCTCTCCCTCTGCTACTCCCCCTGCTTATGCTCTCTCTGTCTCTCTCTCTCAAATGAATAAATAAAATCTTAAAAAAAAACAACTCATATTTTTACATCCTATACACGGCAACAGGAAGATGTAAAATAATTTTATTGTGGGCTTACACAATATTTTGCCCTAGAAACAGTAGCCCAGTAAAAGCTGTGGATGTAGAACTGTGTACTATTTCTATTCCTGCTGCCTTGCAGGCCCTGGGGGAACAATGCCAGCCCTGATTGTCTGGACCCTTTGGACTTCTAAGTGTCTCTCTCACCTCGGGGGGAGATGGCTGAAGGCAGTGCAGTGGCATTTGGAACATTATTTGAGCACTGAGTTTGACTGAGGATAAAGGGCACATGCAAACTTTTCAGGAGCCTCTGCCTATTGAAATGTAGAAGTCTCCATCTCATTATAATTAAATAAAGAAATCAAGGCTTAGTCTCGCCCATGCAGGGGAGATTTCTAAAATTGGCAGAACCTAAAACATGTGCACTTAAATAGTTTTATTTAATTTTTTAAAAGATTTTATTTATTTATTTGAGAGAGAGAGAGTGAGCATGTGCACAAGCAGGGAGAGGGGCAGAGGGAGAAGCGGACTCTTTGCTGAGCTGGGAGCCCGATATGGGGCTTGATCCCAGGACCCTGGGATCATGACCTGAGCTGAAGGCAGACACTTAACTGAGCCACCCAAGTGCCCATTTTTTAAAAAATTTTTAATCATTATGAATGATACTACAATAAATATTAATATATGGTGTTTCTATCTTTAACATTTGTTCAGTTATTTCCTTAGGATAAATCCCTAAAAGTAGAACTTCTAAGCCTAAGAATATGCTCATTTACAATCATTTGGCACATATTGCCAAAACACCCATTTGAAAACTGTACCGATTCATATTCTTACCAATGGAACATAAGAATATTCATTTCCTACATCTTTACCAACACTGCTCATGGACATCCTTTGTAACTATTGAAGAATTTAATGTCTAATATAAAACAGATCATGTTGCTCCTCTATTTTAAAACCTCCAAAATTTCTTCATTGTTCATAGGAGTCACTCTCAACCTTTTTGGTAGCAGGACCTCTTCATGGTTTTAAAAAATTATTCAGGGCCCCAAAGAGCTTTTATTTACATGGGTTATACTTATTAATATTTTCTGCATTATAAATTAATATGTTACTATAAGTTAACATAAACAAAAATTTAAATTTTTTATTTAATACATTAAAAAATAAACCCATTATGTGTTAACACAAATAACATGTTTATGAGAGATAAACTATTTTCAAAAAAAAAAAAAACCCACTAGTGAGACATATGGCATTGCTTTACATTTTTGCAAATCTCTTTAATTACTGGCTTAAAAGATATTCTATTATAGTAGAAGCAGAAGTCTCATATCTGTTTTGGCATTTAATTTGTTGCAATACTGCACATCATGTAGCCTTTGGAAAACTTTCCTGTACACTTAGGAGAGAAAGAGAATGAAAAAAGTAAACAATGTCTTAGTATCATTATGAATGTACTTTTGGCCTCTTGGACTCCCTGAAAGGTTCTTGGAGACCTCAGAGGTCTGCAGACAGTACTTAGAGAACCATAAAGTCCAAAGGATCAAGTCCAACTCTAGCATGCCATGAGTCCTTTCTTGATTCAACCCTAAACTTTCATCAATTATTCTATCACGCTCATTCTTACAGCCATACAGAAGTCCCAAATATATTATGCATTTTCAGTCCTATATGTTTTTATAAATACTATTCTCACTTCCAGGAATGCCTGTCCCTGGTGACTATATTGAGATTTGAGGGAACTCAATAAATTATAACCCTCTCCAAGCTCTGAATAAACTAAGAAAACAAACAACAACAACAACAAAAAACAAGCAGAGAGAGAACCAAGTATCACTTTCATTACCAACATGGCTGATTGTGGAGGACAGAGCTAGCTTATATTTGGCAGCAATGGGCTTCTTGATACGCTCACCCCGGAACTGCACAGATACACCCAACCAGATGTAGACAGTGCTGGGCAACTGCGGGCCTCCATGCTCCATTATTAAATTTTTTTCAAAGATTTTATTTATTTGAGAGAGAGAGAGAGCATGGGAGAGAGCAAAAGCACAAGCAGGGGGTAGGGGCAGAGGGAAAAGCAGACTCCTGCTGAGCAGGGAGCCCAATGTGGGACTAGATCCCAGGACCCTGGGATCATGACCTGAGCTGAAGACAGACGCTCAACCAACTGAGCCACCCAAGCGCCCCTCCATTATTAAATTTTGAGAAAGAGAAAAAGGGCTTGCTCCCAAGAGGAGAAAGGAGGAAAGATTTGAGCTGCATGCAATCCTGAGTTCCTTATCCCAGAGTCAACAAGTAGGTACACTGCACCATCTTTCCAGAAGGCAGATGACTGCGGGGAAAAGCCGGGAGAAACTGAGGGGAGTGGTATCCTAGTGGCTTTCGTTCCCATGACAGAAAACAGGAATGGGAATGTAACATACCCTCCATCCCACTTCCACACACACACCCGCCCCCCCAAACAAGATCCCTTATCTACAAACCCTCTTATCATACTCAAATGTTATCTATTGGATGACACTTTCACTGCCTGATGTATTCTCCCCTCTGCTTACATAACATTTGCACACTTAAAATCAACAAGTGATACTCAGACTATTACACGAAGACATGAAGAACACAAATACAAATAATGAGCTATTTCTGCCTTCCAAAACTTGGGGAAATGATATTTATGACAGCATCTGATATAGCTCTCAGATTCTTAGCCCCTACGTTTATTCTGTCAACATATTTGGAAGCACTAAGTACACAGGCTCCCTTTTTCTATGAAATAATTTACGTGTGTCATTGCACCATCTGAAATCTGTCTACATCATTTGACCCTCACAAATCTGTACTCAACTTGTGTGATGCCCCTGAAATCTTTCCAAATGACTCTCATTTCCTATCAAGATCTAGCCAGACCAGTGCCACCAGTAATAATCCCTCCAACCTAACAATTCATTTTTTTTTTATCCTTCCCATTTCCCTAGTAATTTTATACTTGGGTGCATGCCTTTGTGTGTTTGTGTGTTTTGTATTTATAGCTATAATGGTAGAAACCTGCAGTAGCACAGCTCATTATATAAGGATTTGGAAATAACATGGGCTAAATCCCAGATCCTAAGACCCAGCAGTAAATATAATAAAAGCTTGATATAACATGTTTAACCTATAAGGAGGGCAATGTTTCTGTCCCTGAACAGCTCATTTTAGAGCTTTCACTGTATTGTTATTTCTCCCCATCTCCACGGCAGCCTGCAGACTCCTTGAGAGCACAATCATCAGCAGAACGGTTAGATTAAATTACCTTTTTTTTGGGGGGGGGCTGCTTTTACCCCTGAAATTCTGTAATTCTGGTGAGTTTCCCCTTCTTGGAAATATGGCACAAAGGCCCCATTTTACCAAGCTCCTGGCATGTAGTCTGTCACAGTGGTTAGAAGTACAGATGCTAAAACCAAGAGTAACTGGCCTCAAGCCCTGGCTATCTGTGTGGCCTTAAAACAAATTACCTCCTTTCTTTTTTTTAATTTTTATATATTTTTCAAAGATTTTATTTATTTGTCAGAGAGAGGGAGAGAGAGCACAAGCAGCAGGGCAGAGGGAGAAGCAGGCTCCCCCCCAAGCAGAGAGCCCAGTCCGGGATTGGATCCCAGGACCCTGGGATCATACCTGAGCCAAAGGCAGACGCCCAACCAACTGAGCCACCCAGATGTCCCAAATCACTTCCTTTCTCTATGCTTCCATCGACTCATCTATAAAATGATAAGAATAATATCTGTCTCATAGGCATGTTGTGAAGGTTGAACAGTTAATATATATAATGTACTTAGAACAGTAGCTGCCACATACTTAGTATATGATAAAGTATCAATTACTAGTTACTACTGGCAAGTATATGATCAGAGAATGCTACAACAGCATGAATTCTCAGTAACTTAAAATACACATTGAATAGGCACTCAGGAAGTTCTATAGACTGATCTTGGCTCAGATTTTATAGGCTTATCCAAATCCTTTAAAATACCTTGTCTCATCAAAATAAAAGCATTTCAAATTAGAGAGGCAGTTAGTCTTTACTGAGAACTAATTCCCTGTATATATACCAGGCACATACATGCTGAATCTACCAACAAAATCCTATTATAAGACCATGTTTGTATAGATCTATTATATTTAAAAATATTCCTATCCATTTTTAGAGCTTCAATCAAGCCTTTACACAGTATCTGTAGTATCTCTTCTTTGCAAAATCTTGCTATAGGTGTGTCAGATGGTCCAATCATACCACAGGTACAGACACTGACTGCAGTTTAAAAGATACTATCAAGGAACATATTAAATAGTTCCATAAAACTTAGAAAGCAAAGCTAACTTTCAACCACAGGACGGCTCAAGAAGTGGGTAAATTTGGTACATTTGCTCTTAAGTCATTTTAAAAGCATTAAAACATATTTCAAAGATTTCAAACATGCAATTATTTTTTTCTGCCACTCAAAACACAAAATAAACATTGCTTTAGAAAGATATGTGCTTTTTTATCTATCAAAACAAACAACTTAATGAATAAAAATTGTTTTCCCGAACCATTTTTCATACATTTGCAACTCATCCAGCAAATCCCAGGTCTGAAATTACAGAAACCATTGGTGAAATGTATCATTGTTCCCCCAGACTAAAATGCATTAAACTCAAGGTGTGGTTATTCTATGAAAAACTACTCTAAAAACATTTACTTTAGGATTGCATTCACTAGCGAAATTGCACTTTTGTCTCCTTGGATGAAACTGGTATTTTATGTTTATCTTATAGATTGGTATTATTTTATAATCACATCTTCCCCCATATTTATCCAAAGTGATAATTATCTTTTAAATTAGTAAATAACTCTGGGTCACCTATTCTTTATGCGGTATTTAGCTGGATATTATAAAGGGGGGGATCCAGCTGGTGACAACAGGCTTATTCCTCAGGGTTCCCAATTAGGGAAGGCAGAAAGGTAATGCAAAGGAATAAAAGAAATATAAGATTATCTGCTCTGTTCCTGTCCTTTACAAGTTCTAGGCCTACTGTGTCATCATGATGAAGATCGAGAACCTGTCCTAGACCACTTCTGCTTGACTTGTTTGCCACTTGCTTCCAATTTCTTATTCTTAAGTTTTAAATGTTTTAATGTCCCCCTATGCCCACTCCAGGTTGATGCATTTGTTAACAGACACATTTGGAGCCTCATTGCTGACTTGAAGTTTTCTCCACTCTTGAACCCCATACTTGCACAGCTCCAGGTAAGAGATCTGCCTGCTGGTCCTGCAGTGTAAGACTAGCCCTAATTAGTTGAGACCCCCCGCCATCACTTGCTCCCACTTCTCCTCACAACCTGCCTGCCACAGAGGGGAAATCAGAAAAAAATACTAGACAATAATTTTAGTATAATAGTGACATACAGAATGATAGAAAGCAGTCGTTACATTAAGTTGGAAGAGTGAGAAATGGCTTCCGATTTGGAATCTTCTTTTTTGATGCTGCTTAGGGATGGGCTTCAAGGATCCCAGTAGGACAAACTAGAGCAGAGGCCTGTTTATACTCTTAAAATGATTAGATTTTTATTACCTAAATAGTACAGTTTTACGTGTGTGATTTTCTACCTTCTTAAAAATAATGTCATGATGACGGTGGAAAGAACTAGAACTTTTTTTTTTTTTAAGATTTTTTATTTATTTACTTGACAGAGATCACAAGTAGGCAGAGAGGCAGACAGAGAGAGAGAGAGAGAGAGAGAGAGAGAGGAGAAAGCAGGCTCCCAGCGGAGCAGAGAGCCCGATGCGGGACTCAATCCCAGGACACTGGGATCATGACCTGAGCCAAAGGCAGAGGCTTTAACCCACTGAGCCACCCAGGTGCCCTGAACTAGAACTTTTTGAACAGTTTCTACATGCCCGGCACTTTCAAAGTACAGTTTTATTTGTTATTCCTCTCCACATTCAAACTGGGAAGATGGGGGGGCTTGTTTTGTTTTGTTTTTTTTGTTTTTTTAAGATTTTATTTGTTTATTTGACAGAGATCACAAGTAGGCAGAGAGGCAGGCAGAGAGAGGAGGGAAGCAGGCTCCCTGCCAAGCAGAGAGCCCAATGCGGGGCTTGATCCCAGGACCCTGGGATCATGACCTGAGCTAAAAGCAGAGGCTTAACCCACTGAGCCACCCAGGCACCCCAGCAAGATGTTTTATCTGAGAGTGAGAT
The DNA here is from genome assembly GCF_010015895.1 of Lontra canadensis. Taxonomy (NCBI): domain Eukaryota; kingdom Metazoa; phylum Chordata; class Mammalia; order Carnivora; family Mustelidae; genus Lontra; species Lontra canadensis. Next base: position 22,743,255 of record NW_022631003.1, on the reverse strand, counting down.
ACTGAGTAATGCCAGCTGCCTTGGGCACTACAAACTCAGCACCCCATTTCTTGGCACTTGCTATTTTGGAATTGCTGTTGCTTCTGCTCCTGATTTCAAAGTGAGTCAGAATTCATATTCACCCCAAACACAATTAACAACTTTTCCTATTTAAATGGAAAATCGTTACAAATTCCAACTAGTGGCCTCAGACAAAGGCAGCAGATCAAAGCAGGTGGCCCATCTTATGAGAAGAGACCCAGAATTTCTGTGGATTGACTGGGATATGTGGTGCATGGGCTGGCAGCAGTGGTTTCCCTGGGCCCAGTTTGGCATCAAAGAAAAGCAGGGAAGATAAGGTTAAAAGAAAAATCATGTAGCAACCCAAAATTTGCAAGCAGTAGCCTATTGTTGAGACAGGCCAGATGACAAGACTGCTCTGTGAGTAGCCCTAAAGCCAGTGATCTCTGGTTGTGAGGGAAAAAGAATTCAAACACACAGTTTTATGTCATAAGGAACTTAGGCATCTGGAAACAGCAAGAACACCTGCTAGTGGAAAACATGGACATGGCATCTCTCCCTCACAAAGCTCCTGCCAGTAGCTGGTCCAGAAAAAAAACTGACCTCATTCAAAAATATGCATCCATGCAAACTTACTATAGGAAAATAAAAGAAATAGAGATAAAATGGAAGGCAAAAAATATACAACAGAAATATTTTCTTCCCATAGAACAAATGAACATTTGGGCCAAAAATATTGCCAAAAACTTGAAAGGTAAAAGACCTAAATAGAACTCCCATACCTATAAAGCAAGAGCTCATATCGGATATACAAGAGCTTGGGGAAGATACTGCAAGTCAATTGGAAATGAAATACAATTTGGCAGGGCCCAGGAATCAAACATTTCATTGGAAGCAACCAGATTCTGTTAAAAACATGGAAAGAAACAAGTATGTGAGGAATAGAAAAAGAGTATAATTCAATGAAGTAGAAAAAAATTAAAAAGAATTAGGACAGAATAATAGCTAGACAGGACAGATATAAAAAGGCCTTAACATATGCAGTAACTAATATCCTGAAGAGATTGAAAAATAATAAAATAGGAAAAAATTTAAAGATATGCTTCAAAGTAGCTTTTCAGAAATATAATTCATGACTCTATAGACTGAGAGGACTCACTGAACCCTGGGGAAAATGTATGCAAAACATTCAACCCTGAATCATATGTTAATAAAGTTGCTGGAATTCCAAGAAAAAAGCTGTTGTACATTAAGGCAAAAAGTTTAAGTCTGATTGTTACTTTCCACAAAAATGTTGAGTGCTGGAAGACACTGGAGCAATAGTATAATGGCAAAGTCTGCAGGAAATAAAGTACATGATCCAAGAATTAAACACAGCCAAAGAGTCATTAAAGTATAATGAAAATGCACATTTTTTGAGCTTGCAAAAACTCAGGTAATATACCCCAAGCCCTTCCTGAAGAAACTAATACAGGCCAAATTCTGAAAAGTAAAGAGATGAGTGGCATACTGATCCTAAGTATTGACTTCATTTAACTGTAGGACTAAAACTAAAATAATTGTGGAGGTTATGGTCACAGAGCAGAATTTAAATGTGATAAACTCTAATGATGTAGAAATAATCTAGCAAAGGTTTGGAGGGGAAGAGGACAGATGGTGGGTAGTAATGTCAATATGCTGATTTTCTCATCTGCTAGAGCAGAGAATAGAAAGATTATTGAAGCTGATAAATCATGTAATAAAGCTATAAGTACATTTCAAAGTGGAAAGAATATGATATGAAAAATTATATGATCATCAAGAATCAGGTGTGCTGGCGAGGAAAATGGGGGAGGAAGTAGAAAAACTAATTTCATCATTACTCATGGTAGGAAGTCAATATATAGCTGTCTAGAGATATAGAAGTTTAAATATAAGGGGCACTGTCATATATGGCTAATGAGAGTGACTACAGGAAGGAGTTCATAGGGCTTCTCCAGCCCTGTTGTGTGGGATCGAGAGAGAAAGGGCAGCTCTTGCAGAAGTCGACTGGAGGGACTCATAAGAAGTGGAAAGACAGCTGAGGGGCAATGAACTCTTTCCTAGCACAAAACATGAACAATCTCTCCAGTGCTACCTTATTATATTGTGGTTGAGAACTATCATGATGAGTGACCACCCAGCATCTTTGGAATACCATGTGTCACTTTCCCCCAAGAAGGCCAAACTGGCTTCCCAAGCTTCCTTTATAGCTAGAGTACAGGCATGTAACCGAGATTCCAACAATCAGACACAACCACACAGGACTTTCACACCCACGAGAGCAATGGGAGGAATCCATATTTGGCTACCATGGTAAGTCAGGGCTCCAGCTTTCAGGGACAGCAAAGGCAGAGGTTCTGGTATCAAGCACCCAGTGATGGTAACATTGTCTGAAGAGTGGAGTGGCTGCTGTAGGTAGAGGGGGGTTCTGTTATTTGCAACAATGAACCATGCCTGATAACGCATCATGGGGGTAGAACACACACTTAAAAAGCCAAAAACAAATTTAAAACATCCTTTCATGTTAAAAAGACCAAGCACCTAATGTTTTCATTAGCTCCTGGTTTAGAGATCACTTACACGGTAGCTTCAAATTAAGAAGCCAAGTATCTGTGAAAAGTCCCTTCCCTACAACATGTTATCTACTTTAAATATAAGTTAAAGAATGGGCTCTGTTACAATAGGTCTTAGTTTTAAGTGCAATTACACTGGAATCACCAAAGTCAAAGCATTCCAAATAGGGAAAATCGAATACAGCTGAAACTTACTATCTTGGCTTGCTGAAAGCCTTGGGAAGATTTTATGGATAATGATCCTAAACTCATCAACATGTTTATTCGAGGCTCCAAAGCTTGAATTTGAGTCCCAAGTGTAGTCAAGTTCACTGCCTACTGTGAATGGGTTAAGGGATAATGTCATTTCCATTGCTCCCTCTCTGGTTCGTGGCTATGAAAAGCAGCAAAATATACACATTCATTCTGCAGGTTCGTGATAAAGAAGTACTGTAGCTTGCAGATTTTACCAACAAAGAGATGCACTTACTTCAGAGTCTAGGTATTGAGTACAAGGCATTCTAGTCCAGGGGTTCTCACAGTGTGGTTCCGGAGCATCAACCTCATTTGGGAACTTCCTGGGAATGCAAATTCTTAGGCTCCACAGACAATTTACTGACTTTGAGGCCAAGAATTCAGTGTTTTATTAAAAAAAAAAAAAAAAAAAAAAAACTCGGGGTGCCTGGATGGCTCAGTTGGTTAAGTGTCCCACTCTTGGTTTTGGCTCAGGTCATGATCTCAGAGTCCTGGGATTGAGCCCCACATTAGACTCCATGGTCAGCGGGGTCTGCTTGAGGATTCTCTCCCTCTCTCTCTCTGCCCCTCTCCTGCCTCCTCTTTGTCTCTTTCTAAAATAAATACATAAATCTTCAAAAAACAAAAAAAACTCTCTTGGTGATTTTCATATATACTAAAGTTTGAGAACCACTTTCTTTGGAAGCACAACCAAACCACTCCAATCAAAGGACAATCTACTTCTGAGAATGGAAGAGAAAGATGTACCTATTAAAGGAGTTCTGCCCTAGAATTAACCTAACTTCTCATATAACATACACTCATTTCTTCTGCTACAGAGGGGATATAGGACTCTTGGTTACTACGAGCCAATATAAAACTTTTCTTGGGCCATTAGACATCAAGTACTCTTCAATCTTCTCCTTGGGCTAAATAATCCTAGTTCTTCTTACCTTTATTATTAATCACTTAAAAGTCTTCGTAATCCTTGTCAATCTCCAGAATAAAGTACGACCTCATTTTACCATTCAAATAGATTAAAACACGCTTTCTGTCATTGGACCATAGAAAATAATGCCCCCAAACCTGGGTCTCTTATATTCCATCTGTTTTAAAGTACAACATGTACTTCTAAAAAAAAAAAAAAATCAAGTTTTAGGTCTGTCATTTCAAGATATTCTGATTCTTCCCTTTCATCCCTGCTCTTCCTAAAAAAAAAAAAAAAAAAGTTTTAGTTCATTGTAAGGTCACTAAGTGTTTCCACATATATTGCATTAAACATTCTGATCCTCATTTGCCCTATTAAGTAAGATTGACCAGATGGATATTCCTCTGACTCTCTCTCCTGAGCAGGTTTTAGTTAATTAAAAATGATTATTTTTACTACATGTATTATATATTGGCCAGATGTTACCTGTGGTCATTTCTGGAAAGGATCATTTGGTGGTGGTTATAAAATACATATTTTCCTTTGGGAAGCCAGACTCTTGAGCACAATCAGGAAAACAAATGTAGAAATTGATTTCACCTCATACCTTTTTCTCAGTGCCAAAATGGCCATAATGCTTCATTTCCTTTGAAAGTCTGATCTATTCAAATTCTTTATTCTGTCTCCACTCTGGCCCTATTTATGTTGCATCAAAAAATTATCAGGTCAGTAGAAGGAAAATTAATATTGGTTTCTCTCTATACTAGAAGTATAAGTTGTTTTTTCCCCCAAAAAACTAATTTGATTTCTCTAGATGTGGTTTATGTAAGATATCTATGTATGGCCTAGCAAACTGTTCTGCTCTGTCAAGATAGAGACTCTGGGCACAGAGGATGAGACTTCCAGATAGGATTTCGAACAGTTCCTGCTTTTATACAGGTCTCCTTAGAAGCTATTTTTCATGCAAACTAATTTGCCTAAATTTCCTGTTAGTACTGAAATAAACTAAAATGAGGCAAAGATACTGTAATTATGAAATTGTTTTGTGATTGCACTAGTCATTTTTTCTACATTTGTAGACAAACCAGAATCCAAACAAGCCCCTTCTCATTTTTTGTCCTTAAAAAAAAATAACAAACACAATAAAGCAACATTCAATTTTCTCCTTTTAAAAAAATTTCAGTTTTTGAGGTCACCCCAAATTTGCAAAGCCTAATGGATGGAATTAACCACATCATCATCTGGGCTAGATTTAGATGTTTGGTCTCTAAAACACCACTTAGAAGACTTATTTATTTTTTTTTTTTAGGATTTTATTTATTTATTTATTTATTTTGAAAGAGAGAGAGAGAGCATGAGTTGGGGGCAGAGGTGGGCAGAGGGAGAGGGACAGACTCTGTGCTGAGTGTAGAGCCCAACACAGGGCTTGATTCCACGACCCTGAGACCGAGACCTGAGCCAAAATCAAGAGTCAGACACTTAACTGACTAAGCCACCCAGGCGCTCCCTGAAGACTCATAAGAGGCAAAAGTGGGTCTTTTCAAAGTCTTAATTTCACACATTGACAATTTTAATGTTAGATGCGATAGAGTGTATGAACAAGAAAGAAACTTCCAATTCCAAAGCTCTGGCTATGTTTTGTAAACTATTTCACAGCCAAATTATGGACCCAAGTTCTGGTCTCAGCTCTTTCTACATGGTCTTATGTAAGTTACATAAGTGACCACCCCATTTGGACTCTTTTCTTTCATAAAGAATGATAGTGATAGTTAGAAATACATATTCTCTAAAGTCTCTTTAAGCCTCCAAATTATATGATTTGTTGTTTAAAAAGTAACTTTAAGGCCTCATATGCTTTAATGAGCAATTGGGACAACTGGTATGGAGGTTGCTTTATTGACTCAGCTTTAAACACAGGACATGGCCCTCATTTTCTGGTAGCCTAAGCATTTGCTGCTTATGTTCTGAAGTACACAGATCGGCTTATAGTAAATCATAGTCAACCTCGAAAATGACCTCTTCCTCTTATGTTTTCATAGCAATCAACATTTACTAGGGTCCTCCTATTAGAGTCATCTGTGTTACATTTGATTTCCAGAGTCAGGTAAGGGGCAGACATTCCTGATGAAGAGCCTGAGAGTCCTTGGATAAATTGTCCCCCAAAATAAAAGATTACATACCTTCAGATCAGGCCATGCTCATCAGCCTCTAATAGGTTGGAGGGACTCACAGTCTTAATTTCCTATGTGAATCTATAATTGTCCGCAGGGGTCAATTTCAGTGGATGCTTCATATAAATCAGAATTGAAGATAATGATGCCTATTCACTTGATCAACTAAAATGACCAGCTGGGTTTAATGGGAGGAAAACAGAAACCCCTGCGAAATTGGAATAGCTTCAAAGGTGATAGAATATAATTATTTTTCTGCAAAGTTTCTTCTCTAAAGGTGACTGGCCATTGTGCTGTGGGCACCTGGGCTGCCATGTTATGAGGGTGGATGTGGCATTCGGAGCTACTGACTGTATCCGAAGTTGTAAGCCAAGAGTCAGCTTTCTGCCAAGGGAATGGGGAAAAGCAGGATTTCTTCTCCTTTCTTATTTTAGTCATTTCTTTTACAGTTGGAGAGGAGCTTTGGGGACTTGCCTAATTGATTCCCGAGAGGCAAATTCTAATTTAGATTGCTACAAAAGTGTTTTCTCATTATAGCCATAAAACATTTTCTAGAATTTGTTGTAATTATCCTTAGGGTAATATAATTTTAGGTCTGAAAGGACCTTAATAGTACCTGCCCACCCCCTCTCTTCTACAGATGAAGCAGCTGAGGTCCAGAGATGTGAACTGACTGGACCAAGGTCACAGGGCTAGAATGAGGGAGAGGCTGGCTACCATCCCACAATCAGAAGGTGAAACCAAAATGGATGCCCAGGCTGTGGTCTCCCGCTTAGAAGTAGCTGGAGACTCACTCCACAAAAATCCCCACTTAAGAAAACGTGGGTTCTATCATGCAGGAGAGGGGCTAGCAACCAAAATGGCAGACGGGGAAAACTGGGAGGGACAGGGAACCAAGGAACAAGTAGCCCACAAAGCAGATGACCCTTCCTTAGAGCGGAGAGTGAGCTCTGATGAGGAGCCTGTGTGTGCTGAGGGACAGTGGTTCCCGCTTTGGGTGACTGTACACATTTGGGAGCCAGACTGTCAGCCTGGGCTTGATTCTTAACTCCGCCGATCGTGAGCTCCGTGGTCCTTGACCAGTTGCTTCAACTCTCTGTGCCTCAGTCCCTCGTCTGTATAAAAGGGCGATAACATCAGCACTGACTGTCACAAGGATTAAATACATTGATCTATGTAAAGAGCTTAGCACATATTAAGTGCTATATTACTGTTGGCTATTTTTGCCCCTATTCACTATGCCAGAAAATCTTAAAAGTTTCAGGATATAGTTGCATTCATTAACAGTGTTACTGAGGTGCCTTTTGATATAAATATGCAGACTCTTAGATTCAGAAAGACATTGCTAAAATCTCTATGTTTAATGGATTCATTTTTTAGGAGGTATTGTTACAATTCAGTGTTGTTTTGTTTTTTTTTTTTTTCCAAAAAAATAAACTACAGGGATTTTTTTATTTTAAAAATGCAATAGCCATAATATCATGAAACAATGACAGAGGTTTCATTAGCAAAACAATTAATAAAAGAGTGTATCTGTTGCAAAAATCAAAAGACAGATTTTCTTGGCAGGAAATTAGTGCCAAGTCAGTGACTCCTGAAGTCATTAGAGTACGGCCAGCAGCTCAGGATGCCGCGTTTTCTTTCGCTAAGGCATGTTTCTTGGGCAGTTTAACATTTTTTTCTCCTTAGAATTTAATGTTGTCAAAGCTCTCAATATTTCACTCCAAATTTTTAAGAGAAAATCTTCACAAAATTAACAATACAGATCTTCAAGTAATTAGGACTACTTCAGTGCTGCCTGAAAAGAATACCATGTACGGATTAGTTGTTTTTTTTTTTTTTTCCTTTCACTCTTTGAATTAAATTCAGTGAAAGTTTTAAGGGAAAAAAAGTCAGTTACCTATCCATTCTCTCACATTTTAATCAAACAATTTTCGCAATTACATAGAAAAACACATTTTAAACATTGCTATAAAGAACTCTCCTGGAACTGCTCACTGATTTAAGACATGGGAAGATCATGATAGGCCGCATATCTTCCAGTCACGTGATGGTAAATCTGTGAGGAAAATCAGAGTTTGGCTGATTAATAATTATCATGCGTCATACATATCAAGTAATAATTATACTATTAAATAATAATAACTGTAATTCATGTTTCATTATAAAGCCCCATATTATTTTGCATTTCAGCAGATTCTCCATTCAACCAGCTTCAGGTGGAAGTTTGCTTGGACGAAAGCAGAAGTTTGGGTGCAATGAGGTAAATCAGATGAGTTGTTTTCTCTAGTTCTCATAGCCCAACAGGGAATTTTTCATTTCTTTCTCAAAAACACACTTGTCGATCTGTCACAAGGACAATGGATTACTACACACCTGTCTCTCAATGTCCGAAAGCAGCGTACTGGCGCCTATTCGAAAGAGTTCTGGCGTCAGCCATTCATCGCCCAGCTCTTCCTTCACGAGAGAGAGCCAAGCAAGGGAATCCTTGGCATTGCGGATGCCTCCTGCTGGTTTAAAGCCTACCTACAAGGGAAGGTGGGAAAGAGAACAAGGTTTATTATCACTGGAAAGCTTTAAAAAATGGTATTGCAGGGGCGCCTGGGGGGCTTAGTTGGTTGAGCTTCCGACTCTTGGTTTCGGCTAAGGTAATGATCTCAGGGTTCCGGGATCCATACCCTCGTCAGGCTCCACACTCAGCATAGAGTCTGCAGGACTCTCCCTGTGCTCCTCCCCCTACTCATGCACACTCTTACTTTCACTCCCTATCAAAACTGAATAAAATCCTTAACAACAAAAAAATGGTACTGCATTAATACAGGATCTCAATTCTCTCTCTCTCTTTTCAAAGATTTTATTTATTTAGTCGACAGAGAGAGAGACACAGCAAGAGGGGGAACACAAGCAGGGGGAGTGGGAGAGGGAAAAGCAGGTTTCCTGCGGAGCAGGGAGCCCGATGCGGGGCTCAATCCCAAGACCCTGGGATCATGACCTGAGCCAAAGGCAGATGCTTAATAAGTGGGTCACCCAGGCACCCCAAGTCTCCCTTTTTTTAAAGTCTATTTCACTTCACCCAGCACAAGAGCTTAGATCACTGACTCATGCCCATTCACACTACAAAATGACTTTTCCAAAATTAATGGAAAGAATGTCACGGCTTCTAAGGAGACACTAGTGAGCGTTAATAACCCTCATTAACATTGCACTTATTGGAAAGTCATAAACTTCAACCATCTAGACTATAGCTGTGAACTGGGGATAAACAAGAGAGATGTCAATAAATAAGGAAAACAGAGATCACAAAAGCCCATTCATCCTAGATTTCTACAAGTAAGCCTGTCTAGTCACCTCTCAGCCCTTCATCCCGAGATACAAAAGACACACTCAGGTACTGAAAACAAGAGAAGAGAATCACGGAGACCACACGAACCAAACTGGCAGCCATCAGGAAGGAGAGTTGACAGTTATTTTCACCAACTTCAGTGTAGGGACTTTTTTCTAAGTCGTAAGTGGAAAGAGTTCTATGAAGCAGCCAGAGCAGTCAAATAAGCACAGTAGAAAAAGACAGTGTAGGAGCTCTTCACAGTTCAGTAGTCTTTGAAGGTGAACATAAAACAGCATGACTCAGCCAATACCTGATGTTTACAAATGAGGTCCCTGAGTCCATTAGAAATGGATAAATGTGTTCTATAAACAGTAAAACCTGCTAATCTGGATTTACTTGTCTCAAGAACTTGAATCCAGTAGAGGAGAGAATCTATAGACAGGAACAATCGAGAAAACACTGCACAGCCCAAGAACTAAAACTCAGGCATTTGAACCCTGAGAGCCATTGATTCAATAGGGAGCCCCAACATGGGGTTAAAGCTCAAAGAATGCTAAACGAGAGAGACAATAAATGAATCGTTCCATACATGCTTGAAAACTTAGGGTTAACCTGGACGCCGCCATTTTCCCCACGACACCACACCCAGTCAATCAACGGTCAAGTCCTCCCAATCTTCCCACCTTAATTTCTGTATGTCGCCCCACCCCCCACACACTTCCTTCATCCTCTCACTTCTGCTGGTTTAGTTTAGACCCTCATTAGTTCTCACTAACATCGGTCAGTCTCTCGTTTGGTCTCCCTGCCTCAGTCACTCATTGCCACACAGCTAAGCAGCAGCCATCCACTGATCCTAACCCTATCTGCCTATTACCCAGGAGCCCAGGAGGCTCTGAAAGACTGCAGGGACATGGGGTGAATACAGGAGATACATAGGATGAGACTAGTGTGACTAGGCCCCCAAAATCAATTAGCTGGTATTAGCATACATGTTAATCATAAGCGCATTTCTGTCAATTAGGCTGTGCTGCATGTAGATTTTTCCATACAGTTCAGTTGTGTCAGCAAGTCTGTTTGGCAACATTTCTAAAGAGAGGTTCTAGCATAAGTTTATCCTTTTTTTTTTTTTAAGGGAGAGAATATGGAAAACATAAATCTGCAATGAAATCAGTTATGAAATATTAAACCTCTGCTGCTCAGAGTGACACTAATCATGGTCTGGAAGACGGCCCATCACATTTTAAAACACCCCTTAAATCAATGATGTAGAAAGTTTACAGTGTAAGGGCTGCCCAGGCAACTTGTCAACAACCTGAGAGGATGCTCCTGATTTGCAGATACATACACAGGTCCTCACTGTGTGAAATCAAACGTGACACAAATGAATGGGATTTTACTTGCATCTGTCTGTTTTCCTAATAAAACTGGGATGAACTTTGTTTATTACCTGAGGAAAAGGCCCATACAATTAAAAACAAGCACTGAGAGGCAGCAAAGAGTCCCTTCTTACTACACTCTGGCCTAGAACATGGAGCACTGAAAACTTTTATTGAAATTCTTTGCTTGTTGTCATGAGCTCTCTTGGGAAGGGCCTTGTTCATTTTGCATCCTTGTTAACAGAGGGTAACATGGCACACAGTTAACTACTCAGAACATGTTTGTTGAGAACACAGCAGGACTGTGTCTCCAATGGTGAGTTTTAACCCTGACTACAGAGCTTCCGAAACATACAGATGCCTGAGGATTACTTCTCCTCTGGAAGTGCGAGGGATGAGGGGCCCAGGCATCAATAAACATAAAAAGCTTCACATTTATTTCGTTGTACTTTCGCAGAAAATAAGAACCACCGGTCTAAATGAATGGTGGTGGTCTCAGCTGAGGGGACCCAAGATAGAGTCTCTTTTTTAACGACTAAACTTTTTTTACTTGGGTCAGTGCAGAAAGGCTAACCGAAAGAAGAGATTACTCAAATGGAGTCAACTGTCATATGTAAGGTCACAGTAGCTATCTTTCCTATTTGTGCTTTTTTAAGACAGGAAGTTTTTCTGAAGGAGAAAATTCTGGAAGGAGTTCACTTCCTCTCAAACCCAGCACATTCTAAAAACGGTCTCCAGTTCCAAAATGAACCTAAGATACAGTCACATATGAAGTCATCACTTCTAGTTGGCAAAGGATTAAAGGTCTTTTTCGGGTTTCCATTTGGCAGAAATCCAGAGATTGGTTTTAAAAGATGCCTTCTGAGGAAGGGCACTCTCATTAAACAAAACAAAACAAAACAAAAACAAAAAGAAAAGAAAACCCAACTACCTTTCTCACCAGTGATGTTTAAAAAAAAAAAAATCCTTTGAGATAATTTGCAGCTAAACAAGCAACTTGAAGTGAAAAGGAAAATCCAAACTCATTTAAAAAAAAAACCTCATATGCATTTTTCTTTTTAACTTCATATGTTTCAAAAAATATGTATTACTTTTCGAAAAGCTGACAAAAGCTAGCACATACCCTCCTCAGCTTAACAGTCTTCCAAAGAGCACATCCAACTGCCATAAAACGCAAAAATGGATATTTAATTCAAGAGCTATATAACGTCTAGCTACCTTTTCCCTGCTGTTTCACAGCATTTCATTATTTTGTTTAATAAGTTCATCTCCTCGAGAATTTTCTCTTCACCTCATATTATTAAAAGTAATAAGTTTTTCTGGACCGGGGGTTTCCCAACAGAAAAACCAATTTATGTGTGTCCTTCAATAATGACAGGAAAAGATTATTTCCCATTATATTGCATACTTTTCATATCACCACCACAGCTTATCATTCAATAAATGTTACTCTGCAATTCTTTCCATTCCTCAAGGAAGTTTAATTTCTGCATTAACCTGTTTTCGCTGGCCAACGCCTTACCAGAAAGCCTCTGTGTTGTAGCAGAATTAGTTCGTTAAAGAACCCATTTAGGCATCTCTTGTCAGTGATAAAATTGTCTTCAGTTAATAAAAGCACATAAAGTGAGTTTACATCTTGATCACACATACTTACTCCCACACTCACACTCACTCTCTGTTAATCGCACATTTTTCTCCATGAATGTGTTCTTTTGTAATGAAAGGTAAATTAAACATTTATCTTCATAAAGGTAACTCATTCACACCTTCTGCATATAAAGACAGTTTTTGTGGCTGTAACTAGTATTATAAATAACATTCTCTTTACTCTAAAGAAAGATTTGCTGGCAATAATATACCTTGTTTCCAGTTTTCCAGAAGAAATCTCTAATGGCCCGTAGCATTACTATCGCTACCGGGAAAGTGGCATTTACTGTTTCTTTTCCAGTAGAGGTCTTAATAAAATCTGATCCTAAAACAAAAGGGAAAAAGAAAAAAAAACCCTCCATGTTAATTAAAAACTTATTTTTACACTTTTTAGTCAGTGAAAGAAATGAGCTATGTAATTTTTTTTTTCCTGAGGAGCATAACTTTATTTTTTGTTAGTTATTTGAAAAAGGAAAAACAAAACCTCTCTTTGAAATAATTCTGTCCATACTTCCCACCCTCCACCCCCAATTACTAGAAAATGAATGAAATTAAGTACCAATTGGGTTCTCACAGATTCTTGGGGCCCCTGCCTCCGTATTTCCACATCATCAATGAAAATCAAGGTGGTTTATTTAATGCATAACTGAGATGAACAGAACAATGTTATGCTATGTGCTTAATATCATATATCACGGCACTTTACTGTAAAACTGCAGTGCTCACGCATTTTCCCCTCATTTTCTTGTGCTTGATGGGAAGTAAGAGTCCAGCTGTGACAACACCAGAAGAATGATTTGTACTGCACTGTTCCTTAAGGAAAGCACTGTCTTCCAATGAGATTAGGAGTTTCACGAAAGATGTCATGCTATTTCATAACCTACAAACACCTTAAACAACTTTCTGTCTCTTGTTTCTCACAGGTGTCCTAAACCTGTTGATGTAGTTTAACAGAATAGCACAAGGAGACAAAGAAATGATTATAACCGTGTGCTATACTCTGTTCTAGGTGCTTAACAAGTAATAACTCAGCCACTCCTCACAACAACTGTATAAGGTAAGTACTAATACCCCATTTTAAAAGATGAAATGGAGACACAGAGAGGTTAAATAACTTGCTTGGGGTAACAGTTAAGTGAGGGAGGTAGAATTCTAACCAAAGTAATACAGCTGAACCAACAGGCTATAGTGTCTCCAAGAAACTTACCTAGCGTGACAAAGTCAGGTAGCCAAACAGAGATTCCATCTTCCATGTGGTTACCTACCCCTAAAACGTTCAAAATGCAGACCACAGAGCACAGTATGGGCACCACCGGGCTACCTGCTAAAATGCAGACTGTTGGGTCCTATACTAGTCCACTGAATCAGAATCTGAATATAAACAAGGTTCCCAAGCGAGTCCTGTGCAATTTCACAGCCCTAGCCCACCGACTCTGTGGGGCCATAGCTAAGGCTGACCTCTGAGACTCTCCCCAGGTCCATCAAAGAAGTGGTCAATAGAAGTGGGGGAAAGACGTGGCTAAAACTTTCCCCATTAGTTTCAAATAGGAAAAATACTTCTACAGCTATTCTGTGGATGGAAAGATTCAAATCAACCTACCTTTAAGTAAATACACTGTGTGTAAGGCACAGTGGAAAATAAAACAACAAATAAGCCAACCCTTGACCTCAAAAGCATACATTCTAGGTGCAGATGGAGAAGGAACATAAATCCTGAGTAACCACTTGAAGAGCTAGAAGTCAGAAGATCTGGTTTCATCTCCCAAACTTTCATGTCTATAAAATTCATCTGAAAATTCTTAGTTGCTTCATAGCTTTAATTCCTACAGGGAATTAAAAGCTACAATCTATGTGAAAGCACTTTGAAAACTCTCAAGCATTCATAAATATAAATGGATTGAGGACCTAGGTAGGGTTTCAATCTGTAAATACATGAGAGAAATTAGGATTTATGAAAGCAAGTCATCAGAAGCCTTTGGAGGAGGGACGTCTGCAGGCCCACTGAAGAATTGGAGATGTTATCTGTCTCGCATACATTCATCTACCAAACATCCACTGAGTGCTTACTATGTCCTAGACTGTTGTCAATACTGAGAAGAGACCACTAAACAAAATAATAAAGCTCCCACCCTTGTAAGCTGATTTTCTAGAAGAGAAAGACAATGAGCAAATATATAATAAATGTCAGACGGAGAGTTATGAAAAAAAGCAATGCAATGAGTTAGAGAGTGATGGAGTTGGGGAAAGGTAGCTATAGTTAAACAGTTACCAAAAAGGCATCTCTCAAGACTGAAATTCAAATAGAGACTGAATGAAAGGCATCTATGAAAAGAACCACAAGCAGGGAAATGCCAAGTACAAAAGCCCTGAAGTAGGCATGTGCTAAACTGATTGATGAATGAGTGAATGAATGAGACCACAGAAGCAGGGCCTGATCCCCACAGCACCAGAAATAAGACAATCAATGGGATGAGAGCAAAGCCTCCAAACAGATCTTAAGAGGGAGGGGAACATCCCCAAAGAATTCACAATGAGACCAAGATGTGCTTTCCTAAGGTGTAATACTGTCTTCTGAATCATTAGAAAACTTTTGGGTACAACACCAGCTATCATCTAAATTCTTCCACGCATCTTAGAAAAGAAGATTATTACAAGACCAAGGCTACATTTGGAGGCCCAAGAAAAAGGTATGGTCACTTAAAAAACCACACAATTTAAAGTTAACCAAAAAAGCCAAACTCCTTTGAAAAGAGTCCAGAGTTAGGGTAAGGGAGGAGACTCTCCTAACATATTTGGGAGGAGCAAAGAGAACTCCTATCATGAGAGCAACAAGAGCCCAGGTATAGTAACAACAGCCTGCACATCATGTGTTTGTCCCCCTTTCTTACTGTATTTTAAGAACATTTGAGGGCAGGTTCTTTCTAGGAACCAGGTATCTTTCTAGGAACTATGTATCCCCAGAGCATGACATACGTTCAAGGCTCAATACATGAATTTTGGATGGATGGATGCATGGATGGATGGATGGATGGATGGATGGATGGATCAAGTTGGTTGATAGATGGATGGCCACAGCTACCAAGAAAAAGCAAACTACAATATTTCCCATCTTTAACTGACTAATGAGAAAGGGAAGGCAGTTTTGAGTTTTATTCCAGTTCAGGTAACAAAACTGGACAGGTGGCTCAGAAGAATATATCATTTTACTTATTTTTAAATAAACTGTAAATTTTGGAGCAGATGTAAAGCTACAGAAACATCAAGCTAGTACAGTTTCCACATGCCCTACACCCAGTTTCCCCTATTATTAACAACATTTGTACATTTGTTACGATTAATGAGCCAAGATAGATATATTACTATTAACCCAAATTCATACTTTATTTAGATTTCCTTAGTTTTACTTAGAAGCCAATTGCACCCAGGATACTCTGATATGTACATTTATAATACTGCCATGGGTTCCTCTTAGTTGTGTCAGTTTCTTGGACTTGCCTTACTTTTATGACCTTAACAGTTTGAGGAGTACCGGTCAAGTATTTTGTAAAAGCTCCCTCAGTTGGGACTTGTCTGACATTTCTCTCATGATTAAACTGGGGTTTTGGGTTTCTGGGGAGGAAGACCATAGAGGGAAAGTGCCATTCTCACCATATCACATCAAGTGTACCTTCCATCAACATGATCTACCACTAGTGATATTGACTGTACACACCTGGGAGGTCGTGTTTGCTGGGTTTCTCTATTGCAAGGTCATTCTCTTTTCCCTACTTCCCATACTGTCTGCCTTGGGAAGAAGCCCTTATGTGTATCCCACACTTAAGGAATAAGGAATTATAATTTACCACCTTTAGGGGGAATAACATCATAAATTATGTGGGCTTTTTTTGCATGAGAGATTTGTCTCCTCTCATTTGCTTATTTACAATTATTTATATCAGTACAGACTCAGAGATATTTATTTTATACTTGGCTTTATAATCCATTATTACTTTATTTCATCGCTCAAATGGTTCTAGCTTTGACCACTGGGGGCTCTCTCAGTTCCTTCCTATATCCCTTTGACACACCTCCATCACGTAGAATTTTCGCTTTTTAAAGCACTTCCTTTGGTATTGCCAAATGCTCCAGGTTTATCTTTTATGCTTTCTGCTCTAGTCCTAGAATAAGCCATTTCTCTAAGGAGCCCTAGTTCCTCTTCTTAGAGGATGGTATTAGAACCCAAAATCTTGGTGCTAGGTGTACTCACTGCTACTGTGGGGTCTTATTTCCAGCTCTCTCTGCTGCCTAGCAAGGAAATCTACGTACGTACACTAAACCATTTATACACACACATCTTTTAATAATTCCACATTTAGCAATCTATATTTGTATATATTAAACACGCATAATACTGATGACTCCAACTCTAACCCGTTACCGCATGGATCATTCCAGCCCCCTCCCCCTTCTTTACCTGTAAACTTCTACTTCAACAGTGAGAAACCAAACACTGACATCTTTACCTGTAAACTTCTACTTCAACAGTGAGAAACCAAACACTGACATCTGTCACTCATTTCATTGTTCACATTCAGTCTCCACACATAGCGCTCTCAGAACTGTTACCTACACCATGGGAAACAACTTTATCAACGCCTATACAGTGCTCATGTGCATTTTCCTGTATCTTTAGCTTTACAGCCCACAGTCGCTTACAGATTTTTTTTTTTTTGAGAGAGAGTGGGGGGAGCAAGAGCAAGGTGAGGAGCAGAGGAGAGGGAGAAGCAGACTCCCCGCTGAGTAGGGAGCCTGACTCGGGGATCAATCCCCAGACCCTGGGATCATGACCTCAGTCGAAGGCAGACGCTTAACCGACTGAGCCACCCAGGGACCCAGCTGACCCTCATTTATAATGTTATTCAGGTCAGCACCTTTCTTCCTACCTCCTTCAGGGAGGCCGTTTCATATATTTTTAATACAGTTAAAGATTCTTTGCTCACAGTCCACATTCTATCTTGGAATCCCCTGATCATGTAAATGATTTTTTATTTGCATACATTAAAGTTCAGTCTTCATGGAGGTTCTAGTAGTTCGACAAACATATAGAGTAGCATATGCATCATTACAGGCTTGCACAGAACACTCCCCACGCTAAAAATCCCCCATGTGCCACATTTGTATCTTCCCCCACTGTGCCAACAACCACTGATCACTTTACGATGGCAACCATTTTGCCTTTTCCAGAATGTCATGTGTAGGAATCATCCAGCCTTTTAGGCTGCCTCTTCACTTAGCAATATGCATATAAGGTTTAATACTCATGTCTTTTCATGCCTTGACAGTTCATTTCTTTTTATTGATAAATAATATTCCATTGTATGGATGTACCCTAATTTGTTTAACTATTCACCTATTAAGGGATATCTTGGTTGCTTCAGTTTGGGGCAATTACGAATAAAGATGGTACAAACACTCATAGGCAGGATTTTGTGTGGACATAAATTTTCAAATCAGTTGGGCACATACTGAGAGGGGAAAATGCTAGAATATATGATAAAACCATATTTTGCTTTGAAAGAAACTACCAGATTATCTTCCAAAGATTCTGCATTCCCAACAGCAGGAATGAGAGTTCCTGATGCTCTATATCCTCACTAGCAATTGGTGTTATCAGTTTTTGGATTTTATCCAATCTAATTGGTGGACATATAGATTACGCACATATTTTTGTTGGCTCATACCCAAATAATCAATTTATGGATTGCTGTTATGAATGATAGTAGTTCTGAATTTCAAATTCCCATGGTTTACACTGCTAGTAGATGGAAAGGCAAGAGACTTTCTATATTAATATTGTATCATGCAACCTTGGTAAACTCACTCAGTAGTTTTCAAGAGCCTGTTGGTCTGGGGGGTAGATTTTTTGCTCTGTGAACAAAGACAGTTTTATATGGTTCCTCCTGTATTAATTTCTTGGGGTGCTTGTAACAAACTGTAATAAACTTGGTATCTTAAAGCAACGGCAATTTATTTTCTAACAGTTCTGTAGGGCAGAACTCCAAAATCAAGTTGTCAGCAGGGATGCACATCTTGTGGAGGCTCGAGGGAGAAATCTGTTCCCTAAGTCGCCCAGCTTCTTAGGGCTGCCAGCGTTCCTTAGCTGCATCACTCAGACCTCTGCCTCCATCTTCACATCGCCTTCTCTTCTGGGCAGAAACTGTCTCTTCCTCTGCCTCTCTCTGATAATAACGTTTGGGATGGCATTTAGGTCCCACTTGGATAATCCAGAATAATCACTTCATCTCAAAGAGCCTTCATTTAATCACACCTGCAAAGACCCTTTTTCCCAAATGAGGTAATAGTCACAGGTTTGCAGGGGAGGGGGGGTTAGGACGTGGTCATATCTCTGGGACCCATTATTGGCCTGCCCCACCTCCCAATCCGTACTTCTCTAATTTCCTTCTTCTGTCTTCTTGCACTAGCTAGTACTCTCCAGTACAGTGTCAAATAGGAACATTCTTGGTGTATTCTTAGGGCAACTTTCTGGGAATGGTGTCTAGTTTCCCAGAGTGTGTTAGTTAAATGTTGTTTGTAGATGTTCTTTCTAGTATTCCTAGTCTTCTGAGAGCTTTTATTATAAATGCATGTTAAAATCTGTCAAATGACTCATCTGTGTAATTTGATATGACCATATGATTTTCCCCCTGTAATGTACTAATATGGTGGATTACATTACACCGAACCAGTCTTGCATACCTGGAGTATATCCCCCTTGGTCATCGGATACAATTCTTTTTATCCATTGTTGAGCTCATTTTGCTAATATGTTGCTCAGGATTTTTTTTTTTTTTGCATTTATGTTCATAAGTAATACTGATCTATAGTTTTCCTTTCTTGCAATATCTTTATGTGGCTTTGGTATTGGGGTAATGATGGCCTCACAAAGTGAGTACTCTCTCTTCTTCAATTTTCTGAAAGAGATGGAGAATTGGTAATATTTCATCCTTAAATATTTGGTAGAATTCATCAGTGATACCATCTTTGGCCAGTGCTTTCCTTAATTTCCTTTTAATTTTTCAATAATTTAATAAATTATTAAATAAATACTAAAGAAAATTATTTTATAATATTCTGGAATTAAAATATAGTTTTATAACAGGTTATAACATAGTTTATGTAAATAAATACATGCTTGTATATTTATTATTATATATAATATTTACAAACTAAATAAAATTAAAATAATTTCTTTAATAGATATGGGCTCATGTGGACCATTTCTCCTTGCAGATATTAATCCAACTTGAAAATCAATAATCAGTTTAAATGTTAGTGGTCTAAATCCACTAGTTAAAATCATAGATTAACAAAAAACAAGGCCCTTCTATATGTTGTTTATGAGAAATCCACTTTAAAAATAAAGATTTAGAAGATTAAAAATAAAGGGATGGAAAAAGATACATTAATCAAAGTAAAGCAGAGTACCCATATTAATTTTGGACAAAGCAGACTTCAGAAAAAGGAATATTATCAGGGATAAAAAAGGGTCTTACATTATGATAAAGGGGTCATTTCTCCAAGGAGACACAATAATCCTAAACATGTAGGCAACTAATAATAGAGAATCAAAATATGTGAGGCAAAATTTAATAGAACTGAAAAACAGACAAATCTATCACCATAGCTAGAGACTTCAAAACCCCTCTCTCAGCAATTGATAAACAGGGAGAACATGGGCGCCTGGGTGGCTCAGTGGGTTAAGCCGCTGCCTTCGGCTCAGGTCATGATCTCGGGGTCCTGGGATCAAGTCCCGCATTGGGCTCTCTGCTCGTCAGGGAGCCTGCTTCCCTCTCACTCTCTCTCTCTGCCTGCCACTCTGTCTACTTGTGATCTCTCTGTCAAATAAATAAATAAAATCTTAAAAAACAAACAAACCAAAACAAAACAAAAAAAACAGGGAGAACATGAGCAAAGGTATATTTAACTTTAACAGAATTATCAGTTATCAAGATCAAACTGGTATTTATACAAAGTTTTAAAAGCAAAAAACAACACCAAACTACATATTTTCAAGTTCACGGAGGACATTCATCAAGATAGGGCTCTTTGTCTTATTTTTCTTTCTTAATATTTATACTTTTTCTGCTTTCCCTGGATTTAACTGAACATTTTATATGGTTTCATTTTATCTCCTCTCAGCATATCAATTATACTTTCTTCTTTATATTTTCTTTACTGGTTGCCCTAGTGTTTTCAAAATACATTTTTAACAAATTTAAGTATACCTTCAAATAATAGTCTACCACAACACAGGTACTGCAGGTACCTTGAACAAAGTATTCCCAATTCTTCCCTCCTATCCCATCCATGTGGTATTAATTACCCAGTACACTATTGCTATTATTTTAAACAGTTATCTTTTAGGTCAATTGAAAAAGAAAAGTAATTTATTTTTATTCTTCATGTATTCCTTCTCTGACATTTTTCTTTTTTTAATGGAGATGAGAGTTTCTGATATATGTCATTTTCCTGCTCCTTACAGAACTTTTTTTTAACATTTCTTAGAGGGCAGATCTGCCGGCAACATAGTACCTGAGTTACATAAGTCCGAGTGCTTTCACTTTTGAAGGAAAATTTCACTGGATATAGATTTTTTGCTTGGGATTTTTTTTTTTCTTTGAACATTTAAGTACTTCATTCTACTCACTCCTTGCTGACATGGTTTCCAGTGAGAAGTCCATTGTAATTACTTCCTTTGTTTTCCATAGGTACGGTGTTTTCTTTCTCTGGCTTTTTTCAAGATTTTCTATTTGTCTTTGGTTTCCTTCAGGTTGATTTTATATATTTAGGTGTAGTTTTTTTTGCTTGGCTTGGTTTTTTCCATATTTATCCTGTGGTGTTCTCTGAGCTTCCTTGATCCATAGTTTGGTTTTCTGTCATTAAGTTTGGAAAATTCTCAGCCATTAATTCAAACATGTTGTCTGTTCCATTTTCTCTTTCTTCTTCTGCTATTTCAATTATCCATGTGTTTCACCTTTTGAAATTGTCCCTCAGTTTTTGTTCTGTTTTTCTCATCCTTTTATCTCTATATTTATGTTTCAGTTTCGGAGGTTTCTTTGGATTTATCTTCATTATCTTCATAGAATCTAAGACTGATTCTATCCAGTCTTCTAATGAGTCTGTCAAGGCATTCTTCATTTCTGCTGCAGTGTTTTTGATTTCTAGCTTTTCCTTTTGTTTATTTCTTAGAATTTCTACCTCTCTACTTACCTGGCCTATCATCCTTTCATGTTGTCTATTCTTTCCATTAGAATTATTAACACAATTATTTTAATTTTCTCTTTCTGATAATAGCAACATCTATGTCATGTCTGAATCTGGTTCTGATGCTTATTTTTTCTCCACAGACTGTGTTTTTGTCTTGCCTTTTAACATCTCTTGTAACTTGTTGTTGGAAGCCAGACATGACATATTAGGAACAGAGATAAACAGGCCTTTCGTGTGACATTTTATGCTAATCTGGCCAGGAGATTGGCTATGTTTTATATTTGCTGTAGTCACCAGTGCCAAAGTCTTCAATGCTATAGTATCCTTATTTTTTGTCTGCCCTATTTACTCTAGGCTTCATACATCTTCCTCCTCAGAAAGAGTCCCTGTTTTTAAGCTCTGTTAGCTGTAATCCATTAGATTACTGGAGTCCTGTTGGTGTGGTATTAACAAATAGTGGAGAACAAGCATTTCATAATTCTATGATTAAACTTCAGTCTTTCAGTGGACTTTAGGTTATAACCTTCACAAATGTGTCTTAGCTTTTCTATCCCACTTTGATGAGGCAGGAAGAGTGAAAGGGAAATGCTCTCCCAGGTGAGATATGATTCTAGCAAGTTCTTTTGCCTTGGAGAGCAGGCCTTCGTTAAGGAGAATGCTTTGTACATATTTTGCAAAGATTATCTCCCCCCGCCACCCCTGCCTCCAGAGCCAAGAGATCTTTCTCAGCTCTTCACTGTGAGAAACTGGTAAGACCGGCAAAAGTGCTGGCAGGTAAGACCGGCAAAAGTGCTGGCATCACACTCAGCTTCCAACAAATTGCTACAATTATCACTTAGGTGTTTTTACCAGTTTATGGCTCTAGTAGATCTTGGTTGACTCTCAGGAGTCACCATCTCTCCAGACTTTGAAGTAGCAGCTTACCCTGAGACCTAAGTTCTTGAGGAAGCATAAGGTCTGACCACTTGATATTAGTGTTTAAAGATAGCAAATTTGGTGTGTTTTGGATGGGCTGAGGATAACTAAGAGCCAGAGACCACACAAGAGATTAAAACAGCAGTTCAGACATACAGCTATTTCTTTATGTCCAAGAATAAGACTTAGCTTTAATTATACAAAATACTTCAGAAAGTACATTAGTATTTTACTACTGTCAAAAGAACAATGGATTTTCCAGTGGGACTAAGTGGGCACACACTTTTGTTTTACTTCTTATTTTAATATTGCTTCTCTTGCCCCTCTGCTAAAACAAAATTACCTTAGAGAAATAAATGCTAGATTTCAAATTACCAATATCACAGAGCATCATAAACTCTCCTCAGGGGTCATGTAAATCCAACACTGACCAAACTCACCTCTGCTCAGCTTCAGGAAAAAAACCTTCTGAGAAAATATCTCACAATTAAAACAGCTATCCATATAAATGTTCCTCCATCAGTGCCCACAATTTCAAGGAAATGACTAAAACTAGGAGATAAAAGGCCTGAAAAGTCCAAAGTAACACATTAAATGGACCAGAATTCAAATGTGGTTAGTTGAAATTAACATTAATAATAAATTTATAGTATTATATTCAATTGTATGTTTTTAATTTTCCTAATCTGAAATCTCTAGCACAATACTTTTTTGTGGTCTAAAGCAACTCAAAGCTTTTCTAAGGTTTGTAATTACAAGTCTCCATGGTACAGTTTCATTAAAAACTTTCATTAAACAACAGCTGCCCTTGTATATGGTCTTCTAATCAATTTGGTCAAACAGAATGACTTCTAATCAGCTGTTGATAAAAATAGAAGATGAAATTTTAATTCTAATAGATTAACCACAAACTCAAGACAGTCTTCAAAATCCATCTAGCTCTATTCTCCAGTGGATTTAATGACTATTCAGCAACTCATTACTAAATAGAACAAGATGAACATTTTCCAGTTCATTAAAGAAATGTACTATGTATTTTTGCATTGTCCTCATGATTCGTTACAGGGAGTCTTAATTACAAGATAATGGATAATGGTTATTAAATGCAGACTGCAGTAATGAAGCTCTATTCATTTGCGAACCTCAGAGACTGCAAAGAGAGGAAAATAAAATTACTAGCTTCAAAAGATTAACGGATCAAATTATTATTCAATTTTGAAAATCTCATTCAGACTTCATAGAAACAAGAAGAGATTAAAAACTAGTATTAAGACCACAGTGGTACATTAAAAAAAATAATATCTTAAGGCTATTACTGCATAATAAGCTTCAGATGTGATTATTAGAAAAACATATAGCTAACAATGGGAAAACATACATTTTTATTTCCCGAACAAATCTTATTTATGAGATAGGAAGTTACTAGCAGGATCTTAAAGACAGTTGTGGCGAACACGGAAGATCCATGTGCCTCTGGTACAAAAGAACAGCACAATGGAAGGTATTATTAACATTTTATACTTTGCTAATGAAAAATAGGATTTAAAATCAACTGCTGCTTGAGAAAGCTTGTCATTAAGCGGAATTCATGCCAACCCTATAATAAGAGCTTTTGGGCACATTATTCATTAGCACCATGTTTTCTATCGCTCTCTAAGAAATTACCGATTAAAGTTAGCAAGAGAGTTTTGCATGGTGATTCTGATACTAATTTATACTTGCAATCTGCAATGGGCCACTTTTTTTTTTTTAAACAAATGTAACGCGCAGAAATATGAAGCCCCAGATGAAAACATTTTCTTTGAGACTATGTTCTTCCCTTCAACATAGACTTGACAATAATTTGGGGTGAGATAGAAAGGTCCAGTGTTACGGCTGAAGAACTGGCCAGGCTGAAGACGGAAGCAGAGGGCCCTGGGGGGAGGTACTGGTATGGTGCTAATACTCAATCTGGAGACAATTAAACCACAATGACATCCTTACATGGTCCAGAGATAACAACTAACCCTGTGAAAAGGGAAGTTTTTTAAAAGAGAGAGGAAAAGCTTAAGAAGGAAAGAAAAAACCGAAAACACCTGCTTTCTCCGTTCTTTCCTTCAATCTAGAGAGTGAGCTCTGAAAATACTCCTCAGTTGGTCTAGTCCGTCATGTGAGCAAGGCAACAGAGTATCATAATTAAGCAGCAAGGCATGTTCAAGCAGAATGGCAATCAGAAAGCAATCACAATCTCGTAGTTAGAAAATATCTCAAATACCCCAAGGGTAAGATTAGTTCATGATAACCACATTCTTTGCAGTTGCCTTCCCCTCAATAAAAATAAAAATGTGGCCATTTAAAATAATGCAGAACAGTATGATTCAAATGGAAAACAAGGTGGGGACTCTGACTATATAATCCTTGGTAATTGACAGTAATGTCCCTGGGAGAATATTCTAAACCATTACGCTAACCATACAAAGTTATGTGTTAGAACTGCTTGACGCAAACAAGAGTCCCTGAGTTATGTCTAATGTGACAAGTTTCCCTTCACTTCTAAAACTTAGGTGATTTGAAATGAGTTTCAGAACTGTAATAATGCTAGAGATGGAGCTTCCAGTCAATGCAAACAACATCTCTTCTAGAGGAGATGTAAATTATTTACTCTTTCAAACAACTCTAAATGTTTTGTTTTTCATTTTTTTTAACAAATTTGGAAAAAGAAAAGGATTATTGAACTCAACTGTTTACAAGGCCATACTGTCAGCCAACTGAGAAACGACAGAATGTTTCCTAAACCTCGCTCGTCTCTTCCTCTAATTTTTCTTTATTTTAAAGAGAGAGAGGAAAAGAGAGTGAGAGCACGTGTGAAAGCAGGAGGAGGGGCTAAACGGGAGAGAGAAGGACAAGCAGACTCCGTGCTAAGCACGGAACCCCACCAAGGGCTCCATCCATGACCCTGGAATAATAACCTGAGACAAAAGTAAGAGTCCGAACACAAGCAGGGGAAATAGGGAAGGGAGAAGCAGGCTCCCCACTGAGCTGGGAGCCTGACATGGGGCTCCATCCCAGGACCCTAGGATCATGACCTAAGCCAAAGGGAGACACTTGAGGACTGAGCCACCCAGGCGCCCCAAGATGGGATCGGGGCAAACTGAAGGTTGCTGGGGGATGGAGCGGGGTAGGGAGAGGTTGGTGGGGTTATGGACACTGGGGAGAGTATGCGCTATGGTGAGTGCTGTGAAGTGTGTAAGCCTCACGATTCACAAACATGTACCCCTGGGGCAAATAATATATGTTATAAAAATAATAATAATAATAATAATAATAATAATAAAGCAGGAGTTGGAAGCCCAACCGAGTCACCCAGGTGCCCCTAATTTTTAGTATTGTATTAGTGCTCCTGAGGATGTTTGTGAATATCAGTTTAGAAATGAGCTCCCAAAATTAGGCTGCACTTCTGAGTTTTGGGTTTTTTAAAAAGACTTTATTTTTTTTTGAGAGAGAGAGCATGAGAGGGGTAAGGGTCAGAGGGAGAAGGAGGCTCCCTACTGAGCAGGGAGCCAGATGTGGGACTCGATCTTTGGACTCCGGAATCACGACCTGAGCAGAAATGCAGACACTTAACCGAGTCACCCAGGTACCCTGAACTTCTGAGTTTTTACCTCTCTTCTTCTTACTCCAGCTCTTTTGAGTAAGGCTTTCAGGAAGGGAAGTTGAGATAAATAAGCCCTAGAAGATTTGCAATTAAAACAAAGGTTCTGGAATTAAGATAATGGGTTGCAAAACTTTGTGAATATACTAAAACCCCCTGAACTGCACACTTTCAAGGTGAATTTTATCTTATGGGAATTACATCTCAACTTAAAATAAAAAAGCAAAAGAGAATGTATTCATGAGAAAGAGGGAGAAAAAAAAAAACTATCCAATAAAATTAACTCTAGAGGCACCTGGGTGGCTCAGTCATTAAGAATCTGACTTCAGCTTGCACCACGATCCCAGGGATCCTGGGATAGAGCCCCACATTGGACTCCCTGCTCAGCAGGAAGCCTGCTTCTCCCTCTCTCTCTGTCCTGGCTTGTGTTCCCTCTCTCGCTGTCTCCGGTGAATAAATAAATAAAATCTGTAAAAAATAAAATAAAATAATAAAACTAACTCTAAGTAAAATTATAAGTTGACAAATCAAGTATGTATAATCAACTGTACCCTCACCCCTTTCTTGAACTCATGTTTAAAGGCAACGCCTAGTCCTCTCTGTAAGTGGTTCCCACCAGCTCCCAAGTAGGACATCCACAATCCAGGCTTCCTCTCTAATTGTCATCAACCATCACAACATAACATGTAGCTGTCATTGCTTGAAATAGATATGCTACCTGTTGACAATGTTTTGCTCAGTAGACGGAAGTTAACAAATGAACAGCACTCATATTCAAAGCACTAACCAACCTGAAGCACTACTTTTGAAGAAAAAATACTTCAACACACTTAACATTATAGTTCCTTGAAAAGATTCTGGAAGAGTGGCACCAACACTGATAATTTCATGCTGGTCAAAGAGAGAGAATTTTAATGAAAGACCTTTGAGGACTAGCTCAATGATGCCTTCTGGGATTCAGAGAGCACCCTGTGCATAGTCTGGGGCCATACTGTCCAAGATGGTAGTCACTCACCGATATAGCTACTGAGTGTTGTTGATCCCAACTGGGATATGCCAGAAGAGCAAAAGGCACAAAGGGATTTAAAGATTTAGTATAAAAAATGTAATGTCAAATGTTTCAGGGGCACCTGGGTGGCTCAGTGGGTTAAAGCCTCTGCCTTTGGCTCCGGTCATGATGCCAGGGTCCTGGGATCGAGCCCCATATCAGGCTCTCTGCTCAGCAGGGAGCCTGATCCCTCCTTTCTCTCTGCCTGCTTGTGATCTCTGTCAAATAAATAAATAAAATCTTAAAAAAATGTTTCATAAATAAGTTTAAATTGATCACACACTGAAATGATATATATTGGGTTAAATAACATACATTATTATAATTACTTCCACCTGTTTCTTTTTACTTTACTAATGTAGTTATTACAATTTTTTTAAATTATATTATCTCTATTAGACAGCACTAGTCTAGAGCTTCAATGGGACACCAAAGTCTGTAAGCACTCTGTGTAGGCTACAATTTGATGTCCTTTTAAATTAACATCCTTTACATGTTGGTTTAAATTTATTTAGGAAAAAAAGGTTGAATTCTGCCTGTAGAGGGAGAGTAAGAAGATCCCTGGTGATAGCACTTAACTATTCTCTTATCCAAGCAATTCAGCTCTGCCCTCAAATCTGAAACCTTCACTCAGCCAAACAAAAGCTCTGTAATTAACCAGACCTGCCTTTCTTGAAAAGTGTAGACTATCCATCTGGAGAACTAAGAGCATGTCCCTGGAATGTCTCATACCCAATCCCATTCATATACTGTAGAGGAATTCTAGTAACTGCAGAGAAAACCACCATTTTCAAGGGTTTCAATATGTTTTATGGGTTATCACCCTAGGAAATTGGCCAGCTGACCATCCCTTAATCCTGTCTAGAATTGGCCTTGCTTTCAGTTTTCAAACAGACAGGACTAAGCCTAAAACTTCATTGACCATATATGCCTTGTGCTTACAGCTCTGTGCTCAACCCAACCACTCTCCTTCTCAACCCTTCCATAGCCACTCAACTAATACTTACTGGCCATCTACTAAGTACCAGTACCATTGTCCACATGTAGACACAGCAGCATGTACAAGCCAAGGCTTTCCTTTACAGGACTCTGTACCATTAGAGGCAACAATGACTTAGGTATAGATGTTATATTCACTTTCTTTTAGTCTGGTTACTTAAATTAAAAAAAAAAAAAATCTTTATCTGTCTCCATCACATTACCCTCAGTTTTTCAGAGAGCACTGTGGCAGTGCTGAGAAGAAAAAAATGAGATTCTTGAGATTAGGCTAGTACCCTATGATCAAACAAAAATGCCAGAAATACCAACAGGCATTGTTATTGTATAGGTGTAATGGTTTGGATAAAGTAGAAAAGTGTTTCAGATGCAATATAAAGTGAAAACATCAATCTGTAAATCAAGTTACTGATGTCAAATGCCTCAAAATCAAAATGCTTTCCTTTTTAGCCAGCCCCTGCAGCCGAACTTACTGATGTAGGGATTTACTATGTTAAGCAAATGTCCTCTATTGATATGGTAGTTTTAAAGTCATCTTATCTTAAAATGACACAAGTATATCTAACATATTCTTTTTTTCCTCTGCATTTGATGGGAGGAAAAAGGGAGATGGAACCTCAGTACAAGGTAAAATGTGATTTGGTATCACTAAACTTTAGCAAAGAAGAGTAAAATGAAGAAGCATTTTAACAAAATAACAAGCTAGATATGCTTCAAACAACTGAATTTCATTTTGATTGTGCTTTCTATTGTCACTAGCAAGTTTGGAATGTATAGTATATATTAACATTAAAAGTCAGGTATGCTTGTGTGGAATCTATTAACTTGAGAGAAAATTACTCAAATTGAAGAAATAGCTGCTTAAAATGGATTTAGAAACACATTTTACTGAACAAAGCAAGCTAGAAAATTAGGCTACTTTATCAGGATTAGAAAGTGCTATGAATTTTAAACACAAAGCTTTTAAAAACAATGCAGAGCATATTTGAGATTATCATACCTCAATGTCATCATAAATCTTCTTTTTTTCCCAACAATGGATGCTAAGTGTGTAGACTTACTTTCGACAGTGACCTGTCTTTCATAAAAGAAGTTGTGTTAGTTTTTCTGTGGGGAGTTTTATCTCTAGGTGATTGTTTCACTGTACCTGGAGACTCCTATCGTATGCTTCTCATTAGCGATCTACAGATGGGTACACCTTGAAAAGGCTCAGAACAGAAAGTATTTGCCATGTGGAGCCTTGGAGTTGGCCCCTGGGGTCACCACAGTTAGCACTTGCCAACCCCTTCCAAAGACAATGCTGCCTCTCTCATACTGTTCACAGATTTCACGTTAGAATTCTGTCTCTATTTCTCAAGGAGGCATGCCTTCATTTTTAGCTTTCTTCCTCCTTTTCACTCCGCCAACACCAGAGGCCTTGAGTCCTCCATCAAAAGAGGTATGTGCTGGCAAAGGAGAAAGTGCTAGAACCCCACACAGCTCCTCTATGGGGGTAGGGGGGAGCGTCTCTAATCAGAAAGTGTCACCACCACTTCTGCCAAGTCGTGTGCCTCACTGGGATATCAGAATCCCTCACGAATTCCTGAAAACACAGGAGGCAAGGAGAAAGGAGGGAAAGGGAAGTCTGTGAGCTAGGTAGGGAGAACGGTCCTGACCTAGACTCTGCAAAAGTCATGGACTAATACAACAGGCTTGCGAGCTGGATCCATTTTGCATATTCACTCAAACTCATCTAGGATCTCCCTGGATGACACACTTTTTTTTTTTTTTTTTTTTAAAAGCACTGCCTTGCCAATGAATATATATGACTGAATTTCCCTCATAGCAGAAAGGCTATGGGTTCCTTTCCCGGAACTAAATAGAAATAGAAGTAACATATAACCATACGGTAATGATGTATATTTCAGACAAATAGCTTACACTACACACTTAATATGGAGGTTTTATCTGTCTCTCACAGAACTTCCTATTACAAAACTAATATGTTTGATTAAAAGGCTATTCATTTTTAGGAGATTCCCCCCCCCCACCAGAAAACAGAATATAAATAGTTTCTTAACATGTATAAGTTAGGTCTTTACCTACCTCCCTTTTAAACCTACATTTAAAATTCTTGATACATATTTAATGTTTTTAGTATTACCTATATAATTGCTTTGAGTGTGGCATTTACTTCCTTCCTCGGAAGTACATGTTATATCACAGATATAATTTCTCCCAGGTATTTCAGGGAGCCATTAAATGTCAAAATCCGAAGTGAACACAGAGGTAACTCAAAAATGTAAAACCTCAGTGAAGAAAAAATTTCAGCTGCTAAGTTTATTACCAAAAATAGGAAATGGGATTCACAACGATAACCTATAAGGTAAAATGGCATTTAAAAAACTGGGTTAGAGACAGTTCACAGTGTCAACTTAAGTTGGAGATCCATATACTTGTGTTTCTGTCAGAAACACCATAAATTTACTCTTGAGAAAGAAGATTTTCTGAGTTGACCTGGCCCACTTTTTTTTTTTTTTATATCTTACACATGGAAACTAAAGAGCACAACATTTTTTAAGTATGAGGAGCTAAAAAGTGTTGTAATATGGAAAGGACAGATAAGACAGGTTTGATCATGGCATTTTTTCATCTCCAACCTTCAACTGCTTAAAGAATAACACTTTAGGATTTCCACTTGCTGGGATCTGAATCTAATCTAGTATTCACTGTTCTCCTGCTACTCACTCACAAGCGTCTCAGACTCCAGGCAACTCTGATGCCAATGATGCCACAGCAGTAACAGTGGTAGGAGTGAAGGAGTAGGTCCCCCTTTCTGAGAACTCACCAGGTGCTTGGCTCCAGCTAAACCCTTCATACATCTACCCTCATTTAATCTTTAGGGTAACTTCAAAGACAGGTGCTCTTAGGATCTCCACTGACTAATGAAAAAAACAGGGATTACAGATATTGACCTATGGCCACAGTTTTTAAATGTCATGAATGGAATGTAACACAGCTTTTTCTAAGTCCAGCCTCTTAACCACTACACAGCCCTGCCTCCTAACCTAGACTAGTTACTGTTTGGCAAAACACCCTCTGCCTTATCAACTTTGTACTCTCTATTCTTTCTCTCTCAGTCAAAATCTTGTCTGGTAGAGTTGAAATGTTTCCTTCAATAGGAAGTGGCACCATCATTGCTTTCTTCCTGTTTTGAATGTAATGTGATGACTGGAGCTTGGCAGCCATTTTTCAACCATGAGGGAAATGCCAAGAGAATAACAGGCATCAATCCTGGTCTGATGATGAGCTAATAGCAGTGACTGGTTACACCTCCAGACTTCTTGTTATGTAAGAAAAATAATTCCATATTTATTTAAGTCACTGTTGTCAAGTTCCATGTAATTTGCAGCTATATGCAAACCTAATTGGTGCAGTCTCTGATTATTCACTTTCTGCTGATCTAGAAATCCAATGGTACACGACATCTGTTAATTTCCCAGGGCATCCCTCTCTACAACCATGACACCAAGTATCATCCTCCCCACATCCTCCCACACACATGCTCTGCTCTTCCCAGCTGAGACCCCTACAATGCTACCAACTACGCTTATCCAGGCTTCTAACTCCCCACTCCACCCACGTTCATTAATCAGACAGCAGTCTGTGTCCAGCTTAATAAAATGTGGATGGAAAAGTAGCAAATGAAACGGGATTCAAGAAAGCTGTCAGGAATTATTAGGAGAAGCTAAAAGTGAAAAGCCACAGAAAAACAGAGTTTTCTGCTAGAGAAGCAACCATCTGAGCTACAGTCAATGAAGCATCTACATACCAGTTGTATGAACAAGTTATGGAAGAAACTGAGAGAAAGTAACTGTCTTATCAACAAACAGAGAATATGGAGAGCTCCAGCAATAGTAGAAAATGCAGGAAGAAACTGAGGTACAAGTCTTTAAAAAAAAAAAAAAAAGAAGCAAGTTGGAGAAGATACGGGGCCTGAATAAGTTGAGAAATTTCTCTGTATATCTGCCCTCACTCCTCAGCCAGTGAAGACATACTCTTTGAGGGCCATAACTACCTCATTCATCATCATGATATTGGTCATATACAACTAGCACAGTGGTCAGAATATAAACTCAATAATGGCACAATCCACATGAATTCCCTATCAGTCAAGCTTTAGTGAAACTTCATGACCATACTGAACACAAATGAACTCTTCAATGATTCCACAGCTGCCTACTTATATAAACAAATTATTTTTATTTCATTAATTCTCTTTAATCAACACTTAACACCACACTTAGCATGTGCTGGACACTGCCCTAAGAGCTTTAAAAATAACCTGACAAATCATTACAAATAAAGCAGTTGTTGGACGCTTCCGGCTGGGAGTGACAGAGGGGGAAGACACATCTTTAAGGCTAATGTGCTCAAGAAGAAATCTTGACAAATCCTTGATGGCAACGCAGTATGATGCTTCCTGACTGTGGGGGATCTTTCCTCGACTTATTCTGTCCTAACACAAATATTTGTCAATGACTGCTGTGTGCTCTGTAATGACTAGGAAGCTTCCCTGATTGGAAGTGGCTCCATTTTGAGAGCTAAGTGCCTGCACAGAGTGCTGGAGGGGGAGAGACAGTTGGCAAGTACAACTAGGTGCAACGATAGATTGGAGTCCACAAGGTATGATGTGAAGGTGTGAGCGGCTGAGGTTTCTCTTCAGCCAGAGGAACCAGAGGAACAGTGGATGGAGAAAGAACAATTTAGTTCCAGGATATTCTAAATTAGGGTTCCTCACTAATTGGTACAGTTTGGGTTTCAATTATCTGATTTTAGTCCTCGTTTTTGTCAGTTTAATACACCAAATTTATACTACATTTCTTCTGCTCTCCTTTTTTTTTTTTTAAGATTTTATTTATTTATTTGACAGACAGAGATCACAAGTAGGCAGAGAGAGAGGGGGAAGCAGGCTCCCTGCTGAGCAGAGAGCCCAGTGCAGGGCTTGATCTCAGGACCCCTGGGATCATGACCTGAGCCGAAGGCAGAGGCTTTAACCACTGAGCCACCCAGGCGCCCCCTGCTCTCCTTTTCTAAGTTACTTAATTATAACATGAACATAAAATATCTTGATTGGCAAGGCTGCTTTCAGCCTAGAGAGAAATTTTTCTCTTCTTTTGGAAGAGTTTCTGATTGGGGTTGGGCAAATGTCCTGACTTCAGCGGTGGGGAGGGAGGACAGGGTGAGGAAGGGTTTGTAACTTATGGTTTCAGCTCAACGGATTTTCTTTAATCAAATATTTTCAAGAAGTCCACACCTAGTTCTTGTCACCTATCAACTAGTTTTGCACAAGTAATGTCACAAAGTTACTGAAGGTACTACTTTCACAGAGATTTAAATTTTAAAAGGCTTAAACTAAAGAATGAGGATCTAACAGTGGAATTTCACATAGTATTTTTTTTAACATTTTATTTATTCATTTGACAGACCGAGATCACAAGTAGGCAGAGAGGCAAGTGGGGGTGGGGGTGGGGGAAGCAGGCTCCCCACCGAGCAGAGAGTCCAATGCGGGCTCGATCCCAGGACCCTGAGATCATGACTGAGCCGAAGGCAGAGGCCCCAACACACTGAGCCACCCAGGTGCCCCTGGAATTTCAGATATGAGCCATAGGAATGGGAACGCAGGGGCAGTGTTAACAGAGATCGCAAGGGAGGTTTTCTGCAAATGGCCCCTTACAATGAATGGCATGCTTATGCCTCTGTAGCTGCTGTGTTGACTGTAATCTTGTCTGCTTCAAAAGTTACATTTCCACAGACCACAATCCTCTATGTCTACAGGACCTGACAGAAGCTAATGAGTATTCTTTTACTCTATTCTTTGGTTCAATATTAATAATGGTACATGAGAAAAACTTAGCCTTACTTTGAAATGTTTGCTATGATGGGCTTAAACAAAAATACACAATTTTCCTTTTTGTAAGCCTTCAGGGTCTTTTCTAAATACATGTGCACTAGGAGTGTCTTCCTGGAGTATATATGACACAGTATCCCCAAAGCTGTATGACCAGAAGACCCTTTTGTCAGAGAAGTTTTCACTGAAACACTGTTTCACAGAACATAATTTTGAAATCACGGTTGTAGCTGAAAAACTGTCCCCCAATACACAACCTTCCTTTATTCATTTGGTGGGAGGCAAGCCAGTCTTTAGAATAACCTTTCAGTTCTGACTCTACTTTTCCAGTATTCCAAATCATCCAAGGCCATGTGTTGTCAAGTTCATTATCTGCTTAGCTAATGAAAATGTGTTTTGAAGTAGACTGCATGAAAAGAAAGAAAATAATCTTTCAACCTTCTAAAACTCCTTTTTTTTCAGCAAAATTTTATTTGAGCTCTATAGGACATGAAACCAAATCATCATTGCTGTTTCTTCTTTATCTAGTTATTCACAGACTAATTCTTAAAACAGGTTCCTAAATTCCCTTATATTACCAAACGGTTTCTAACCCGTTGCACTAAGTCACACACATACGCAGATGATCTTTATAAATCAGTGGTTCCTAACTTTGATTTGAAAACTCCCAAGGGGGGTGCCTGGGTGGCTCAGTGGGTTAAAGCCTCTGTCTTTGGCTCAGGTCATGATCTCAGGGTCCTGGGGGCTCCTCAGGGTCCTGGATCGAGCCCCACATCGGGCTCTCTGCTCAGCAGGGAGCCTGTTCCTCCTCTCTCTCTGCGGGCCTCTCTGCCTATTTGTGATCTCTGTCTGTCAAATAAATAAATAAAATCTTAAAAAAAAAAATGAAAACTCCCAAGGTATCTCCATCTTAATTTATAGTAGGATTTTCTTCAATTCCTAAAAAACATTTTTCATAAATATAATCCATGTTAACTTTGGGGGGCCAGGAGGAATGCAACAAAGAACCAAAGTCCCACTAAGTGATTTGTTGCCATTCTATAAAGACTACATTTGCAAACACCTTTTTTTTTTTTAAGAAGACAGCATACAATTTCATAAGTTACAGTGATTGCTAATAAAAATTTAGGAAAGTGGCTAGTTCTCTTCTTATGTCCAAAAATAATGCTCCCCCTCTTCCTCATTAACTTCATTTTGTTTCATTTCATTAACAAAAATTGAGAATTGTTGCACTTAAAAGTTATCTTTTATTATTCTAGACTGATACATTAAAGAAAAGAAACAAGATTTGGTGGGGGGACAGCTGTCAGGGAGTAGGTAAAGCTTTTTTAGTTTAGTTTTGCCTCATGTAAGGTCTCTGGAGGAAGTAGGTGTGTTTTTAATTTTTTTCTCTGTATTTGTATTGTAAAAATTTAAATGGCTGGTTTTAGATTTAAAAGGTTTTAGATTTAAATGGCTGGTTTCAGATTTAAATGATCTGCATATATTAAACTCTTAGTTGACTACACTGATAAACCAGTTATATTTTTCTAACTTTAATTAGTAAATTGAAAGGTTTCATACACAATTCTCCAATCTAGATATGGATTACATTCCAAAAGTTTGTAAATTCATGGCTGCCTGGAAATCAATCCATGCTTCTCCATATAAACAATGCTTCCCCTGATAGTAAGTCCCAGGTCAGCCCCCAAAAGCATAAACCTGAGTTCTACTAACCCCTCCTAAGCATTCTGCAGAGCAATTCCTCTAAGAAGGAGAGGCTTGGGTACCTCTGACTGTCCATCTCTATAACCCAACCCGTATATCATCGGCCAGCTGGGGATGAGTCACTTAAAGCTTTAAATTACCAACAGGGTTTGCATTTTCACAAGGAAGCTCAAGATAACAAGGCAGAGAAGGGCTGGCTATCCAGGTCTGTGGTGAGGGCAGCTCTGAGGAGCAGGGGCATTCCCAAATTCTCTGCCAATGTTCTTCCTAGTCCTTTGGTCATGAAGAAGAGCCACATTTAAGTCAAGGTTATTAACACTGGGTCCTACCTGGTATTTCTTTCTACATCTGCAATTTCTCTAGCAAACAGTTTATGGAGTTTATAATGTTGCAGTTTAAAGTGCCTAGTAAACCATCCTAATTTTATTTAATTGGACCTATTTGGGGCACTAAGGAAAAGGATGTTTGGGCTGAAAAGTCCACATTGAGATCTCCTTTCTAAGCTCCCAGAACACCTACACTCTCTCAATAACTTTGTAGCCAAATGCCTCCCCCTCCAATGTCCCAGCCATGACCTTCTCTGGGGCCTACAGGCAGAGCAGTCAGTCTTATGTTCTCTCATGACCCTGCCCTCTTAGGAAATTCTTCCTTTAATACCATTGCATTCCTCGCTGCATTCCCCTCTTTGCATTCCCCACCCAACAGACAGAAACTCAGGCAGAGCCTCCAGTGATCGCATCCCTGTCTGGATTACTTGAACATGGCATCCCTTAGGAGCAGCAAATACAACATCACGCAAGACCGTGAGCCTATGGTTTCAGAAGCGCCTGTCACTCTCTTTGTTTCTAAGCATTACTTTCGTTCCCATCCCTATGGGAGTCACTCTTTTCTCTGAGCCAATTGTCTGGAATTAAAACTTTTCCAGTCTAGCCCTGAAAGAACAAACAAAGAAAACAGTTAGTGGAAAGGGATGGGTTTAACTGAAAATTGTACTGTGTTATAAGGAGTACCTTATCACTTCACTGGAGTCTGGTTAAAAAGCCAGCAGGAAGAAATCCAGCATCAGCCATGGCTGGGTGTGTGCTTATGGACAGCAGATGAAAATGAGAAACGTACTTCAAAAATACTTTCAGTAGGAGGATATACTTAATAACCACTCAATTTAGAGAATACCATCTATAATGAAAATGTCTCAGCTGTTTTAAGGATTTTTTGGTTTATGTTTTTGAAAGGCCTTATAATATTGAATGCTCTAAAATGAGAACACCAAGAAAGGCAGAGGAAAATCTGCTTTTTAATTGCCTAAATTACCTAATCTACAATCCTGGGCAGAAACCGCAAAGTCTGCGAATGCAACTAGAGGTAACACTATAAACTCTGAGGTAATTTATATGCTTTTGCTTTTTATTAAAAAATAAACAGGAATATTTTAATTATTCACTAGAATGTTAATATCAAACCAGTGTGATAGCAGCTAACATTCTACAAACAGCCTTTTGCAGGCTTTGTGTGACATGGATGATCTAAATTCTTTCCAATTTCATTGACTATTCAGTGCCTCTTCTGTTGTCCCTGCCCAATTTAGCAGTTTTGTAGCACAGGAAACTTCCTTTCGAGGCCCCAGTTGATGATAAATTTTTTACAAAAAGCATACTATAACACTCATTCTTGTGCCACTAGCAAAACAAAGTATCACCCCAATAATTCAAGTAAAAGCATGAATTTCCTTTTTTCTCCTCTCCGTTTCACTTTATATGCCCTGTCTTGTTCACGTGTTCTCAGCAGAAAAATAGACTCTCTCTTTTTCACCGCCACAGCCTTAATCAGAGTTCCTTAAAAACACCAAATATTTTTCTCCTTGTTACAAGAACAGAAAAGTAGAGGAAAAGGGGTAAGACTTTTGTGCATTCTGCAGTAAGCCAGCAAAGCAATGAACCGTGGAGGTCTTATCAAAGGGCAGCAAAGATGGGTTTCCAGGGCTGGGAAGAAGCCTCATTTGTCTTGAACTCCCTGCCCTGGGGCAACGGCACACCATTGTGAGCGACTACAGTGAGGGTGTGGACAAATGGAACCATTATGAGTTGGTTTGTCCTGTCCCCCCACTGCTCAGCGTAGAATCATTCACCAACCCCTATTCGTGCTGTCCCCTTGACGTCTCCCCCAGCTGTCTACTCCTCTTCATCGTTACCCCACTCCCTTAACTCAGCCCCACATGACGTTAACTAGCCTGTAATAACAGCTTCCCAACAGGTTCCCTGTTCTCCAGTCTAAACACAGGGCCCAAAGGCCATGTTCCTAAAAGGAAAACCGGGGCGCTGCTCCACTACCACAAAGTACCTGAAGTAACGGTATCTTACTGATCTTTACCCTGGGGGTGGGGGGAGGGAGGCTAACCGGGAAAGATTTCAATAAACCCCAGTGATAAAGAGCTGAATGCATGAGTTTCTCAGGCTAGACACTTTCAAGGGCTGAAAAACTTTCCCTACCTGCAAACAGGAAACCCAAATTCTTTGGTGGGGAGTTAAGCCACCAGCAACTTAGCAACTTCCCCTCCGCCTCTCCTGCCATTTCTCCATTGACCCTCCATCCCAACCATAGCTTCCTCTACATCTGTGTGCACCCAAGGACACCTCCACAAATGTCACTTGTTTTGCAAACCCTTCTGTTCCTCTCCAGAGGGTAGCCCTGCTCGTGCAGCACTTGGCCAAAGTGTCCCTGTGCCTCCTAACATGTTGCCAATGAGGCAATCGTAAATCTGACCTTTCACTCTCTCATAGAAGAGGTACAGTCAGTGTTTTAAAGGGAGGGGTTCTGTCTGATTTTTCTCTCCCCTTTCTCTCCTCTTATGCCTCTCCCATGTGTAGAAAAGCATCTGATAAACATTAGATGCTCACTAAACACTTGCCTATAGCATAAGCATATTCAAAAGAAAGGAATGTCCCCTGGCATCAAGATGGCAGAACAGCTTGGCCCTTCTTGACTAGCCTCCTTCCCTCTCTTCTGGCTCCTCAGTCCTCACTGCAGCCTCACCACCCCCCACCCAGACCCCTTTTTCCTTCTTGGCACAGCCTGGAACTGGGGGAGTCCCCACTCAAACCCTACACCTAATATGTTAAAGGCAGAAGGAGGAGAAACCAAGATACTTCTATCAAGGAGATAAAAGGGTTAAACATCTTTAATCCTTAAGTTCTTGGAGACTTAATTAAAAATATAAATTCACGTCCTTCCAAAACCACTATTTCATGTATTGGTTAGGACCTACAGAACTACTGATGTACAGCTGACCATTTATGATCTTGTTTCTATGGGTGTGCAGGCTTAGTGTTCCAAAAAAGTAATCTGGAAAGGAACCAATCACCAGGACAATCAGATTTGTTAACTGTGAGCTATCTAGGCTCATGAAATTTTGGAAACCCCTAGAATTTGAAATTCTCTCTCTAAATAATTTTGAAAATACCAGGGTGAGTGGGAAGAACTCTTGTCTTAACCTTAGGAAACCTGGATTCCAAACTTCCTGCCTAGACAGTAGGAACACTCAAAAAAGTTTTTAAAAGTACCAACTCTCTTGGTTCCAGTTAGTACCAATTAAAATCAGGATCTCTGGTGGTGGGATCTTTTAAACAGGTTATTTAAAAAGCTCTTCAGGAAATCCTAACATGCAGCTTGGGCTGAGAACCTCCTTCTAGACTGTTTTGACTTTAGAATATTTGTCCCTGGGTAAATTCCTTGTGAATTTGACCCTTCTGGATCTTGGTTTTCTTACCTGTAAAATGATAGCTTTGAAGTTAATGAGGCTTCTTTATACCTTATAATCCTTTCTGGTTTTCAAAGCATTTGCAACTTTTACAAGTTAACTTTTAAATGTTTAGTAGCTCTGTTTCTCTCGGCTCCTCTGACAATGTACAAATCAAGAAAAAACAGAGATGAATTTGTAAAGACCTTTTCGTGACTGAGACAAAAGGAGCTGCA
The DNA here is from genome assembly GCF_010015895.1 of Lontra canadensis. Lineage (NCBI taxonomy): Eukaryota > Metazoa > Chordata > Mammalia > Carnivora > Mustelidae > Lontra > Lontra canadensis. The sequence continues at coordinate 22,703,599 of NW_022631003.1, read as the reverse complement.
AGCAAAATTCCAATTTTGTAAGTGTGTTTTCCACCTACTTAACTAGTTCCTGGGAGGACACAAGTTACCTACACAATCACTGAATTTTATGGATTGTTTCGAGCCATTATGTTAAAATTTTTAAAATGGAAATGAAGAAAGAAAAGTTCCATACTAGAATATTTCACTGCCTCAGATACATAGCTTCTCATCATCCTAACAATGACTTTTTTGTATATGCTTCCATTAAAGTCATGACTGCAGAATAAGCTGATGATTTCCAGAACGCCCCCTCACTCCTTAAGTCTTTTTACTGAATAGCTTGCTGAGCAATTTAACACACAGGGTCCCTAATTTCTTTATACTAGTGATGGCAATATAACCTTTGTCTTGCTTCAACCAATTTTTCTCTCAGCTAGCACATCTTCCCAAGTTTAAAAAATATATATATTTTTTTCATTGATTTGGCTTATAAAGTAAACCTAGAAATCTGCAAATACTTTTTAAAGAGCAAATAAAGAAATATTCACCCATGCAGAAGAAAACAGAACACAGGAGAATCGCTTGCTCCATTTTATAATATTATGGTACATTGTGTAGTCTTGTGTCAGTATTTATTATCAGTCATTTAGTTTATGATAGAGAATAACTTTTGATTACTGATGCTTGTAGTATTACTCACTCTGTCTTGGACTGTTTGAAGATCTGTATTTTTATTACAAAGTCCAATAAAAATAAAGTGAAAAACCCATAGGTCCCAAAACTGATTCCTGGCTTGTGCTGTATGTCACTCCTTTCCAATCTAAAAAGTATTTCCTTCTACTGTTAGTCTCTGTCTCTTGCTCATAAGCAAATTTATCTCCTAATGCCTCATTCTTTATTTTAGCCATTAATCTCCCATTGAGAACCTTACTAATGCTTTTTGCAGATAAAAATATTTAATATCTACTAGATTTCCCCTATCCATAAAACCATCCAACATTGCTTAGAGGGAAAAATCAATCTTTTGTACCTGAATTTAAGTTTGCTGGTTTGACTCAAAGTATTTTTTCTAACATCTTCAGGTCTTTATGGGAAACAACAGAAACACAGCACAAGAACCCTATTTCTCTTTGTTATGGGTTGAATCTTGCCCCGTGAAAAGGTATGTTGAAATTCCAATCCCCAGTGCCTTAGAAAGTGACCTGTATGGAAATAGGGTCATTGCAGACATAATTAGTTGAATAAAGACAAGGTCTTGCTGAGTAAAGTGGGGTCATTAAGTGACTTGGTGCCCTTGTGAAGAAGGAAGAGACACAGACAGAAATGCACAGGACCATGTGTTGATGGAAACAGAATGGAGTGTTACATCTACAAGCCAAGGAATGCCAAGGATTGCCAGCAAACACCAGAAGCTAGAAAAGGCAGGCAAGAATTCTACCCTGCAGATTATAGTAGCAGAGTGGCCCTGCAGGTACCTGGATTTCAGGCCTCTACCCTCCAGAACCATAATACACTTCTGTTGTTTCAAGTCACCCAACTTGAGGTGGAAACTGAGGAAACCAATACACCCCTCTTTTCTCATTATTTCCATATGTGGGGCTCTGCTTATACTGGATTATAATCTACACTGAAATATCTCACATACATGTAATAGGGGTGTGTGTGTGTGTGTGTGAGAGAGAGAGAGAGAGAGAGAGAGAGACGGTTTTTCTCTCCTGTAGAGGATCCCACCGAGCTGTGAAAGGCGGAGCCTCTCTAGCGCATGCTGAGTGTCACGTAGAACAGCAGCTCCATCAGGCAAACCCAATCTGTGCTTCCAACACCTCCCACCTCCAGTGGCGGCCCATCCAATTTCTGGAAAATCTGGACCCTCACTGAACTCTGCCTTACAGCAGGCCAAAATCCATCCTCCCGTAACTTCTAAGAGCTGGGTCCCAGTCCTCCGACCATGGGTTCATCGAGAACAATCATGCTTTTTCATCCTTTTTGGATGCGTGAATACAAGTATTTGAATAAAAGACCACAACCCCAGCGACTGCCATCTTCCCAGCTAAGGTGTCCACTTTCTTCCTGATCGCTCTTCACAGGAAGTTTTCCATGTCCCTCATCCTATGCTGGGACATTCCTCCACATAGGCTCCAATGCCATTACCACGGTCCCAAACCCTTTTATGTCACCCTCTGTGCTCCTTCATTCTCAGACTGCCCCCATCAGGAGGATAAGAGAAAAGTCCACTTTCCGGATCACTTCCTAGCTATCCTCTCAGCACTCAGGAAGGGAATCTGGAAATAACCAAGAACTTCAGTGCAGAAATCAAGCAGCGACCGTGACGTCATGACCCCACAGAAGTTCCCAGAGTGTTGTCATGGGATCGTCAGCAGAGCAGGTAAACACACACACACACACACACATACACACACAAACAGTGCAATCTTTCTGAGGCGAGGGTGCTCTTGGCATCCTTCTTTTTCATTCCAACAAGGATTTATTGCAGGCCTATTATGCATGGGCCCCTGGCCTTGCTTTCACTATTCTCTTTCATGTTTACTTCATGTCTGCCACCCCCTATAGTTTTTCTCTAAATACCATGTCTCTCTATTGTCCTTATTTCCTCTATATTGTCCTCACTTTGCTTGTCAATAAAAAAGTATAGGTCAACATATAAATCTCATTCAGGGACTCTGGAAATACATCTGTGCCCCCAAAGATTACACATAGCTTATATATAATATTTTAAATACAGAACAATTACAGGGTGGAGAACAGGACTGTGTTTAGAATCTAGAGTCAAGGGTGCCTGGGTGGTTCAGATGGTTAGGCGTCCGCCTTCAGCTCAGGTCATGATTCCAGGGTCCTAGGATTGAACCCCGCATCGGGCTCCCTGCTCAGCAGGGAGCCTGCTTCTCCCTCTCTCTCTCCCCACTGTTCCCTCTGCTTGTGTTCTCTCACTCTCTCTGTCGAATAAATAAATAAAATCTTAAAAAAAAAAAAAAAGAATTTAGAGTCAAGAAGTGCTTCACAATGTTGCCACTTCCTCAGTGCATGGCCTTGGTCTCACTTGGTCACTTAACTTCCGAGCATCAGGTTTTCATCCCTTTGAAGGTGATAAGGTACCTCCCCTAGCTCCCTCTTAAGACAGTAGCCAAAAGAATCAGTGAACTGGTAACCTCACGTGATTTATTAATCTTATTCATTTGCTCATTCAACAAAATGTGTACCAAGTATCCACCCTGTGCGAAATGCTGAGAGACCCATTCAAGGATTCCACTTTCCCAGCATTTAAGAGTTTGCTAATAGATCCGTAACTATCCAGCACAGACATTAAAGAATAAATAATGAACATGTTAGAAATCAAAGACAAATGAGTCACAGAATCTCAGAAACATGACCCAATAGCTAACAGGTCTGGCCTCTATGTCATGTATCAGAATTTCACTGAGACATGAAAATAAAAAGTCCCTTAATGTTTCTTTTAAAGCAAAATATTCATTTAAAAAACTGAATTTTACACATGTTGTTTATGACTATATCTGTTGATGCCCCATACCTGATAACTGAGCACTTCAACAAGCACTTCCTAGGCCCTTACATGTGTTAGTCTCTGTGCCCATAAATTCCTCTGAGCAATCTAGGTCTGGAGAAGGTGTTGCAAGATTTTAGAATAAGGTGGGTTACATTTTCAAAAATCTCACACAGTAAAATTTTATGCATACTAGTACACACCACATACAAAACTATGTTCACAAGCTGCTTTTTTTTCCCCTGGAAGTCCAGCCATGAAGAGGCAAAGAAAACACTCTGTGTTTAAATGTATAGTGATTTTCTTAAGAACAATATACCATATACCAAAATGGACCATCAGAGGTTCCTGTAGGGCTAGGAGGCCAGAAAACATGGCAGATTCTCTCTCCCACTAAGCTCTCTATTTTGCACAAAACAAAGGATGGGAAAGAGGGTAGATGAGGACTGCAGGTTGGGTGGGTGTGACGGGGTATGTCTGCAAGTTCTGCTATCATGGTGGTGGGCGGGGGGCTAAATTTAAATTTGTTCCCTGATGAAATGGCAAGTTAATTAGTTTTTACCCTAGAAGTGGTTTAATTCTCAGGGCTAGTTTAAGGAACTGTAAATCAATTTATGCTTTAGATCCATTAACTCTTACCCCAATACACATCTATATTCTTAATGCTTTCCCCAGTGGTGAACTTCCAACTATAGCATACCTTTTCATAAATTAAATGTTCTTCCTATGAAAGGCAAGATCTTATTTTTAAACCCCCCCCAAATGAGAAAAACCAGGCTGGATCACCACAGGGGTCTAGATGTGCCATCTGGATCACTATTTCTTCAGTATACAAAGATATGAGCCCAAGATGAAGGATTCAGTGTGACTGGTGACAATCTTTCAAAAAATAAATCTACACTGCCATTTACTCTACCATTTGACTCCTATTTAAATTTTAAAAAATGGTTTTTTAAAAGTCTTAGATGTTAATTTGCTACTAATCACAGCATTTCTTTTAGACCTTTGGTTTTCTTCAGTCATAACAAGTTTCCCACTGTTTATTTTCTGCCCTTTGTTTTATTGCTTTTAATGGCTTCCCTTCTATTTTCTTTTATTTCTCTGCTTCATCTTATTGTTTCTGAATTACTCAGATCTTATTGGGTTGAATTTCAAATATCCCCTCCCCTGGTTCCTACTTTTTTCATTTTTGATTTCCTATACATTACAAAATTCCAGCCAAGTTCAAAACTCATTTTGTATTCCTTCAAGGTCTGCTTTTCTCAAGCCCCATATTTTTGTGTTCATACTCTACCCACAGATCTTCATCAGCAATTCAAACCTGATGACATTATGATTGCATCTTTAGTGCTTTTCTACTCCAACCTTATTTATCATGCCTGCATTATTTCCAAAGATAAGGTCTAGAATAACTTCAGAGCAGAGCTTGTTAGCTGTTGTGTGTGTGTGAACAGTCCACCGCTCCTGAAAGATAAAGCCACTTTTCTACATTCTGGCATTATTCTTAATGTGTGCATTTGCGGGGCTAAAATCCCTTAGCGGGAGACGGACCTGCCTTAGACTTCTCTTTTCTCTAAGCATGTTTTCCTTTCTATCTTACTTCCTATCACCTTGTTCTTGGATTGTGTGATGAAAAAATATGGCTCTCGTTTCTCTCTCCTGATTATATTCCCTTCAAATTGCTTACTCCTACCTCTGTTTCTCCTTTATTTGCATTGCTCTCACCACACTGACAGGAACATGAAAGTCAGATCCATTTTCTTTGACCAAAAAGCCAAGGCAGAAAGTTGTCTTTAGTTCTTTCTTAGCCCTAGAGCCCCTTCAGAATTCTCACAAACCTTTTATATGTCATACCACTGCTTAGGTCATCCAAACAATGCCTCAATACATAATCTCCTTGGCAACAGTATAAACTATCTTTTTGTTCAACTGAAATAAGATTTTGCTCTTAACATAACATGTCCAAACTCTACAAGGTTGTGGCTCATGTGGAAAGATGAGTCTAGGTCTTCAGCGTTTACTTTGCCTATTTTTACTTTTCCTTATCTCTTTCTTTCTCATGTATCCATCCATCCTTCCATCCACTCATTCATTCACTCGTATATTTCAAGAGATTTTCTTAGGCTCTCTTAGATAGCAAGCCTAGTAGTAATTACAGAGAAATATAAATAAGTTAGATACAGTCCTTGGCTCAGGGAGGTTCACAGTTTTGCAAAAGACTCAACAGGTAAAACAGTGAATGATGATACTGTATGACAAATGCTACTGGTATTTACAACTGTGCTAGGAGCACAACAGTATGAACAATTAACTAAGTCTGCCTCTAGAGGATCATGGAGAGATTTGACAAAGGATGAAAATTATATTTAAATCTTTAAGAACAGCTAAGAGGAGAAAAGAAAGCAATAACAGACAGAGGAAATGATGTAACAAAGACAAAAGTATCTAGAATGTTTCCAAATGTCAATAATGACCATGAAGAATTGCAGCAAAATTCTTTTCTAACTGATGTTCCCACTTTGTTACAGGAAAGTACCTACCTCAGGGAGTCACTATGAAGGGTAAATGTAAATATATGTGAAGCCCTAAAAATAGCACCTGTCACATAGTAAATGCTCAAGAAATGTTATTGTCTATCACTACTGTTGTACTATAGATTATACTATGTATACTTCATCTCTTTGAAATGTTTTCTTACTTTTTTTCCTCCTGGTTCCTGGCTTGGTTCTGGATCATTATGGTTGCTGAGTAAGTGATCTCCAGTTAAATATTTTATTCTGATACCCATCTAAAGAGCTAAGGTGGCTGCAAAACTTTCCAGAGTAAAAGAACTAGGAGATATGACAACCATAGCTGAGAAGTGTGGCATAAAAAAATTAACTGGGCCACATCTAACGTGATTCTCGACTAATCAGATTCTTTTGAAACTTTTATTTTTTAAGACGGAGCCAAAAGTTGGCAAAAACAGTTCCTAAGATTCATGAAACAATCCTACTAACATATTAATAAGCTTTGAGATCAGTACAGAAAGGAATCCAGCTCAATATAGTCTATCTCCTGCAGCTACACCAGATGGTTCTAAAAAGTGATAGTCTGAATAATGCCTTGTAATAGTCTAGAAAAAAAAGATTCAATTATGAATCTTTCCTGAGGTAGGATGGCGTAGGATGGTATGCTGATATTTCTTAACAACTTGCAGAGTACTTATTTCATACTTTATAAATCAGCCATACACACTACTTCTTTGAATTGATAACCAGATTAACTGATCCACTTAAAGTCATAAACTGTGCAAGAATGAATAGGAATCCTGGTCTTCTAATGCCCATGACCTATAGCTCCTTCCCCTAAAACATTCTTAAAGATTCCTAAAGAAAATTAAACCAAAAGTAAGCTAGCTAGTAAACATTTAGTGGACCAAAAAATGCAAATACCTAGGTTAACTTTTTACTTACAATGATATGTGATATCAGACTAATACTCGCTTACTCTCCAGAGAATTGTCTTGCAATAACCTAAATGCCTATCAATATTACAAGACAGCTATTATGAATGTAAATGATAAAACACCTTTCCTTTTCGGATTTTCATGCTAAATTAATACAAAAACAAAAGCTGCAAAGACAACAGAATATATGCACCAGATTTACCCTCCTGCTACAAACAACCATACAGCTGAACAAAATATAAAAGGCAACTGTTTTCAGGCACTTGAAAACTGGCAGCTCAAGAGACAAACCCTGAGGTATTCCAGATATATAAACAAGCATATAAAGACTTTTAATCAACTACAATAAACATGTTGAAAGACTTATAAGAAAATATGAGCTCAATGAGTGAAAAATGTTGAACATCAGCAGAGAAATAAAAAAAAACGTAAAAAAGAATCAAATGGAAATTCTAAAACTAAAAATGTTTAATAGCATAAATTTCACTAGATGGACTTAAAAGCAAATTTGAGATGGAAAATAAGGGTCAATGAACTTGAAGATCCATGTAAATTAAACACTCAGAAGAACAGAGAGGAAAAATGATTAAAATTAAAATGAACAGGGGATGCCTGGGTAGTGCAGTCAGCTGAGCATCAGACCCTTGGTTTCAACTCAGGTCATGAGATCAAGCCTGGTGTCAGGGTCCGCACTCAGGGAGGAGTCTGCTTGAAATTCTCTCTCCCTCTCCCTCTGCTCCTTGCACTCACGCTCTCTCTCTCTCTCTCTCTCGCTCAAATCAACAAATAAATCTTTAAAAAATAAAAATAAAAAAATAAACAGGACCTCAGTAACCTGTAGGACAATATCTAACATTCATGTAGTTGGAATCCTAGAAAGGACAGATAAAATGGGGTAGAAAATATATTTGAAAAAATAGTTATAAAATGTCCCAAACTGGAAAACATCAACCTACAAATCCAAGAAGCTTAGGAAACTAAAAGCAGAATAAATACAAAGAAAACCATGGTTCGGCATATCATGGTCAAATTAGTGAAAAACAAAGATAAAGAGAAATAATTGATTGACCACAGCCAGAGTAAGATGAAACATTACTTACAGGAAAACAAGAACAAACAGAATTCCAAGAAATGGCGTAACATGTTTAAAGTACTGAAATAAGAATAAAACTATAGGGCCACCTGGGTGGCTCAGTGGGTTAAGCCTCTGCCTTCGGCTCAGGTCATGATCTCAGGGTCCTGAGATCGAGCCCCGCATCGGGCTCTCTGCTCAGTGAGGAGCCTGCTTCCCCTCCACTCTCTCTCACTGCCTGCCTCTTTGCCTGCTTGTAATCTCTCTCTCTGTGTGTCAAATAAATAAATAAAATCTTAAAAAAAAAAAAAGAATAAAACTATAACCTAGAACACCATATTCAGCAAACGATACTTGAAACATTAGTGTAAAATAAAGACATTTTCAGATGAACAAAATCTAATTAGTCACCAGCAGACTTACAAGAAGGAATAAAGAAGGAAATGATGTACATGTGAGAAAATACAGAAAACTAGTTTTGCTTAGTTTTCTTTTAATTTCTTTAAAAAACAAATGACTGTTAAAACAAAAATCACCTCATATTAAGGAGTTTATACATAGGTGGAAGAAGAACAGTAAAATAATTCAAAGGACTAAGAAAGGCGTAAACACAACTGTTGTTAAGGTTTTTACTTTCATGACACATGAATAATATGAAATCCATGTAAATCGTGCTGAGCTAAAGATGCATATTATAATTGAGAAACTCCTTGAAAAGTACAAAGAGGCTGTAGATAAAAAGTCAACGGACAAAAAAAATAAAATGAAGTGCTCTCAAATATTTAATGAACCCAAAGGGTAGCAGGAAAAGACAAAACAAAAAATGGATCAGAACAAATAGGGAACTAACTGCAAGATGACAGACTTAACTTCTATCATATCAAAAATTGTGTGAAATGAAAATGAACAAAATACTCTAATTAAAAAGTACAGATTCTCACAATTTGATTTAAAAAAAGCCTACGAGAGAGCTTTAAATATATAAACAAAGATGGGTTATAGACTGCATATATATATATATATATATATATTCATAAAAGGGATGGAAAAAAGATATGCCAAGTGTACATACTTAAATATCAAAGCTCCAAAATACATTTAGAAAAAACTGAAAAAACCAAAAGGATAAGGAGACAAATCTACAATCATATTTGGAGACTTTAACATCCTTGTCTCTTGGTAATAAACAAAACAAGTAGACCAAAACAAAATAAAACAAAACCGGATCTAAAAAATATGATCAACCAACTTGACCTACTTAATATTCGCAGAATACTACCACTAATATCTTACATGACAGTCTAAGATGTCAAATACTAACATGACGTTCTTTTTTTTTTTTTTTAAAGATTTTATTTATTTATTTGCGAGAGAGAGAGTATGAGAAGGAGGAGGGTCAGAGGGAGAAGCAGACTCCCTGCCAAGCAGGGGGCCTGATGTGGGACTCAATCCCGGGACTCCAGGATCATGACCCGAGCCGAAGGCAGTCATTCAACCAACTGAGCCACCCAGGCGCCCTAACATGACATTGTTTTCAAGTGCCCCTGAAGTGTATACTTAAAGATAGCGTAAAAATGGGCTATAAATCTCTTTAATTTCAAAAGACAAAAAATTCTTACAGTGGATATTCCCTGAGCTTAACAGAATTTTAAATTATAAATCAATAGCAATAAGATATCCAAGAAGCACAGAATACTTGGAAATTAAACATTCTGTTGATTTCTCTTTATATCCATTAATATTTGCTTTATGTATTTAGGTGCTCCAGTGTAAAGGTTTATTCTAAATAATACTCTAATAACATTCTAAACATCAAGAGATATTACAAGGGAAATTGAAAGTATTTTTTAACTCAATGACAATGAAAAACCAACCAAGCAAAAAATTGGCTCTTTGAAAAGATTAATAAAATTGGCAGACTTCTAACAAAACTCTTTCCACAGAAAGAAAGAAAGAAAGAAAGAAAGAAAAGAAGAAAGAAAGAAAGAAAGAAAGGAAGAAAGAAAGAAAGAAAGACAAGTAACAAAAGGAAAGAAAACAAAAATGACAACACCAGAAGTAAAAAAAGGAGGTATAACTACAGACCCTATAGACTATTATAAACGTTTTATAAGTAAGTATGGCAACTCAGTATATTTGTACAATAGAATATCCCTAAGCAAACTCCTTATACATAGAACAACATGGATAGATCTCACAGCTATTATCCTGTGGGTATAGGGAAAACAAACACAAAAGAGTACCTACTGTATAACTTAAAAACTGGTGAAGCCAATCTATGGTGATAAAATCAGAGCACTGATTGCAGCTGGGGCAGAAGTAAAAAGAGTAGAACTGAAAGCAAAGGGGCACAAAGGATATTTCATGGGATGATGGAAAATACACATTGCAAAAAGTCATCACACTGGACACTTAACACCTCAATGTATATAAATTTACCTCAATGAAGTTGATTTTTAAGGAATAAAATCAATAAAACTGCCAAAGTAGAGCTGTAACTTATATAAGTGTAAATTTAGTTCAAAATTTTAAAGCAATTCTTCAAAACAAACCTCATTTCTATTATATACCTTCTTAAGAGAATAGGAACCAGAAACTATGGGTCAGGAAGTATGCTGGATGCTTTCACTTATTATACCTTGCACAGACTGTGTATGCCTTTAACTCATTATAAGGTCAAGCACAGTGCCCTGGGAGACAGCGGTGTTACAGCTGAGAAAGCAATAAATAACTCTGGAGCCAGAAGGCCTGGGTTCAATAATGACTCTATGTGATCCATTAGCTTTGTGACCTTACAAAAGTCACCTTTTAAGTTTCTTCATCAACCACAGGGTTGATGTGAAGATTAAGGAATATTATTTTAAAGAATCTGGGAAAGCACACCACAAATACAAGTTTTATTACCCAGAGCAAGTACTCGACAGACACTGCTTAAGTGAAGAAATGCAAGAGATAAGCATGGACAGGGATACAAGTAGATAGAAGAATGGGGAGAGCATGTTCCTACTCACATTTTTCTTCTGCGGATGGATGGGGTGGAGGACAGAACAGGGGCTTCTTGGCATGATGACTTAATACCACGTTCCTATGATGAGCAGTAGGTGCAGAGAGGACGATAGGGTTGGCCGACCTCCCAGAATGAATATACTTTCACTGTGACCTGGATCACAGCACTCTAGGCTAACAATCCCTCGTCCCAGAGAGGAGCATGAAAAGGGAATTGCCCAGGTACTTAGGACACCAAGGGGCTTCGCCCAGGCTCATAAGAACTACAGCGAGGCTTCTGTTATTGCGGGACTTTGAAATGCCAACATAACAGAGGACCCGCTGTTTAATGTGTTTCATTCCTCCTTATCCTTAGGTTTTCAGAGATTATGCTTGAAATGAGACAACCAGAGCAGAGATCATCTGGATACAGGAGCAATGAGCAGAGCAATAGCTCTGTGAGTGCCTAGCAGGCTGATTTTCAGTACAGCTCCAGGGACTGATGCTCGGTCTGACAATACTCAAAAAGTACATGAGTCTAAAAATCTAGAGGGGGGAGTGCTCACTTCAGCAGCACGTATACTAAAAGTCTAGAGGGGGGACTACACTAGAGGCCCAGACTGAAGACCTGAGAAGTCATCTATCTTCACCCACATATGGAGCCACTAGTAAGGCACCTCGAAATTCAATACTTGATCGCACAATGGTGTGCTACGTCACCTGGCAGAGGTTGCAAAAGAATGCTGTGGGGGCACACAGAAGAGATATAGAACCAAGTGGTGAGGGGGGAAGCAGTATTGGGGAAATGGTCTTGAAAGAAGGGACACCTGTGCTGAAGTCAAAGAGGTGAAGGAATTACTCGGGCAAAAGGTATTCCAGACAGCGGGCGCAGCGTGTAGCAAGCCTTGAAAGGTCTGGATGGTGCCATCTGCAGAGAACTACGGGGAATTCCACAGAGCTGGAGCATATGGTGTGAAGGGAAAATGGGGAGGCACAGGCAGGGTGTTAAGAAGGACCTTTTCTTAAAATCAGGCTGAAGGAATTTACATTTTACCTTGATGATGAAGGGAAGCCACTGAGGGATATAAATATATTTTTTGAGTGGGCAGGCCAGGTGCTCCTTGGGGTGACCCTGACTCTCTGACAGTGATGGGAGTATGGGGGGTATAGGGAGTGGAGAGTGCAGCTTCCGGTGAAGACTGTGTGTGTGTTTTGTTTCTTGTTCATGGAAGTGAATTATATTTCCCTCACATCTTGCTGAAGAGAAGGTCGCTCCCTCCGTCACCTCTCTCCTCATAGGCCCTACACCTTCATATTTTCTTATGTTTTTAAAAGAATCATTTGGTGGCAAGATTACTTAAAGCCCACCTGCTTCTGAGGTGCCCTGCTGGCAAATATCAGCTCGAGTGGACAGATGCACAGGTATGTTCCCTTGTTTCCAACTGGGTCTGGAGGCAGTGTAAGCCACCAAAGGATTTTAAACAAGCAGGACCAAAACCCAATTAGCATTTTTAAGGGACCATTCTGGCAACAGTGTGGGAAACAGACTGGAAGGGGACAAAAGTGGAGACAGGGAGAGTAGCGAGGAGACTGAAGTGATCTGTGTGGGGTACGGCAATGGCCGGAGACGGCTGCATGCAGGATGGAGAGATGCGTTAGATACAGTAAAGAGGAGGTAGAGTTCTCTGGACTCGTTCACTGTTTACAGGAAGGTGAGGAAAAAAAGGAATCCAGCCTGACTCCCAGGTTTCAGGCTTGGATGTCTGAGTGGACAGGTCTGCTGTTCAAGGAGATGAAGAGGAAGTCAACCTGCTTTTGAAAGTATAAAAAGCAACAACACGGTGCTACCTTTAAAAAGAAAAATTAACACAAACAAAAGCACAGGCTGCCTGAGCCGGTACAGATGCACATCTCTGAGAAAAATCAAACACTTAAATTCACAGAGAGGAATAAGTCAGAGTTAAAGAAATTCCTGTCTAACATATGTTGATGAATGAATAATCAAAGAAGAAGAAGAAGGCAATTCGCTAACAAGAGAGCCATCTACTGCCTTACAAGGATAGTGCAGCGAGGAAATGCCACCAAAAAATGTGTGAGGAAGCCAAGTTTGTGACCAATGCACACTGCAGTGTATTCACAAAATAGCTGAGTCCTCCCACCCAAATTTCCAAGTGGTTAGCCCCTTTTCGCTAATAGCCAAATCTTTTAGCTTACTTATTTCTCCGAAAAACATCAATTCCATAGCTATCGTCATGTGAATATAAACACTTACCTGCCATCATTGCTATCATACTGGCTTTATAGACATTAGTAAGAGATCCAAGTTCTCCTGTTGCTAAGATGGTTTTCAGATGAGCCTCCCCACAGGCCTTGCGAAACTGACGGATCTCATCATACAGGGCTGGGGGAGGAAATAATTGAAGCAGTTACAAAGCAGGCAAGTGATAACATAACTTGGCAGCCATGTGCAGCTGGTAGAACCCATCTTGGATTTAGGAAACATAAAACATTTGTCACTTTCTAAAAATCACCCCAATTTAATATCGCCTAAAGCGTTCTGCCATTCGCATCCTGTTACAAGAAGTGCTTGGTTAGCTACCGTGGAACTTTCCACACCCCTGCCCAAGATCCAGAGCCACGCAGCTTTTTAAATATCAGTATAATGACATGCAAATGACAAATAATTTCTATCTCTCCCATATGTTGGTTACTTACAAGAAAAAAGACATTTATCTACCATATACGGGGGTGTACCACTTTGCAAACTAAAGGAAAAAAAAATCCTCAGGTCCTTATTAGTTCTTCCATTCACACATAGTAAGTTCTCTTGTGAGATTATAAAGCAGGCCCTTCCTGAGAGCTCTGCTAATGACAATAAAGATATAACCACCTTCCCCACGATCTGTCAGGGCATGTCTCTAAATATCTGACAAGAAAGCATTGAGCCCAGCCTGGTATGCTGGATGTACGTGCACAAAGCCAGTTGGAGAGAGACTCACAGGTGCAGTCTTGACTCTATTAACCTCTGAACCCAGTGGCAAATCTGGTTTTTGAGGGCTCCACATAGTACCCTGAAAGCAGCTTGGTTAAAAATACACATAAACAGGGGCACCTGGGTGGCTCAGTGGGTCAAGCCTCTGCCTTCAGCTCAGGTCTGGGATAGAGCCCCACATCGGGCTCTTTGCTCAGCAGGGAGTCTGCTTCCCCCTCTCCCTCTGCCTGCGTCTCTGCCTACTTATGATTTCTCTGTCAAATAAATAAATACAATCTTTAAAAAAAAAAAAAAAAACTCTGGTCATTTAAAAAAAATACACGTATACAAAAAAAAAAAATGAAAAACAACAAACCTACACTCAACAACAACAAAAGAATCAAGGGGGAAAACATTTCATATTCAAACAAAGTTGACAAACTTTTAGTAAACAAAATTCCTATGAGTATAAGATTTTTGAAAAACTACATAACACAGTCTTCTGTCATGATACCAGTGATTTTGGCTTTGGCCCTGCATCAGGCCAGCTGCTCTTACTCCTTGAACTTGGGCTACTACCACATTAACAGGACTATGGGGCTTTTTGCTCCTCCGCATATGCGTATATTTTGTAGGATATAAGCATATGGACAAAACCAAGCAGTAAAGAAACATTCATAATAAGGGTTAGGGATAGGGTAAGCAGTTTTCAATGCAGACATGAGACTTCCTGAATTCATAGGCTTCCTAAAGTACATGTAAAAGATTAAAAATTAGTTACAAGTCAGCAAATGCAGTCAAAACCATGAAAACTGTAATAAGGTGAAGAAAACCCGGCTTCCCAATCCTGGAAAACCTGAACGTAACTTGCAGCTCAAAGTGAAAATACAAATAAAAGCGAATATTCTTACAGGATGCTTGGTAAATTTTAGTGTTTATCACTGTCATGAGCTGGCACCCACAGAAAGTTTTTCAAGAAAGGACCGAGTATTTTCACAAATCCCTAATAATCAGTGGTTTGGAACATTAGAGATGATCTGAGATCCCACACTACCTACCTCACCCTGCCCATCCTCCAAAAATCGTGAGAAGTCATCTCATCCCTATATCCAATACGACAACATGTGTGGGAATGGTACAGACAGCAAAGACTAAGTGGCAATAGCAATTTATATTCTTTTAACTCAGGGAACGAATCTTGGATGGAATGACATTTCTCAAGTTACTGAATCTAAAAACAGAAAGTTGTTTGCTATGAACCAGTGACAAGGAAATCTCTTGATCTGAAAATTCAAGAATGCTAACCCAGAGTTAACTCGCGACTTAATTAATGATTTTTCTTGCACAGAACAGCGTTGCCATCAAAAGCAGGCTCGAGCGTCAGACAAATGCGGATTTAAAACCCAGCTCCATCCCCTCCCGCATGACCTTGGGCAAGTTAGTCTCTCAGCCTCAGTCCCCTCCTTGAAGTGTCAATAATAACACTTACTTTGTAGGGTTATTACGATAATTAAAAGGGAAGATATATACAAAATACTCTGACTGTAAGCGCTCAGAAAGTTAACCATGATATTTAAGCTCAGAATTCTAGTAAAGTGAGTTTCAAGTAAGTGTAATAAACACCAAATCTTATTCATGGCCTGACCCAAATTCCTCTTCTTCCTTTTTTTTTTTTTTAATTTCAGGTAGACTTTTATTTTTTTTTATAATTTTTTATTTTCTTATTAACATATAATGTTAGTTATATGTTAATATGTTAATAAAAAAATACAGGGCTACAGGTCTGTGAATCGCCAGGTTTATACACTTCACAGCACTCACCATAGCACATACCTTCCCCAATGTCCATAACCTCCTAACCCCCGGACCCAACTTCTTGTACCAAAATCTTGTTCTATGGATTAGCACTTACAACCAGTGTGTCATCATATAAGGCTCGACAATGTTTTATTACAACATTTGTTGAGGTGAAGCCTGATCTGTATAAAATTCTTAAAACAGTGATCCCGACCACATTTTTGAATGAAATTACCAGACTTTTTCTAAAGAGTATTACCTTTGATATCCGGCCAATTATTTCCCCTACCGTGAAAATAACCGCCCCCCCCCAAAAGAAAGAAAGAGGAAAAGAAAGAGAGATGTATTTTATGACTCAATCATCAGCCTCCTGGAAGTGATGCTCTGTAATCCATGATCCAAACTGGCCACTCAGATCATAACTGGATTTAAATGAATACATAACCCAGTGCTTCTCATTCTCTAACCGCCAACTCCTTAAATCATTTTACTGACCTATTTCACCACATAACAGGCTCCAGTTTTTCTGAGCAAGTACTTTAATCTTTAGGGTTCCACACTGGGAAGTTGGTCATTTTTTTTTTTTTCTGTTACTATTCTGCCTAGAATATGCCAGAGCAATTCAATCAAAGAGCATACCAAACCTGTCCTTCGTATAATGTGACCTGGGCTCCATCAAGCAAATGCTTCTACCTGGGCCTCTGGATCTTCCCAAGCAATGCAAAGGTGACAACGTAGGCAGGATGTTCCTTAGTGTTACTACTTAAGCATCACCAATGGCAGCACATCCAAGAGCCCCATGACCCAGGGCCACCTGCCAGCAGTGGCAGCACCAGAAGTGGCCCCAGAAGCCCTCTTCCCATGGCACATCTGGCTGTATTCTCTGCTTCCCAGTCTTTCATAGTCCTGCTGGTTTGCCAAGCCTGGTTCTCCAGACTTCTTTTCTTTTCTTTTTTTTTTTCCCAGTGTTCCAAGATTCATTGTTTATGCACAATAGTGCACTGCCCATCCTCCAAAAATCGTGAGAAGTCATCTCATCCATATATCCAATACGACAACATGTGTGGGAATGGTATAGACAGCAAAGACTAAGTGGCAATAGCAATTTATATTCTTTTATAAGTGCTCCATGCAATACATACCCTTCTTAATACCCACCACCAGGCTCACCCATCCCCCCAACGCCTCCCCTCTAAAACCCTCAGTTTGATTCCTGGAGTCCACGGTCTCTCATGGTTTGTCTCCCCCTCTGACTTCCCTCCCTTCACTTTTCCTTTTCTTCTCCTAATGTCCTCCATGTTATTCCTTATGCTCCACAAGTAAGTGAAACTGTATGATAATTGACTTTCTCTGCTTGACTTATTTCACTCAGCATAATCCCCTCCAGTCCCATGCAAAAGTTGGGTAGTCATCCTTTCTGATGGCTGTGTAATATTCCACTGTATATATGTCCAGGCTTCTTACCGACTCAGTGAGCTATACTCTATGTCCTCCCAACAGATGCCTTTTCCATTTAACTTAATCTGAATTGGTTTCATTAGTTTCCAACTCAGAATTTTAATATAAAAACTATTTACTGAGAAGTCTGCTAAAGTGTGGGACAACAGTATGGGTGCCCCACTACCTGGGTTCATACCACAGTGCCAAAACTCATTTGTTGTTTGATCTGGACAATTAACTCTTAAACTTTGTCTCTGACTCCTTTTCAATGAAATGGGGATGATAGAGATATGCACACCTCAAGGAGTTATTTGAAGCATTAAATAGGCTCATATGTATAAAGTGCTAAGGACAGTTTCTGGTACATAGGTTAATGCTCAAGGAATGTCAGCTACTAGTTTTCCTGCTGCTGGCCTTGGTGGTCATTACTGCTGAGTGCTTATTAGGTTCCAACAGAGAGGAACTTACAAAAGCAAGGGATACTGTGACTTACATTTCTTGAAGAACATAAACACAACCTCTTTGGAGCCTAGAAAGCAGGCTGGGGGAAAATGTTTACTACATCAAAAACATTTTTAACTTGGAGCCCATGCTCCCAGATTTCTGGGATAAGAGCTTTGCTATTTGCTAGTTACGTAAATTTATAGGAATCATTCAATTTTCCTAAGCCTGATCACTTAGAGAGCCTCAGTTTGCTCACATATTTTTGTGATAATTAGATACAATAATATATATGGCTAGAACAGAACAAGGCAGTTAGTAGGTATTAATCCTTCAATACTAGATTTCCAAACTTTTCCTTACATACTTCCCAGAAATGCAAAAGTAACTTTGAAAAACAAAACAGAACGAGCACTGTCTTAATACTCATGCAAGCATAATCAGAATTTACAAATTTAACATGTAAGGAAAATAGACTATTTCACTCCAGCACAAATCATGAAAGCCACAAATAAGCATTATTAGTGTCCAGGTAGTTTTAAGCACCTTGACATCACAATGATAGATGACATACGCAAATCCAAGTGACCCGATGGCTGAAATGTAACCTAGACAATCTCAGATCATCATGTCCTCTAACGTACTCAACTGTCACTTTCTTGCCGATATAGATGAGCAAAACAACAGAAAAACAAATGGATGGATTTTCCTCCACATCTGCAGGAAAGGACAGCAGCAGGATGTGGATTTATATAATTGCTACTGGAATACACATGTGAAGGAAATTACAGTGGAATTAACAGGTTCAACAGATCCTCTTTCCAAAAAACTCTTCATAAGGAGCAGCTACTGAAAAGAATGAGAAACCCCCTAAGTCTTCAAAGAATCTTCCTTCAAAAATGCTCAGTGTTTTCTATGCCTCAGTTAAATATCCCAGTGGGGTGGCTGGCACTTACCTCCACATTTCATATGCAAAAAGTGAAATGTAGAGAGATGAATGACTTGCCTAAAATTTTCTCACACTTTTCTCTCTCTATCCCACCACAAACATACATGCAGGCAGGCACACACATTCTGTCGTTAAAATATATTCTCAAGAAAATAAACTGAAGAACTTAGTATAATAGTATAATCGAAACCTAGAACCCAAAGTGATGTCAACTCCCATTAAGTTCAAATTACTAACATCACAGACGAGCATCACAACCCTAGCACCTGATTTTCATTCTTTCAGGGAAAACAAAGCAGAGGAAATTGAAGTGTTCCAAAATAATTCAGAAACATAAAATAACTGAATTTTGTATGATTCAATAAACTAAAAAAAAAAAAATCTATGAATTGTTCTATGAGCCTTCTGGATGGGATGAGAAGAGCACATTTGTCGTAGTGAAGTTCACTTGTCTGAATCAGGACTTTCTGCACTTGTTTGCCCAATAATTAGTTGTGTGTCACTTGGGAAAGTTACTGAACTTCACCAAGCATCATTTTTCTAGTCAAGATTGGATAGGAGATCTTTACTTTTGGAGCTCAAAGACATCTCAAATCCAGGGGATAAATGTAAAAGTAATTACTTAAATGAAAATGAAGGTAATCAATTCACTTTTTCTCTTGGATCCACCTTTAATAAGAAGCAGTTATAAAAATGAAGGTAAACTTTGATTGGTTACAAAACATTACATTGGTACAATTAAGACCAAACAGCTTCTTGTTATTGGTTTAGAAAGACAATTTGGAGCTCTACTTCGTGGGAGCTCTCAGCCAGAGAGAGGTGGGGGAGCTGAAATACTCCCAGATGCACACTGCCATGAAGGGGGAGGCAAACTTGGAAATGGCATGTCATGGGGACCTTGGGAAACTCTGGACTCACGTGCTGCCAGATTAGGGTTAGGCGGTGATATCCTCATCAGTGAGGGGTGGGAGCTCTGGAGGACTTGTGAGCTCAACCAGCCTGAGTGCACAGTACTAGACCAGGGAAAAAGGCTGTCTGGTCAAGAGACTGTTACATACAAGGCAACTGATCAAATAAATAAGTATATTGAGGATAATGGGAAAAAGATTTCTTGTGGGAAAAAAAAATTCCACATACAAGTGAAACCATAAAAAAAAAAAAGATTTCTTGTGACAAGAAAGAGGGGCATATAGAGAGAGAAAGGGCAAGAATAACCATGTGATATCAGCTTGTAAGGAAGTCATCAGTGTGAACTCATAGTTTCTGATATAGATAGATGACAGAAAGACAGACAGATATAAATGCATGTGTGTTTATATGCGTTCATCGTGTATATGTGAACATTCATCTGTTTCCTAGAGCTATCCACTGAGAAAGAAGGTCGAGAAACCACAGCCTTGCAGCAATGAGCACACTGAGCACCCAGATCTTGGTTTCTAAATACCAGTCTTCAATAAAAGGAAGCAGAACTCCATGGAAAAATGGCTGATTCCAGAGCTCGGGCAGAAAAAGTTAAAGGTAAGCCTAAAATATCTTTGATAAGAATTCAAGGAAGTTCTCAATGAATACTACAAACATGTCAGAAGGGCAGAACAGCCATCTGAAGCAGCTCCCACTAGCCAAATCTGGAATAATCTCAGTACCAAAATAATAATGATAGTGATAGATTATAACCAACTGAGTAAAAAAGAACTCCAGGAGTTCTTACAGAGAGAAAGAAAGTGGGGGAGGAGAAGGTAATGCTAACTAAAAAGTATAGAAGAAATGACAGAATTAGAAAAATCACTATTTGACAACTACCAGAGTAATAACAGAAGAATTACAAATGAATGCTAAAACTACTGAATAAAAGTTAGATGAAGAACAGGATATTAACATAGTCTTGAGATACCTTCACTCATATACTATATTAATTACATCTTAACACACAAAATACTTACTAATTTTAAATGAAGAAACTTGCCAGACAGCATTTTAGCCATTTAAAAATTAACATCATCCATAAGGGGAAAAGTCAACATCTTATAACTCCTAAAATAATGCACTGAGGAAAACTGAGAAATATTTCTGTGGTATTTCTCCCCAAAATATATAACTTAAATCTAATCATGATAAAAACACCAAACAAACCCAAACGGAGCATATTTTACAAAATAATAGGCATCTACCCTTCCAACTAAATAAAAGATTGAGGACTGTTTCAGATTGAAGAAGACTACAGAGACATGTAATAACTGATCCCAAAACTAATAAAGAACATTACTGAGACAGTCTGGAAAATGAACAAAGTCTGTGGATTTAATGGTAGTATGGTATCAATGTTATTTTCCTGATTTTGATGGTGTACTGTGGCTTGGCACAACTGTTCTTGTTTTTAGAAAATACACACTGAAATGTTTATGAGTAATGGATTGACAGGCCAGCAACTTAATCTCAAATAATTAAAACAATTACATGTACATAATTTTATATATATGCACATGCACACACACACACATATATACATACACACAAAGAGACAATGAAAAGGCAAATGGTAAATGGGGCAGAATTTAATAACTATGGAAGAGTGAAGAGTAAACTTGTATATATGAATTTTGCAACTTTTCTGTAAGTTTAAAATTACTCAAAATGTTAAAAAGACACATTTCACATATGCTGCTGTAATTTATTTAGCATCTAGATATTTTTCTTACAAAAAGGCTTTTGAGATTATCATTCCGTTTTTTATTTTTATTTTTTTTAAAGATTTTATTTATTTATTTGACACAGAGAGAGAGATCACAAGTAGGCAGAGAGGCAGGCAGAGAGAGAGGGGGGAAGCAGGCTCCCTGCTGAGCAGAGAGCCCAATGCGGGGCTTGATCCCAGGACCCTGAGATCATGACCTGAGCCAAAGGCAGAGGCTTAACCCACTAAGCCACCCAGGCGCCCCTCATTCCGTTTAAAAACAAAAACAAAAAAAAAATGATTGTATATGGTACATGCTATTTGGTAACCTGCTTTTTTCCCTTCGAAATATCACAGATATCTTTCTATATTAATAAATATAGGTTTGTAACACAATTTTTAATGGCTGCACAATCTCCCACTACATGGTTATAAATAATTTATTCAATCATGTGCATCCAATAATACTTAAGGTTTCAGATTTTTTGCTATTACAAACAATACTTCAGTAAACGTCCTACCGTTACAGCTTTTCATGACCTTATTCCCTAGAGCCTTTATTAATTTTTCTGCTCCCCTACTCACATGTTATCCATGTTCCCTGTTAAAAATTCAAACATTACAGAAACTAAAAATTCCCCCATTTAAAAAAGAGAAAGACTAATTCTTGCACATAACAGAAAAATAATAATCTGGAAGGCCATTATAAAAATGACTGACAAATGAAAATGGAATTCAAACACCATGACTGCAAATTAGTCAGAATAATGCAAAATATAACAAAACACATACACCGGAGAAGTGGCTGGCATCGTGATGTCACATTAAAAACCTGATAATAAATGTTTTAACTTATAATGAGGTTTTCAGGAGTAGCAAAAGTGGGTGTACTAGAAACCCAGGATACATGACATTGTAGATGCGTAATCAATAGGGCAGTAGCTGTCTCCTGTCTGTCCCCCCAGCATCCCTCCTACTAGTGCCACACTGAGCAGGAGAAATGGAGGTCATAGCCTGACCTTCTGCTCATCATTCCCAGCTAAAAAACAAGGGAGGCTGTATTTATGGAGTGTGCTCACTGACATGAATCAGAGAACCTAGCCACACTGGGAAAGACCTGTGTGATGAGTATGTAGATCCAAGGAGCAGAGGGGGTCACACCGCCCCCTGTTCTGGACAGCATCTCAAACGGTTGACAACTGGTGCTACCTTCTGCCTCCCTGTGTCAGCAGACACTTGCTTCTATAGCGTCTCACTTTTCTCTATTCAAAATGATCTTATTTCTTTCCAGCTTCCACCTCTAAAGAAGGTATATTCTTAATCGTGAGGCTCCTGGCAATCAGTTAGGTTTTTCTGGAAAAGCACTGCTGTAGACAAAGAAAACTATGTGATTAGTAAAGCTTTCATGAATACAAATTATGATTTTAGTAAAAATTCCAGTGTTTAAAGACCATGTTTCCTATCTAAAAGTCATAAAGTAGATTTCCTTTTTATATTTCATGCTATTCAAAGACACTTAAAAAATAACTGTTAATGAATATATCTAAGCAATTATTTTTTGAGTACCAGAAAGATGTTCAATACTGCACAAGAATGGCCTGAAAAGATAATTATATGTCCAGTAAAACACTTAATATAAATTGTACAGCAACCTTTTGAAACTTAAAAAGTCACAAAATGTTCAAGAACAGTTTTCATCCACCAAGGTAACTAATTAATCTTGTAAGACTAAAACAGAGAAGAGCTAAAACACCAGGTAGTAAAATAACCTACAAGAGATAAAACACACACATTTTGGTCAATAGTATTTGAAGTTTTAAAGAATCATAGCCTAAAAACAAAAACTATAAAAGCCTACAGCTGCTATAAGTATCTCCAGAATTTTTCTGTTATAAACAACCCCCCAAACAGAGAAAGCACAGATTATAGATTATGTGATTCCTCCCCAGTGTCTATGGATTTAGAGATTGCTTTTCTCATATTATGAATAACAGCTCTACAAAATGAAGAAAAATTCTAATTTCTTTTAAGAGATGTTCCTTCTACCACCTTCCTATGCAAAAATAAGCAAACAAGAAAAATAAATTTTTGCCCAGATGCAAGATTTTCAGGATCCACTTCCTAAGACACAATAACACACACGATTGCATTGGCCCAAATATTTCATTCTCTCACCCTGAAACTCTTAATAGTGTGAGGCACGTACTCCACAAAAGAAGTTTAGGAGAGCAAGTCGGGGCTGAGGAACTGAAGAGGATAAACTAGGGCTCTGGATACAGGACACAAACAATATTCCCAAGTGTGACACCGAACACACTATGCTGGAAAATGTCACGGAATTAGCCACCTTTGGGGTCATGTCTGATGGCGCTCCGGTATGGAATGGGTTTCCAAAGACTAGTAAAGTCAGCTCTAGGTCCTGAGCTCAAAGAACTGGGAGAATCTCGAACGGGGTAGAATCTGATACCATTTCCATGTCGCTGGTAATGTATTAAGGTAAACGTATGCAGCAGAGAGAGGTCATTAAAAAGTAAGAAATGAACACCTCTATATTTACAGAGCATGGGATGTATTTAATTTTCAAAACCTGTTCAATAAGATTTATGAGACGATGAACCCCTTCTGGTGAATGCTTTCTTCAAAGAGCTGTTTAAGAAATGCAACTTAGATGTCGACTTTAATATCATCATGAAAAAATACTGTATTACAGGTCCTTATCAAGGGAATAATACTCCCACACAATGAAAACACCAACTATAAAATCACAGGCCATTATAGCTCTAAAGGACTATAGAAATCATTAAGTTTTATCCCCTCACTGGTAGCTTATTTAAATAGAGGCAGAGAGAAGTGAAGTGTTTGCCCAAGGACTAGGTATAAATTATCAAAATTACAAAGACTAAAATCCAAGTCTTTTAGAGTTCTACTTCATTTACTCAATACATGTACTATTATGGTTACTTCCCTTGACAACAGACTATCGCACCAGAAGGAGAAGAGGGAAAGAGAAGAAACCGCAGCGGGCATGGAGGGATTCATCTGGGCCAAGCAACAGGATGACCGATTTACATACATTATCTAATTGAATCCCCTTTATAACCCGGGGAAGTGGATGCCATTATTCTTATTTTGAGGAGAAGGAACAGAAGACAAAGAGAAGTAACTTGCCTAAGAGAAAACAGCTACTAATGGTAGCACCTGGATTCCAACCAAGGTGTGTCTGATGCAAAGATGTGCTTTCAGCCCTCTAGTCTCCCAGAGTTATGCTCCCTTCTAGTAATGGTGTACATTCCTGTGCCTGAATAGAAAAGACGTAGGGAAGTACAGGCAGGGAAAGACAGTGTGCCATAATGAGCAAATCAGGATCTGGTGGTAAAAAGCTTAATAGTAAAGCGCCAGGCAAAACAACACTAACAAAAATGTTTAAATAAAAAGGCATGTGAAGTCAAAAGGCACAGCGGCCTGAACTGTTAGCCGGGGGCGGGTCATCTTGGAGATTTCCACAGCCTGGGGAGCATTACTGTGCTCCAGGATAATGCCGTCGCTGATACCACGGTTCTGAAATTAAACTGTATTTAAGAGAAAGTGTTCAGGTCAAATATTTTTTTAAATTTTTTAAAAATTTTTATTTATTTATTTGACAGAGAGAGAGATCACAAGTAGGCAGAGAGGCAGGCAGAGAGAGAGAGAGGAGGAAGCAGGCTCCCTGTTGAGCAGAGAGCCCTATGTGGGGCTCAATCCCAGGACCCTGAGATCATGACCTCAGCCGAAGGCAGAGGCTTTAACTCACTGAGCCACCCAGGAGCCCCAGTCAAATATGTTTTTAATAGATTTCCTTCTAAAATGGCTAGATTCTCTGATTTGATCAAGAGTCACTGGTCTATGTATGTAAAAATGATGCATGAGGGGCACATGGGTGGCTCAGTCGGTTAAGCAACTGCTTTCCAGCTCAGGTCATAAGCTGGGACCCAGCCCTGCATTGGCTCGGGTTCCAGGCTCAGTGGGGAGCCTGCTTCTCCCTCTCCTTCTCCTCCTCCCCACTGCTTGTGCTCGCTTTCTCAAATAAATAAATAAAATCTTTTAAAGAAATTATAAAATGATGCATGAAAAAGCAACATGGTCTAGCAGGGAAACAGAGCACACATTCCGGAGTCTGGTGGATGTTGGTTCTGGTGCTCAGGAGGTTTTGTAGTCGTTAGCACACGGTGTGGCTGAAATCGGTGAAGACAGAACATTTCCAAGGGAGAATATGCAGAGTCTGAGCAGAAGTTTGAGAGTTTGCTGGGACAGGACCTAAGGACAACCAACACCTCCAGGATGTTGGGGGAGGCAGAGTAGAGTGCAAACAAGACAAAGGGATACAGGAGTAATGAGAAACATGGAGGAAAACCTGAAAATTTAGGGTCACCAACGTCACGACAGGAGAGTATCTCTAGAAGGAAGACAGTGCACTGTGCCAAATGCTGAATGGTAAAGCTAGACAAACAAATGAAGAATATTCCCTGGGCACAGAAAAATAAGAGGTCGTTAGCATCCTGGTTTGTGCAGATTCAGGAGAAACAAGTAAATATGAGTCTTTTAAGAACTTTAGCCATGAAGGAAAGAACAGAAAGGGAGACTTAGCTGGGGATGAGGGGGAATGTTGGCATGTGAGTTTGTGTGTGTGTGTGTGTGTGTGTGTGTGTGTGCGTGTGTTTAATGGATAAGAAGAGCTTATATGTTTAGATGCTGATGGGAATGAGCTAGTAGAGACAGAAACTAAAGACACAGCAGAAAAAAAATGGCCAACAAATGGAGTAAGGTCTCCGGAAATGTGGGAGGAGATGGGAGCTGCCGCAAAGGGACCAGACTTAGGAGGAAGGAGAAAAGAAGAAACAAAGGAAAACAGAGCCTGCTGTAAGGACCCTAAGGGAGTTCCTCTCTAGTGGTATCAGTTTTCTCTGAGAAGTTGCAGCTCCGTCTTCCACTAAGAGGAAAGGAGCCTCAAAGTGGGTGGGCAGAAGAATTAGAAGCTCGAGGAGTAGAGATTTCAAATTGTCACCAGGGAGAATTCAAGAAGAGGAGTACAAGCCCCTCTTCCAGTCTTCTCTCTGAGTTCATCCCTGAAACTGTGGACCCTGCGACCACAAGACATGGTTAGGATACACTCTGAATGGTCAGCTTTAAAACTGGAATCCTTTCTTTCATGCTTCAGCCACTGTCCTACACTCCTCAGTGCACAGATGAGAGGGACCTGCATTTGAACATGTATTAGCCTGAGACATTTCTGTCTGCACATTCCAAGAAATCAATTTTAGGCTCATATTTTAGTAAACAGCTAATATGAAAGCATGACACTGAAAAATATAATATATAATCAAATTGAGGCAAATTAAGAAAAATACTGCAGTGAAAAAAAAGGCTTCAGTCATTGCAGGTTTCCATTTAGAATTAAATTTCTAGTATTAAATGTTCCTTTTCAATTTGTTTTGGGTCAAGAGGTTATTAACACGATAAAAAAGTTAATAGAAAAGTATGGTCTAGGACAAAGATGTGTTATTATATTTTGCATGAATGCCTGTTATTAGGAAATTATCAGTTCCTAAAAACAACCATTCCTAGTTCATTAAGGGACAATTACATCAAAACCCATCTCCTATTATATTTTACTTCCCAATTAGTATTCTAGAGACAAGAGCACAAGTTATAATAGAAACTATACTTCTATGTCTACAACTGTTTAATAAAAGACATACAGGGGATATAGTTTTTTTTAATTTAACTAAATCACATAGTCTATTTCCAAATTTGTTTTCAATATTATGCAAATTCATTTTTTCCCTCTAATTCTGGCCTGAAATCTATGACTAGAAGGAAACAAGAATCAATATATAGGGATAAAGGGTACCCATTTAAAATATGCCTTTTAAGAATGATTGCAATCAGCCAAAGCTCACATGAACCATAAAAAAAAGGGAACAAAAATCAAAAGCACAAAAAGATATTTGTGGACTGTCAAGAATTTAAACTGGGTAAGGATTAAAAATGCTACTGAGTACAGTTGGGAGTGGGGCAACAGGAACGGCTTCAACATTTCCTTCTAGATCACTCAGAACTGTGGTATCGGTGATCGTGATGCTCTCGGAGCTGCTGAAATCTCTGGGGTGACCTGACCCACAGCTAACAGCTGTGCCTTCTGACTTCTTAGCTCTTCTCATTTAAATATTTCTGTTATTGTGGTTTCACAAAGCCCTTTGCTATTAAGGTTTTTACTGTCAGACCCCACTTGGCTCTTTATGGCACACTGTCCTTCCATGCTAGAACTCCCCTCAGTCCTTTCCACCTGGGCACAAATATGTGCACCATCTAACTTACTGAGAATGTACAGGAACATAGTTAATATTCTAAGCTAAAAAACTACATTTTCTGGCCTTACTTGCAGCCACGGTAGCCACGTAACTTAGTCTGAGCAAAAGAGATGGAAGCAAAAATACTGTGGGAGGCTTTTAGGATAGGACAGCCCTTCTTTCCTGTTATTTGGGAGATGGCTGGAAGGGCTGGAGCATCAGAAGCGACCTCAGACAATGGAGTGCCCTTAAGTACAGGGATAGAAGCCACACTTTGGGAGTGGAAGATCCAAGTAGTGTAAGTGACCAAGGACTTTGTGGGGCTGCGGAAGTACCCCTGAAATATCTACCTCCAGACTTTGTAGAAGAACATAAATCCTTGAGGTTTAAACTACTGACTAAATAAATAAATAAATAAATAAACTACTGACTAAATCGTTGCTATTCTGTAACCAAAAGCAATTCTTAATGGATAAACAATGGAATTAGGATTCACATTTGACAATCTAGATGGATTGATGAATGAGAGTCACAGAAAGATACCCATGAAATATTGGCAAGTGCAATAAATAGATTAAGAAAAAAATACATTAAGCATAATCTTACTTTTTATTTAAACTTTTAAAAAAGGGCATCAGTTGCATGTGTATATATGAAGAGAAAAAAGTCTGAAAAGTTGTGCATTATACTGTTATTGAGGTTATTTCTAGCGGATGAGTTTATGTGGGGCATCTATTTCCTTTATTACAGATTAGAATTTTTGTTTTTAACAGCAAGCAGGTACAACATCTGTAATTAGAATAAAATATACCATATATTTGATATTCACATATCTAAAGAGGTAACATATTATTCTGGCTTTATCTTATGATTTGATTAAAAAATTTTTAGTTGAACCACTTTTATACTGATTTTGTAAAGTAGAAAATTGTAATTATTTTAGCTATCAACAATCTCTAATATACAAAATATACTTAAGGCACCAGTCAAATCTATTTTTTAATATCTAATTATAAAAACAATAGCTAGTTATTGAAATGGGTAATGTTTTATCATAATCGGTGTGATAGTAAATCATGAATCTCAAAAGTAAACATAAAATAGTATCCATAGGAATTATGTGTAAGAACAGCAGGAGTAAAAATAGACTTAGCAGACTTATTACTAATCCCACATTCTCAAAATCCACAAAGATTAACATTAAAAAGGGGAAGTTTCCTCCACCTATTAAAATAAACTTTGCATAAATGACTTGCCTAGAGTGATTTATGCATTGAGTGATAAAATAGTAGAGAACAGAAAAATTAATAATCTAGTGCATAGAAATAGCCACTCACCTAAGCACTCGAAGGGATCTAAAAAGTTCACGCATGTGGGCAACTGCCAAGGATTGATGAGGGGAACAAGCCATGATCAATACCAGCCACATTTTCTCTCAAATTTACCCTCTGATCTGGTGACATGTAACCTAGAACAATGACTTCCAAAACATGCTGCCTCTTTTCCAGTCCTCACCATTGATTCCCACAGGTAGCACTATGTCCCCCTTTTAGGTAACGACTTGCACATACCTTCCCACTGGCCTGTCAGCACCAATGTCCTATTAATCACCACATCGATTTCCATAGCTCCATCTTCCACAGCCAATCTGATCTCTTCTAATCGTGTTTTTAAACGAGTCTGTCCAGCTGGAAAGCCAGTGGCCACTAGCAGAGAGAGAAGAAAGGAGGGAAGGAAAGAAGAAAAGGAGGGAGGGAGGGAAGGAGGAAGACAAATTTCAGTCATTGAGTATCTCAATAAGGAACCTCATACAAAAAAAAACAAAAATGAAAACAAAAACAAAACAGTATTTTGACCAAAGCATTAATGACACTAAAGAGCTTCATGCCTGTCTTACAAAGTGAAGTGTGAAGAAACAGAATGTCACCTAATATGGTATTGGTGTTAGGACAAATATTAGTATTTTATAGTTTGAAAACCTGAAATTAAGTTTCTGCAGAGATGCTCATAAGAGGGCTTTAAGTAAACAAAACTAAGAAAATATGTATCATCATAGTGACAGTCATAAAACACAGTAGCTAGAGCCCTGTCTTGATGGACTGGTTAATTACAAATTCTGCTCTTAATCAAATTGGTTACCACTGTAGTCTTGATTTACTCACTCACATTTATGGCTGTTGCAACCAAATTGCCATATAGGTTCTTCTCATTGCCTATCTTAAAATAAAGAGCCAAGCAGATGAGAATAAAGGGAGGAGACTGCAGGAGGGAAAAGGACCTAATATTGTCCACAAAACTGGGGCAGGGGCAAGTAGGGAAGAACAAGACCAGGTATAAATTAAAAAAAAAAAAAAATACAGCTATACTTCTGAAAAATCATTAACATTTTTTCCATGTGCATCATTAATTCCATTTCCATTACTAAAGATAACCTTTTGTATTTCCTTGATGTTATTAAATTCCTTGGGTCTGCTATCTTAGAGGAAAGATGTTTCTCTGTTGTGCAAAAGAAAAGCTGAACTGAATGAGGCTGATGAAAAATTTAAGGTAGCTGCCGAACACTTTCGGAATCTTCACAAATAGCTTGTATATCAAAACTTTGTGTTTCTTTGATGTCTCCCTAATAAAATAATCATCTTTTTAGACTCCTCTTCTAAAGCACCAAGATATTCCTCTTAACATCTTCTAAAAGTACAATCTAGTTTTATATCTATCCCTCCACACACACACACACACACACACACACTCACTCACACTCACACTCACACACACTCTACAACCTCACTTATACAGAAGCTTTAAATACTCTTCTTTCATGCCCAGTCCAGTCCTCCTGAGTCTATCTCAAGTGAATGACTCCTGAACATACCCTCTTGTCTTTACTAAACTCCCAGGTTTTAGGGTGGCACTCCTCACCTCTCACGTGGACTGTGGTTAAGTCTCCCTAACTCCCTGTCACCCCACTCTACTGGACCCACAACCACCCCCCCAACTCACAAGATCATGCAGCTGATCATGACATGTCTCTGCTGAAAACCTTGCAGTATGTTCCCCAACACCAGCATAGACCCTGAATGCCCTCACCGGGCCATTTTCCCCTATGTGATCTGGCCCAGATCTACCATCTCTAGCTTCAACTCCCAGGGCACCCCCCATGCCAACTTCATCCCAATTTAGATCTGACAATGACAAACCACTTGTGGTTCGGTTCCCTGAACGTGCTTCTGTGCCTTCCCACAGGCTAGTTCTTCTGTTTAAAAGGTCATTCCCTGTCTCAGCAATACCGCCAACTCCCCTTTCCCTCTAAGACCCTCCAACACAGTATCATCTCCCCTGTGAATACTGTAACTCTCTGAGCATCACCAACTTCCACAAAATAAATCACTCTCCACTCCGAGTTACAACTGTACCTTCTGTGCGTCTTTATTATCATCTTTTACACATATATACTACTACATATCCTGCATTATGACGTTTTCAACTTGCTTATTCCTCCTAAACAACCAAGTTTCCATAAGGGCAGGGACACGGTTCTGTATTCTGGGGAATGAATGTGGTCTGCTACTTAGGAGGCAAGTAGATATGGAGAGAATGAGTAAATAGAAATAATTAAATATATAAAGCTAATTAAAATCATAGTATAAAACTGTATACAAAACCCTCAGGGGGCGCCTGGGTGGCTCAGTGGGTTAAGCCTCTGCCTTCATTCAGCTCAGGTTGTGATCTCAGGGTCCTGGGATGGAGCCCCAATTGGGCTCTCTGCTCAGCGGGGAGCCTGCTTCCCCTTCTCTCTCTGCCTGCCTCTCTGCCTCCTTGTGATCTTTCTGTGTGTCAAATAAATAAATAAAATCTTTAAAAAAAAAAAAACCCTCAGGTGTCTGAGATGAAAACTGGAAACAGGCTGCGAGACAAGAGCAAAAGCCACAATAATCTTACCTGAAGCCACGGGGATGGTACAGCCTGCGGCCTTCAGCGCTTTAACCGCATCACACACCCTCGCGGGATAAACACAAACGGCCGCGGTCGTGAGGCCTGGGAGAAAAGAGATCATAACAGCCTGCTTCATGGGAAGTTCAACTTGCACAACAGGCTTTTCATGATTTACACCACACCCTGGCAGAACTCAAAATGAGAGGAGAAATAACTCCCCTAAGACACTGCACCGAATGAAAAAGTTTTGACTCCCCCACGTTCCTTTCCAGTCCTTGACAACAGGGATCATTTGCTCCTTGTTCAAGTCACAGAATAAAATAATTGTGGGGCACCGGTCTTTGAGGTCAACATAATGTCACTTTTTAAAGATTCCTAAGCAGTGAACATAATGGGCTTGACTCAATGAGAATATTTTATTTCATGTAGGTCACATAATCCAGATTTGTACAGCTAACAGACAGTGGATGAAGAAAGTGGATGAGAACCTGACAGGGTAGTATAGCAAAATGACATTTAACTAATCCTCTTCCCTCTCTTGCAAGTAATAATACAATCTGGATCTGGAGCCCTCATTCAGAGGAATAAGCTCTTAAATTTAAAGAAATCAAATAAAAATCAAACAGCCACTATAAAACAAAGCAAGAACATAGACTCCTACACAGTTGCCCCATTTTTCCCCAGCCTCTCCTCCAAAGTTGTTACTTGAAACAATTTTGTATAACAATGCTTATACGCAGGTGGTGTTTTTATTGTCAACCCCAAAGACACCTATTTTCCAAAAGCAGTGGAGTTGTTTAGGTCTATAAATTATCTTCAAATTATTTGGGATAAAATACCTGCATTGGGCCAATGCCACATTTCCAGTTGCGTATTTATTACCGATAGGCACTTTGGAATCATGAAGCATCCCTCCGCCAAAAGACATGGCTCCTAAAATCAGCCCAGTGAGTACTATGCACATGGTCTTGGAAATACCCTTTAGCCTTCCAGACCTTGGTTTCCTCATTTAGAAAAAGGGGATCAACTCTCAAAGGTCTCCTCCATTCCTAAGATGTTAAGATTCTAAACTTATGACAACTTTAGAAAGTCCTTTCTTTCATGTATACTAAGAGAGTGAAAATAACTTTTTTTCAAAAGATCTAACCTAATATACGAGCATGCAATATTCCCCATTTGCATTTTATTCTCAAAAGTATTTCATTTACTCACAGAAAATACTTTATGTATGAGATGTGATTATTAAGTAATGAGACTGGCTTTTGCACGTGTGGCTAGGGAATGAGAATCAGTATTTTAGAGTCACTAGACAGAAAATTTCCCACACTGAAGAACTGGAAAGAAAAATAAAGAAACTCTCTACCAGCAACTTTAATCCAGGATGGAAAGAACTGACCTAAAAATGAGACTCAGATTCTTTCCCTGCTGTTTTTCAGAGAAGAATCTCAATTATTTGCCTATGTATACAATTCTCCCGTGGATTTTATTGCTGTTATCATTTTAGCAGCTGAATCTTGTCTTAAATCCTCTTAGATTTAGTAATTAGTACTGTAAAGAGGTAAACAGAGACAGATTATACACAGCAATGTTACCTTTATCATGCATGTTTAAAGTTTTTAGGAGATCTTCCCGGATTGGATACTTGGCTTTATAACAGAGCCTTTGAACGTTGGAAGATGTGTCATCGCCTGCAAGTGTAGTAAGATCTATAAAGGTAACAGCTTTCAGGAGCCAAGCAGCCTGGTTTAAGAAAAGTAAAAACAAGATTGAAAAAAAAAAAAAAAAAATCATCTCCAACCCAGTTACTTAGTAGGAAATCATTAGGCAAACATGGGTGCTAAAATCTGACATCTATACTATTCTAAGGCATGTCCTTCTCATATGTGATATAAACATTGCCCAAGAGTGACCAACAAGAGGAACACTGCATAGAATAAAATAAAAGATGATTACAGAGTAGCCTTAAAAATTATTTTTCCCGGGTGCCCGGGTGGCTCAGTCAGTTAAGCATCCCACTCTTGATTTCAGCTCAGGTCATGATCTCAGGGTTGTGAGACTGAGCCCTGAGCTGGGCTCTGGCTCAGGAGGGATTCTGCTTGAGATTCTCTCTTGCCCTCTGCCCCTCCCCCATGCACGTGCACACTCTCTCTCTCTCAAATAAATAAAATCTTTAAAAAAATTTTTTGCCTTCCATTGGTATCCCAAAGTGAAATCCTAATAGATTAAACCTTCCCACACCAGACCTCTCCATCTCCTCCACTAGGAGCCCCTGAAAGCTACCATATGACAGAACTTGGGAAGAAGGGGGTTTCTGTCTGATATTTTACCTCCAGCCTTGGGATCTGGGATAAGACATTTAAAAAAGAGTCTCTAATTTCTTTGATGTTGTTTTTCACTCTAATTCAATTCCATTTCTAAAATAATACTCATACTTCCTAACTCATTCTAATGAATTTCCTTTTATCTTTCCATTGGAATATTCCCAAGGATGAGCAAAATGTAAAATGTCATCCTAAAGGACTCAATCACACTATTTTGCTTCACTTGTGACATGAACTCTGAATCCCTCTTAGTCCTATGACGCACAGCTCACCGTTGGTCAGTATACACTGAAGGGTATGCTGACCACTAGTCCCTATGAAACATCACTTTTCGAGTTTTGGAAAATGCTTTATGAAAATTAATAGTAAGGTAAACACAATGGTCAAAGAAGGTCAACGCTTATGCTTAAGGGCCTCAACAGCAGACCCATCAGGTTTCAATGTTACGACTTAAAAATTAAAATAGAAGACAACCAAAGAAGGTATGTCTAAGGAGCTGAATAAATGTGTTGAGGAAATGTGCCATTTAATTCACTCATGAATAAAGATGCCTCAAACTCATTTGCGGCTTTGCCACTCAAGAGTGATAAGATTTTTAACCTGTTTGGATAAATGTGTTATCTTTCTCCAACCCATCATCATCACATATGAATTATTAAAATAAGTCATGGACAGCTGCAATCTTTTAAGTTTAGATGCATCTCGAGCGAAATTCAATATTGTGGCCTTGAGGGAAGAGACCAGGCATTGTACACTACCGGGGCAGAGTGCTCAAGAAGCAACCTTACCTGCCACTCCTTCTTCACGGTTCTGCGAGCCTGGATTTGTTCTGCGCGCCTCAGAACGGCGGGTTGATTCACCTGCACTTTGGAGATCCAGCTAAGGTCTAAACGGGAAAGAAAAACACTTCTTAATAAATATATTCACCTATACACGGTCCTTGAAAAGATACATCATTTTGCATCAAAGCTCTTTTTTAAAGCTTATGCTGCTTTTTTGCACAATTACAAATAAAGAACCTTGTTGAAAGAAACCCAGTCATAGAAAGGCCCTCTTCGTGTAAAACCGAGTAGTACGCTGGGAACCAGAAGCATACATAGCTATGTCGAATGGGAAGAAAATGTTATGTTACCTGTGCTGCGTGCCTCACTTCTGACAGCGAAGACTTATTTGTAAGTGTCCAGTCCAGGAGAACAAATGATTAATAAATACTTAAGTGAATTAATGTTGGGGCTTAAAGGAATCCTTGATCACTATCCCCCTTACTGACAAGATTTATATCTACTAGAAGCGAGTATGATGTAGCCCATTCTTTCCTCAAAAGGGACATTTTCAGAATGTATTAGAAGTTACAACATTTCAACTTGAGTTGTAATGTATTTTGGGGAATCAGTTCACTACAAATTGTGACTGTAAACACTGTACTGTAAATGTTTTGTAGTTTTCCCCCAATAAAATTTTTGGGAAAAAAAAAATGAAGAAGAAGAAGTTACAACATTGACAGAAGTTAGAAAAAAGGGGAAAAAAAAAAAACAAGGTGTTCAAAATTCTAGGAGTTATCTCTATTCCTTCTGTTTTGAAATGCTCTTCCCTACCCTGATCCTACCCTCCATCTCTCTGAGTTAACTGTAATTTCTATTTTAAAGCAGCCCTTAGCTTTCGTGAAAAACACTGCCAGCTCCCCAGATAGAGCTAACATCTGGATACAGGTGTACTACACAACTTGGATTTAGTTCATCAAGGAGTCGTGGTAGAATGGTCTCCTGTCCTCACTATATTGTGAGTCATGATCTTATCTGTGAGTGACTAACACCAAACACAGGGTGTATCTCCATTGTAATTCAGTTTTATCCCCCAACGCTCTACCACATAGGTGACTTCACAGTAAACTGAGCACCTAGCCATTTACCTCCTATAACTAACTTCATTTTTATATCCCTCTAGCACCTTCTTTTTAGAAGAGCCTTAAAGAACTACTGTGGAAGAGGAATAGGCCCCAGTTATCCACGATGTTGCTTTCCACGGTTTCGGTTACCTGGGGTCAGGTGCAGTCCAACAAGGGATGCTCCTCCTTCTGGGGTATCAGAAGGTCAATAGCAGCCTAACACTGCGTCACAATGCCTACGTCATTCACCTCCTTTCCTCTCATAAGACAGGAATTTTATCATCACGCCTCACCACAAGAAAGGTGACGGCAATACGATCAAGTGTTCCGAGAGAGATCACATTCGTGTAACTTTTATTATACCATATTGTTACAGCTGTTCTAGTTTATTATTAGTTACTGTTGTTAATCTCTCATGTGCCCCATTTATGAATTAAGATTTATCATCGGTGTGTATGAATAGGAAAAAACATAGTACGTATGTAGGGTCCAGCACTGTCCAAAGTCTCAGACAACCCCTGGGAGTCCTCTTGGAAACATTCCCCACAGATAACAGGGGACCACCGTACACATTCCTCTCTAATATGGGGGGGAACTGCTGACTGCCTACTGCACTATGTAACAACACAAATAATAATCATAATAATAATACAGTATTTGCATCCACCACAAAAATAAGACCATGTTTCTACAAAGACATTCTCTCTGATTTCCAAATGACTCTTCTTATCAATATTAATATTGTAGAAATTCCAAGTCAGAGTCTGAGTGATTAATAATGATACACTTATTTAAGTATCACTGAATAAGGAGCAGAGTCTGGGAGCTTTTTTTTTCCCTAATTATTTTGTTATCCGAAATCATTTAACAAAACAGATTTTCTTTTAAAGATTTTATTTTTATTTATTTGACAGAGATCACAATTAGGCAGAGAGGCAGGCAGAGAGAGAGGGGGAAGCAGACTCCCCGCTGAGCAGAAAGCCTGATGCAGGGCTCGATCCCAGGACCCTGGGATCATGACCTGAGCCAAAGGCAGAGGCTTTAACCCACTGAGCCACCCAGGCGCCCCAACAAAACAGATATTTAACATTTCAGTCCATCTGCTCCTCCAAGACACTGTATGGTTTCCTGCTCATCTGCTGAGCCAACATCACAGTCTAAGGTCAAGCAAACGATATCTGCATCTTCTTCCCCATCCAAAGATGGGTTCTAGGTAAAGCCCAAAGAAATTTATAAGACCTATAAGAACCCCTCTAATTTATAAGACCTATAAGAACCTAATTTATAAGACCTATAAGAACCCTTCTCTCAAGGAAAGGGGAAATTTTGTTCTTTTTCTTTTATAAAAAACTACTAATAAGAGTGATTAGGTTTATGGTAAAGATCATTTCAGACAGACAGTAAAAATCAATGAGGCAGAGTCGTGTGAAATATAAGACTCACCACCAAGCAACTGTTGACAGTGGCCAAGAGAGGGAAGCCTATGCTGCAGGGGGCCAGGGCTCTGAGGGGCCGTCTTTGATCCATCACATGACCCTTTCTGGAAGCCCCTCTCCACCTCCTCTCTACTCCCCACCCACACGACCACCACAGGAAGCGCGGCTACTGGAGAGACATCTCTGGCAATCGCAAGACCTCACCACCTGGCTCCCTTTGACCTGATAGGAACCCTCTTCTCCCTCTCTGCCCCTCCAAGCCTGTGCTGCAGCCTTTCTAATCTACCAGGAGTTCACGGGCAATTATGTCACATTCTGTCCTGGATCTATGTGTGCTGGTCGTTCCTTCTGCCCTTTGTTATCCTGCCAATAGAGTGAACTCCCACCACCCTTTAAGACTTAATTCAAATGCCACCTTCTCTGTAAACTTTTTCTGAATCATACAGGTTGAGCTATTCCTTTGTTTTGTTGTACTTAATTCAACTTTATAGTCTACCTTTAGTGTAGTCCCCTTATTCTGAATGCACTGATTGGTCAAAGTGTTTAGAGTCCCAACAGATTTTTAAAACTCTAAGCAAAGTGCCCGACTTGTGGGTGGCATTCAATAAATAAAATAAATGGGTCCTCAAGACCAGAAACGATCAAATTCTGGGTAATATCTTCCCAACTGCTTTCTCTAAAAAAAAATTTTGTTGTGTTTACTTCCATCACCCTAGTATTACTGAGGTATAACTGACAAACTATATATGTTCAAGATATACGTCTTGAGGGGAGGTCTGGGTGGCACAGCTTGTTAAGCATCTGCCTGCCCTGACCTAGTCAGGTCAGGACCCCAGGGCCTGGGACTAAGCCCTGCATAAGGCTTCCTGCTCAGCGGGAAGTCTGCTTCTCCCTCTCCCTCTGCTATTCCCCCTGCTTGTGCTCCCTCTCTCTCTCAAAAAAAAGAAAAAAAAAAGGTATACATCTGTATGGTGGATGAAATAATCACCACAATCAAGCTAATTAACATATCTACCACTTCACCCATTATCCACTTTTTTTTTTCCTTTTTTGAGTGGGTTGAGAACATTTAAAGTCTACTCTCTCAGCAGATTTCAACCATACAATACAGTATTGTTAAAAACAGTCACACTGGGGGGGCCTGGATGGCTCAGTCGGTTGAGTGTCCAACTCTTGATTTCAGCTCAAGTGATGATCTCAAGGTCATGAGTTAGGTTCCACGCTCAGCACAGAGTCTGCTTGTCCCTCTCCCTCTGCTCCTCCCCGGGCTCACTTTCACTCGCTCTCTAATAAGATCTTTTAAGAAACAAAACAATAGTCACGGTGCTGTACATTATATCTCTGGAACTTATTCACCTTGAATGATGGAACTTCGCACCCCAATGCTTCTGATTAAAGAACTTACGGATCTCCACAGGAGAAGCTGGGACTCAAGCACAAGCGGAAAACCTGAGGGCATCCACCTTAAAAACTAATTTTTAGTACAACTCCCCATCAAAGGTTAGAACCCACCAGGCTGGCTCTCACACTTCTCAGACACCACTTGCCAGAGGTCCCCAAGAACCACCTCCTGGAGGATGTAATAGGATTACTTCTCTTGCAGTATCAGCCTCTACTGTTAAAAATATCATTAGCGGTCATAAAATTATCCAGCCCCATATTTAATCCAGCCACAGAATTTGCCTCTGTGACCTCCCATGGTAATGAATTATATAAGTGACTATCTCATTTTATTAGCACTTAATTTGCTACTCTTTAATTTCATCAAATAACCCTTGTTCTCATATTATGGGATCTGGGGAAAAGAAAGGACTGATTGGCCTTTCTTATGTCCTTCATAATTTTTAATATTTTATTCGAGTACCCTTTAGTGTCTCCTTTCCAGGAGAAGTGATTCTAATACACACAATCTCGTCAGTACCATAGAATCTTCTCTTACAGGGGCCAGGAAGGGTTTCAAGTACACGTGCCTTTGGGGAAAAGAGACATGAAGCCATAATTGGAAGGCGATAATACTCTTTTCTCAAAACTGTCCCATGAAAAAATATCCTATTGTGTCTCTTAGTATGTCGTTTAGATGGCTTTTGGGCACTTCTGTCAGCTATAAATTTGTTCTCAAATACTCTTCTCACAATTCTTTATAATTATTATTGTTCCTATGTCTCAGTAGAGACAAATCACTTTCCCTACAAATCCACCACATGGTCTTTCCGTCACATCCACCGATGCTTCCATGGATGTTCTCGTGCTTCCTCACAATAGTCCTAAAACACGTAACACCAAACGATAACTCCATGAAAGGTTTATTTTGTATTTTGATTTTACCTCTGTTCTTAATGGAGAAAGATAAATTGTGATATGTTATCAGAGATTTTTTTTTCTCCCAAATTTGGGGAAAGAAAGGTTAAATTTCCCATGTTTTCTCTTTTCATTCTTTCTGCTTATTTTTAATTCTAATTTGTAATGTCCAGCCACAACTTCCCATCCGTGCAAGTGACCAGCATAGAAACAGTTGCTCAATAAGCCCCCTGCATCAGAGTACATTTATTTTTTTACCTCAGACACTGAAACCAGTGAAATATCAACCTGATCATGTCTGGCCTTTCAGTCTTAGCCTGGGAAAAGGTTAGCTTGGCGAGAGAAAAGAGCACTGGATGCTACTGCATGCCTGATCCCTCCAGGCTCAAAAGATACTCAACTTCTATAAATGAGCAGACTCAGCCTTGTCCAGTTCTGACCAAAGATGCAACCAGACAGAGACCATGCCTGGAGCTTCATCTTTACTAACTGGTAGAAACAAGACTTCGGGGGAGCCTGGGTGGCTCAGTGGGTTAAAGCCTCTGCCTTTGGCTCGGGTCATGATCCCAGAGTCCTGGGATCGATCCCTGCATCGGGCTCTCTGCTTGGCGGGGAGCCTGCTTCTCCCTCTCTCTCTGCCTGCCTCTCTGCCTCCTTGTGATCTCTGTCTGTCAAATAAATAAATAAAATCTTTAAAAAAAAAAAAAAAAAGAAACAAGACTTCGTTTTCTTTGCCAAGCCTGGTCTACCACCCAGTAAGCCCCGGGTGAGCTCTCAAGGGCATCCATGCCCCGAGTGGACACGAGCCAACTCTTCCGACATGGTACCGTGTAAGCCCAATCCTTACAACCCAGACAGATGGTCTAGAAACCAAAATACCAACAACTAGACAACATAAATTGCCACTGCTCAAAGAGGCTTACTACTATGACATCTCCCCACAGCTACTCTGACCTGATCTCCAGCTCCCATTCCACATACATTCGCCATCCCTGACCATTATTTAGAATACCAGACCGATGGAACTAGAATTTATGCTTAGCGAAATTAGTCAATCAGAGAAAGACAATTATCATGTGATCTCCCTGATACGAGAAAGTTGAGAGGCAATGTGGGCAGGGGGTTGGAGGGCAGGAAAAGAAAAAATGAAACAAGATGGGATCGGGAGAGAGACAAACCATGAGAGACTCTTATTTTAGTATATGTGCTGCCGAAGCGAGCATGTATAAGAGACTCTTAATCTCACAAAACAAACTGAGGGTTGCTGGAGGGAGTGGGTAGGGAGAAGGTGGTGGGGTTATGGACATTGGGGAAGGTATGTGCTATGAAGTGTGTAAACCTGGCGATTTATCTGACCTGTACCCTGGAGCTAATAATACATTATATGTTAACAAAAAAATTTAAAAATTAAAAAAAAAAATAAAAGAATACCAATCCAAGTTCAGGTGAGCGATGAGTTTACTACGCCCTCTAAAATACTTCAACGCAGATAATCTGGCACCGAGCTGAAGGCCAGCGGGGTCTGCTCCCTTGTTCCTTCGGTGCCAACCTTGAATACTCTCTGGTTACACTCCTCTTCCCTCTGGTGGCATTTCCAGTACGTCTTGTACCCACAGCCACAAGGGGCACAACATTCTCTCAGAACACATCACCACAGCGGAAGAGAGTCTGGGTTCATGTTACAAGACAAGACATGTGTGCTCTTGGACCTAGCTTCCCCCAGCAGCGTCACGTGGGGATTTTAAGGCCTCCCTCCTTTCTCTTATCCTTCATCCCTCCTTGAGCCATGAGCCCTTTCCCAGCTATTGCTGCTCACTGCTCCTTAACGTTTAATTTCTGTCAATTATTCTCCTTCTTGATCATCTGCTAACGTCTATGGATTGATGGAGGCCCTAGAAGGAGAACCTCATCACTTATTCTGGCTTCCGCATACTGTCTGTTGTGGTGCCCAGGTTGCCTGTTTCTGTCCCCAGCCTCCAAGGTTCAGCAGGTGGTGGCTGCGATTATGCAGCTAGAGAGCCACAAGCCGTCTGGCGGAGGGAGGGGCGCATGTGCAGTCCTACCACCTCTGCATTTAGCCTTTCTGGCGGGCAGGCTCTGTACGGCACAATGGGAGACACAGTGGCCTGACATAGGTTGCTGCTGTCCTGACAAAGCTTGGGAATAATGCCCCAGACTGGGGAGAGCTGAATAATAGAAAATATAAGCCAACACAGGGGGACACAAAGCAATGCATCAACCAACGTTTCCAACCGGTTCCACGGGTCACATCAGTCAGGAATCGTTCAGTTAAAAATGAGGAAAACCAACTTCGGTGATTGGACCAAAATGGGAAGGATGTTCGTAAAAGCTCAGAGAACTGAGAAGAGATTGGAAGAACAAGCTCAGGCAACAGACAGGAATTGAAGACCATAGGACAGGGACAGAGCTAGAAGAACAAGGCCAGCAAGGAACAGCAACAGCCTGGCCAAGATTTCACAGCCCAGCTGCAGACACCACCACTGCCACCCACCCCAGCTCACTCAGATCCTCCCGTTCCAGAGGAAAGCATCGGACGCCTGACCCATGCATGCCTGAGCGGGGCAGGGAAGAGGGAAGGCCCACTCCTTCCTCTGCAGCGCCTCCAACCTGTTCTATGTAGGACAGATAGAATGACCCAACACTACGATGAGGACACGTGTTCGTTGCTGGCCAGCCAAAAAAAATGAAAGGTTTCCACTACAACGAGCAGTGAGCTTGGGACATGCTAGATGGGTTAGCTTCTCTCGGAGATGCATAAAGCATTGAGCACATGAGACTATCACAAATTCCAACAGGAAAGAAATCTCTTGAATAGTCTTTAATTCAGCATTTCTCAAACACTTGACCACAAATGGCTTTTTCCCCGGAAGTGTGGTAAGCCAGCTTACCTCACTGGCTGGACAGTAAGTCAAGTTCAGAGAAAGGGAAGGTCAGAGGAGGCTCATCCAGTTGGCTAAAAAAAAAAAAAACTCTTAGTAGATGAAGTGGAGATGAGAGATTGACGCTACGGCGGAGGTTCTCAGTCTGGAGACGTCTTTGGCTGACGAAGCTGGCGGTGGGAGAGGGCCACTCGCACCTTGTGGGCAGAGGCCACGGATGCAGCTAAACACCCTGCAATGTACAGGTCAGTCTCTCAACAGTGTAAGTGCCTGACATTAAGCTTTGGATTGCTGACGCATCCATTTCAAAGGACATCCATCCTGAATAAACACATGGCCAGCGGTAACACACAGCTACTAACAAACCAACCAATAAGGAACTAGACAGCCCCCACTCACAAAGGTTCCTCTTTCAGAAAGCCCTGGGTAACGGAAAGAACTGCCTGCTTGAGCAAATCTG
The DNA here is from genome assembly GCF_010015895.1 of Lontra canadensis. NCBI lineage: Eukaryota > Metazoa > Chordata > Mammalia > Carnivora > Mustelidae > Lontra > Lontra canadensis. The sequence goes on along the minus strand of NW_022631003.1, from coordinate 22,660,791 downwards.
CTTCCCCTTCACATGCCCCAACCCCTGATCTTTTGCTTTAAATTAGCCAATAAAGAGTTAACCCCCCAAACCTTAGACATCCCACTCTCAGACCCTAAGAAATACTCAGGTCTTTGCATGTGTGTGCCCGCTGGCTCTTTCTACCCAAAACCTCACAGCACAGCCCTCGGGCATGTCAAGCACTCTCCAGGACTTGTGAGGAGGACATCCTGATCCTCAGGGTTCCCTGATGGTTTTTGCTGAACTGTGTGTCCTAGAGTCACTCTAAGAACCGCAAGAGACAGCCGACCCATAAGTCGGAGCCTCAGTAGGGGAACTGTCTATTGAATGTGCCACAAAGGACGGCCCAAGTGAGCACCACAGGCATTCCTAATCAAGGGTGCTGCCTTCACCTGGCCCCCAGTGTCAACAGTGCCACGGCTGAGAAACCTTCCCAGAGGATGGGCAGGATTCAGGAAAAGTAAAGAGGAAGCTCTGAAGGTTTATGGGGAACAGGAGTGTCAGAGGCAGAGGCAAGTTGGCTCTATTTGATTCACTGTGGCTTATTTGTTAAAATTCTGAAGTACTAGGCAAAAGAGTCTAAGATCTGTGCTATCCATCAGTAGTCGCTGGACACATGTTACCATCTGAGCATCTGAAATGTGGAACCGTCCAATTTGAGACGTGCTTTAAGTGTAAAGTACTCCGCAGATTTCAAAGATTTAGTACAAAAAAAAAAATCTGTGTAATTATGTTTTTTCATTTTGGGGTTTCTTAAAGCCCAGCATGGTACTCAATGCAAGGCTTGAATTCACATCCCTGAGATCAAGACCTGAGTTGAGATCAAGAGTCAGATGTTCAACTGACTGGGCCTCCCAGGCTCCTCTCTCTAATTTGTTTTGATATTGATTATACACTGAAAATATAATATCTGGGATATATTCGGTTAAATAAAAAGCTAATAAAATTATTTTCACCTGTTTCTTATCTTTTATAATGTGCACTCTAGGAGATCTTAAATTACTTTGTGTTGCACATTATATTTCTAATATAATATAACTGAAGATTTCCAAACTGGGCTGTAACAGAATTATAGAAGTATTTTCTAAAAATAATCAGCATACAGAATATGTCCCACAGAAATGCTTACACAAATATGCAAGTGTAAATATGAAAAGGTATTTATGGTAGCATTGTTGTAAGTGACACCAAGATCCATGATTTCTTCAAATAGAGCAGATCCATAATACAGAATATGACCCAGCTATTTAAAAGAATGAAGTACATCAGTAAGTACTGTCACGGAAAACTGATTATGATACTTTACTCAGTGCAAACAAGTAGCCTGCACAGCAGTGAATTTCTAAAATAAAACTGTTTACAAAAACAAAAATACAAGTATAAAACATATATCTGTTGGTACCGGTACAAAATAGAATATATACCAAAATGATAGAAGAGTTTCTCTTCAGAGCTAGAATTACATAAGATTTCTACTTTCTTTCTTTATATAGTTCCATAACACTGAAAATTTTTACCAAGAGCATGCATCACCTTATTGAGCAGTAAAAACAAAATATACTTAACTCTTTTGAATTGAGAGGCATTGCCAAGCAGCAATGTGCAGGACAGGTAGAAAGAGACTACAGTAGGTAAACCAGCAAGATGGCCATTGCTATGGTCCAGGCATCAGCATCGTACAACACTTCCCTGGGGCATTTCACACCCTAAACCTCTCATGACCAAACTCTGCCACTGAGTCCTTCCATGAGCCCAGCCTGACTTAACTGCATGATGCCAGGCAGAAATGACGACCTCAGAATGCCACCATCATTGCTCCCATAGAAAAGATCACTAAAACATTAGCACCCCAGGCCACCAGACAGAAACTATTATATAATTCCTAGATGAAACAAAGATCACACCTGGGAGAGATAGGCCCCCACTGGCCTACCCACAGCAATGCCCTTCGCCATTGTTAGGGAGTCTATGGAGTCAAAGGTCCAGACTTTCCCTGAGATCACACTCTCCTTCCAGTCTAAGTGCAAGGTGCACAGGATCCCAGAATTCCCAGACCAACTGGTGTTAGGTCTGCTCACAGAGTCTATGGGGGTCTTCAACCCAAAGTCAGTACCTTACACTTAAGATATAAGAAAGGTTAGGGACTTTGCTCCTAGAAAGTTTGGTCAATACACATCTGTCTATGAATTACATTTATTCGTTCATTCAACTAATAAAAAAAGGGATACCTACAATGGTGACAGCAATGCTCTAGGCTCAGTGGGTTCAGCAATGAATGAAAAACCGAAATCCTTACTTTCACAAGCTTTTTCTCATGAAATGAGACAAATAAACATGTAAATATGTGTTGAATCTATTATGCAATACATGTAGGCTACAATGAAAAGTTATATAGGATAAGAGAATGGAGAAAGTAGGGATGGGCACAATCAGGGAGTCTCCGATAAGAAAACAACTGAACGGAGCCCCATATAAAATATAAAGTTGGCTAAGCATCTGCCTTCAGCTTAGGTCATGATTAGGACCTGGGATGGAGCCCCAGGTCAGGCTCCCTGCTCAGTGGGGGGTCTGCTTGTCCCTCTCCCTCTGCCCTTTCTCCACAGTCATGTGCTCTCTCTCTCTCTCAAATAAACAAATAAAATATTTAAAACAAAAAATAAGGAGGGGTGCCTGGGTAGCTCAGATGGTTGAGTGTCTGCCTTCAGCTCAGGTCATGATTGCGGAGTCCTGGGATCAAGTCCCACATCGGGCTCCCTGCTCAGCAGGAAGCCTGCTTCTCCTTCTCGCTCTGCCATTCACTCCGCTTGTGCTCTCTGGCTCTATCTTTCTATCAAATAAGTAAAAGAAAATCTTCTAAAAAATAAGGAAGTAAGCAATGAGACCACCAACCTGTGTTCTAGGCAGAGAAAAGAGCAAATGCAAAAGCCTAAACTAAGAGAGAACATGTCATATTCTCGGCCAAGCAGGGACACAGGTGTAACTTGAGGACAGTAAGCAAGGAGGACTGGGCGTGGTAGATATCAAGTCAGAGAGGCAGGGCAAGGACCAATCAGATAGGAAAATGCTCTCCAAACTCTGAGTCATGACCCATGGACATGTCACAGAATCAAGTTTGTCAGCTGCAACTAGTACTTTTCAAAAAGAAGAAGAAACAATAAAATGGAATATATTAGGACATCTTATCTGTAATACAAGTAAGGGTCACTTACAAAAATTTTGTTTCAATTATACATACATAGGCCTGTACGGTGCTGTAATATAAAATACACGGACGGCACCTGGGTTGCTCAGTGGGTTAAGCCTCTGCCTTCAGCTCAGGTCATGATCTCAGGGTCCTGGGATGGAGCCCCATATCGGGCTCCCTGCCCAGCAGGGAACCTGCTTTCCCCCTCTCTCTGTCTGCCTCTCTAATTGTAATCCCTCACTCTGTCAAACAAATAAATATATTTTTAAAAAATAAAAATATAAAACAAAATACATGGCCTGTTGTGAGGCAGGGCCCTTAAGGTTTGAAAGCCCCTCAAGAAGGACTTTTTTAGCATGGAAAGGACATCAGATGTGAGACAGGAAGTCTTCAGAGAACCCTGTGCAGAGGAATGAAATGATCTGATTTAGATTTACATTTTAAAAAGTCCCCCTGGCTACTAAGGGGAAGCCAATTAGGAGGCTCAAGCAACAGCAAGCGGTAGCTTGAACCAGAACAATAGTAGTGGGGAGGAGAGGACGGTCAGAACCTCATCAGTACGGTCAGAACCTCATCAGGACACTGACTGCAGCATTTGTACTCTGCCTTCAAACAAATACGAGCTGCTCAGTCTCTGGTCTGGAGAGTAAGCAGTCCGGGAAAAGCTGATATTCCAGAAGCAGCTTCAAGGTTCACAGAGCACAAAATTCAAGCAAGAGCCCCTTCTGCTCAGAACCCACAAATATGCTCAGGTAAGTCTCTGTGTGGAAGAGTCCACACTACGATGACCCCCATCACCCTGGTTTACCCAGGTCGTGCCCCACTTGCCCTCTCCTGTCCCATCCAGTTTAGCATTTGCTTCTGTATTTCATTTTTTAATAAACAACATAAATCAGGCTGGGTTTCACAGACATTTCTACCACATTCTCCAGTCATAGTATCAGAGGAAAGTGCAGTGAACAGAGATTTCATTGGAACATGTGATTCACTCAGTAAGGAAAAAACACAATTTTTCCCCATTTCCCAGACATAGCAAAGCTAACGCTTCGCATGGAGGGCCACTCACTGACACCTGAGGATACTTGCAATATTTGTGGCTAGCGACGGCTGACTCCTCCCAGTCTTGGGTGGTGGTAGCAGTATGCAATATGTCTCTGAAGACATTTGAATATCCCAGCCAGTCGTGCCCTGGCCTGGGCCCAAGCCCCCCAAAAGACACAGACGCACCACGCCACCAGGTAGGACATGAGAAGTGGGAGAACCTGCAGGTAAGGGGACTAAGCAGTACGTGTGGGGAATATCTAGATTCCTAGAGGGAACTAACTGAAAGCAATGCTTTTGTCGTTTTTATATCTTATAAATCTAAACCTATTTAGGGTTACCCTTTCATTTTAACGGGAAAAAAAAATCCATTAGCAACAATGAGCTCCAAAAAAGAGAACTTAATGAAATATTAAATTCTGAATTTCCATTTCTCAGAAAAGTTGATGATCTGTAATTTGCACAAAATGCTTTTCAACATTTATCACGTGCCAAAATAGCTCTACAGAGATATCACTGACTCCAAGACTCAAAGCTGCTAACAAGCATCTTTATACACTGCAAAAATTAGCAGTTAAGAAGCCTGCGCTTAAAGATGGCAATTTAACACAGCCTCAGACGATGTGGTTACAGAAGGCTCTGAAGCATGACTTTCCCATTAGATAAAATGAGCATGGACGGTCCCCAACTTATGATGATTCAATTGACAACTTTTCAATTTTACAATGGTATAAAAGCAATACACATTCAGTAGAAACCAGAATTCCAGTTTGGAATTTTGACCTTTTCCCGGGCTAGCTACATGTAGTGGGATCCTCCCTCATAATGTTGGGCAATGGCAGTCACAGCTCCCAGCCGGCCATGAGGTCATTGTGGGGAACCACCGATCCAGTGACAACCATCCTGTACCCACAACCACCATTCTGTTTCTCTCCGTCAGTACAATATTTAATATATTTTATATATACGTATATATATATTTAATATATGAGCTACTCAACACTTTACTATAAACTAGGCTTTGTGCTAGATAATCCTGCCCACTTGCTAAGGTAAGTGTTCTGAGCATATTTAAGGTAGACTCACCGAAGCTATGATGTTTGGTGGGTTACTGTACTAATTACATTTTCAACTTACAATATGTTCAACTTATGACGGGTTTATTAGAACGTGACCCCACCATTAAGTCGAGGAAGATCTGTCCTCTAAATACAGTTCATTTTTACATCCAAATTTCCTAGTATATGTATACTAAAGATTACCACTTTTCTATCAGAGGCACAGGTCCTTCAAAGAGAAAATCTGTTAAATTAACTCAAACACTGGCTCATTTTAAAACTCTAATTTATCAAATCAAAGAAAAATTTTAGAAGTCTATTTTGTTGGAGGTGAACATCTGACATCATTTTGACTGCCCCTGTAAATTCAGTTAAAGAAGTTGGTGTTGAACATATAATTATTTGACTTTGAAATGATAACATGGATATGAATTTTGTTGGAAAACAGTATCATGATAAAAACAATTTTCTTATTAAGAAAGTTACGGAGCAGAAATATACTCGGATATGGTTGTGACAGACACATAATTTATCATTCCATTCAAGTAAACTTCCATATTGTAACGAAGTGCAAGCTGTAGCTGTCAAATTTTAAATATTTTATATAGACACAGAATAAGTGAACTACCTGATCTTTGTGAGAAAGCTGATGTCTAATTAAAATTAAATACTTCTTCCTGGCAGTAGGTACTATCTCTTTACTGATCATCATCAGTTGAGTATTAGAAAGACTCAACTCTTGGAAGAACCATTTTGTCAGTCAATCTAAGCTGATGTACAACTAGTCCTGAACTATTTGGTAAATCAGACCTTTAAAGTTGGCTTAATTGTTTTCGAAAATCAGTTGAAAATCTTTTTTTTTAAAACCTGTTATGTAAATAAAACACCAAAAGCCTCCAGCTTTTGAAACTTCATGAACCACAATTACTGATGACAACTGTTTGTAAACACTGCAAACAGGAAGACACTAAAATGTATCCCCACAGAAGTAAAGACAAGATTTCAACAAATTAAATGAGGGCATTTCAACCAGTAAACAAGGCTTAGTTTCAAAATTCTAAAATTGCACTTTGGAACACCACAACTTATCTGTCTTGACGATCCACTGCTATACAACAAATCACCACAGAATGTCCCGGCTAAAATCAGCAACTTTATCGTTTGTCCTTATTCTGTGGGTTGCGGGAGGCTGGAACATGCAATATGGCTTCACTCTCATACCCAGTGCCTTGGAGAAAGCAGCTAAATGACTGGGCTCTGCTGGACGCTAGGTGTCCTTCTCCTTCTCCATGGAGGACCAGAACCTCTTGAGTTCCAGGTGCCTTCTTCAACAACCTCTTACAAGGCAGCTCAGGGACGCTAGGTGTCCTTCTCCTTCTCCATGGAGGACCAGAACCTCTTGAGTTCCAGGTGCCTTCTTCAACAACCTCTTACAAGGCAGCGCAGGGCTCCCAAAATCATACAAACAGCTGTTAGAGCCTCACCCTCTGCTGTTACTCTATTGGTCAAAGTGAGTCAAGGGCAGCCTGATGCTGTCAGGGACGACAGTCCTAGAGACCTGGTCCATCTCTGGAGGCTAGTTACCACCAACTTCTATTTTAAATGGGATACATTTATATTCTGTACTGGGAAGAAATGAAATTCAGAAGGCTTGAGATTTTACAGTATTTGGATTTCACAAAACATTCAAAAGAACCTTAAATGGAGACATTTTATTTGACAAGTTTCATCTTATATAAATACATATTATTTTGCCTTGGCATAGAGGAGAAATACATTAGCTGTGAAACAAGTTGTGCCAAAATATTTATACATTTCAACTTTTTAAAAAACAAGAACTAAGAACAACCTCTACTTAGAGAATTAGGTCTAAGCTTACTGGATACCACAGCATCCATAGAGAAAATATTTTCTCAATTAGAAATAGTATGTTCCATAGAGAAGAATTGATTGAAAGTGTCAAGAATTTCAAATTCAGGGGTGCCTGGGTGGCTCAGTGGGTTAAAGCCTCTGCCCTCGGCTCAGGTCATGATCCCAGGGTCCTGGGATCAAGCCCCGCATCGGGCTCTCTGCTCAGCAGGGAGCCTGCTTCTTCTCTCTCTCTGCCTGCATCTCTGCCTACTTGTGATCTCTGTCTAATAAATAAATAAAATCTTTTTTAAAAAAAAAATTTCAAATTAAAGAAACATAAAATGCAACTTTAAAAAAATTGACAAACATTTTAATTATTTAAAGAATTTTTTCAATGTTCTTCAAAAAGATACCAATGACATAACAGATTGATAACAGCTCAGAAACTGGTTAAAGCAGAGCAATGACTCAACTTATGTTGTTTTATGTGTTGAGATAAATTAAGACAAATACATTATTTTGGCTTTGATGTACATGACTGTATTTTTAGAATGAAGTGGGTTTTTTAAGTTTTTGAATAGAACTATTTTCTCTTGAATAGGTCACTACAAATATAAAAAGAATTTGTCAGGCAATAAACAAATATTTTTTATATCATTTTAAGTATTTTAACTCTTCTTTTCACTGTCCAAAGTATTCTAGTTTGCACGCGAGGTCACCCCTATCAAAACTTCTACTCTATGTTACCCTGAGCAATTTACCCAAGCCTTTCAAACATAAAACCTTCCTCTGGGCTCCACTGGAAGCTTAATAGATAATACACAGTTTCAATTCTTACCCAAATCAGTCGCCAAATATTTAGGTGTTTACTATCTATCACGCCCCAGCCCATAATCTAGTGGTTACCCTGAACTGTTTGTTGAACTATTCTGATGTTGCCAACACGAGGAGCTTCCTCAAAGCTAAGAGACTCAGACCATTTCATTAGTATACAAATTTCTACCTCCCCAAGCCCGGCTCTCCATCATTGCCCATAAGTGACATGCAAAGAATCATCTATAAACATTTGAGGAACCAATGATAAAAACATATAGATTATAGGGGCACCTGGGTGGCAAGTCAGATGAGCAGCCAACTCTGGATTTCAGCTCAGGTCGTGGTCTCAGGGTTGTGATATCGAGCCCTGTGCTGGGCTCTGCACTCAGCACAGAGTCTGTATACGATTCTCTCTCCCTCTTCCTCCCGCCCTCCCCGCTGTATTCTATCTTTCTCTCTCAAATAAATAAATCTTTTAAAAAAAGTACATAGATCATAGAGAAAGGGGACTGACAGTTTGAGGAAGCCTTGATACAACAGAACAAAAGAATTACAACCATTCACTTAACCAAGATTCATCACACAGCTACTATCTGTTGAGAAAACCTCAGAAGGAGGAGACCTCTGGGGAGGGAAGAAGGATTCAAAAACAGCAAAGACTGTGGAAGAGTACTGGCATCTGAGGGGAAGCAAGAAGAAAAATGTGGGACTTAACACAAAGAATCAAATTAAAACAAACTATATTCCTTTGCCACACTTAATGAAATAATTGATACAGGCAATATCTGCTGGGACAGTAAATCTCTACGTAGGACCAGAACTTTTCCTTTTCCAAGTGCCCTCCCCAACAGGATAGCTGAACATCTTACATGGCAGCTCGGGGCTCCCGAAATCATACAAACAGCTACTGAAGCCTCATTTCTGCTGCATTCTATTAGTTAAAATGAGCCAAGGGCAGCCCGAAGCAATGCTGCAGGGGAAATTAATCCCAGAGACCCAGATACAAAAGACCCTGAGTGAAAAGTTTGTGGGAACCCAGATATTCACATGGTATGGAAGTATGATCGCATACATTACTTGCAGGTTAAAAGGGGTAAAGTGGAGGGGCGCCTGGGTAGTTCAGTCATTTAAGTGTCTGCCTTTGGCTCAGGTCATGATCTCAGGGTCCTGGGACTAAGCCCAGCATCCAGCTTCCTGCTCAGCGGGCAGACTGTTTCTCCCTTTCCCTCTGCTGCTCCCCCTGCTTGTGCATTCTCACTTGCTCTCTCTCTTCTCTCTTAAATAAATAAATAAAATCTTTAAAAATAGGGGCGTAAACTGGAATTACACGATTGGCAGATGCAGCTATAATCTCCTTAAACAAATGATCAAACTTAATACTACAAATAGTGGGATAACCAGACACTCAATATGACCCTCATGATATAAAATACACAGCATCACTTATGAAGTACTCTTACCAAAACTGTTTAATCTGAATCTAATCAGGTTTTAAGTACGTGATAGCTAATTTTATATGTCAACTTTGGGCCATAGGATGCCCAGGCATTTGTTTAAACATAATTTCCATGTGTGTCTTACAAGAGTGTTTCTGGGCAGGATCGACACTTGAATCAGTAGATTGGGTAAAGGAGGTTGTCTTCCCCAAAGTGGCTAGGCATCATCCAATCTGCTGAAGGCCTGAATAGAATAAAAGGCTGAGTAAGAAAGCATTCTTTCTGCCTCACTGTCTTTGAGCTGGGACATTGGTCTTCTCTTGCCTTCAGACTTGGACTTGGATCAGAACTTACACCATTGGCTCTTCTGGTTCCCAGGCTCTCAGACTCAGACTGGACCTTACACCCTCTGCTTACCTGTATCTTAGACCTTTGACCTAGGACTAGAACTGATACCATCTCCTGGCTCTCTGTCCTTCATACTTGGACTAGAACTGTAGCATTGGGTCTCCCAAGTCTCTAGCTCACCAACGGCAGAGCTTGGACTTCTCAGACTCCATCATCACATGAGCTAATTCCTTATATTAACTCTCTTCATCTGTATTTGTCTGTCTATTCATATATGTACTGATTCTAGAGAACCCAAACTAAGATATGACTTCCAAATTAAAGGAAATACAGAAGAAGAGAAAAAAAAATGAGTTAAATGACATCACAAGGCAATAATCAGATAAATCCTAAAGTTGGGGCAAGCTACAAGTTAGATAACTCCTAATCATCAAATGATGGCAGTGAAAGAAATGAGTGTTATTCCCGACGAAGGGAGACAAATACAACAATTGAATATAATGCATAGTCTTTACTTAGATTCTGGCTTGAACAAACCAGGTACAAAATACACTTTGGGGACAAGTGAAGAAATGTAAATAAAGACTTGGTATTAGATAATATCAGGGAATTATTTCAGATTTGGTTATTGTGACAATGAGAGGATAGTGTAAGAAAATATGTTTACTCCCTAAAGACACAAACAAGTATTTATAAATGAAATGTCATGACATCTATAATTTTAATTTAAAATATCTCAGAAAAGAATCACCAAAGCAAACTGAAAATCACTAACAGCTATTACATCTAGGTGACTGGTATCTACTGGTGATTTTCCATGAGTTTTTCTGCTTTCAGAATGCTTGAAATTTTTAATAACTAAAGGAAATGGTAAAGAAAGGCAAGCTAAAATGAATAACATAATGACTAAGGGAAACTGTGAGAGTCTCCAAAACTGCCTGCAGTGACCCTCCTCTCCTGTATTCATGCTCCTTCCACAATGAAGAGGACTGACCTAGGTGACCATTAAGATACTCGGGAAATACCAATGTGTGACTTCCAACATTTGGTAATAAAAGACCTGGTGTGGCTCTTGCCTTCTGTTCTGTATCACTCTCTTTGGGAGAAGTCAGGTGCCACGTCACAGGGACACTTGGGTAGCTCTAGCATGAGGTCCACATAATGAAGAGTAGAGGGCTCTGACCAGTCGCCAGCACTAACCTGCCAACCACAGGAGGGAGCCACTTTGAAAGCGGAGCTCCAGCACCAGGCAAACCTTCAGATAACTACGGCCTTGGCTGGTCACTTGACTACACCCTTGTGAGAGACCCCAAACCAGAACCACACAGCTAAACCACTCCCAAGTTCGATCCCCTCAAACTGTGAGGTAATACATGGTTATTGTTTTAGGTTACAAGGTTATGTTTTAGGTAATACACGGTTACTATTTTAGGTTGCAAAGTTTTGGGGCCACTTGTTTCATAGTAATACGTAACATACAAAAACCAATATGGAAAGTTGCCAGTAGCAGTGTCACAAGTATAAAATGGCAGACTAAGAGTTATTTTCCCCCCAAACTTTTTTTTTTTTTAAGGATTTTATTTATTTATTTGAGAGAGAGCAAGAATAAGAGAGAGAAAGACCATGAGCAGGTGAGAGGCAGAGGGAGAAGCAGGCTCCCCGCTGAGCCAGGAGCCTGACACAAGGCTCCATCCGGGGACTCCAGGATTACAACCTGAGCCGAAGGGAGACACTTAATCGACAGAGCCACCCAGGCACCTCTTTTGCCCAAACTTCAAATTACACTGAAACTGTTTGTACAGGAATCTATACATTTAGATTAGTACATCTCACCATATATATATATATATATATATATATATATATATATACAGTATGAATGCATGTTTATGCATTTCCCCTGACACACACACACACACACACACCCCTACAAAAAAATGCATATGTTGAAACCTAATCCCCAGTGTAACAGTATTTGAAGGTAGGACCCTTAGGAATTGATTAGTCATAAGAATGAAGCCCTTAGAATGGGATTAGTGCTCCTATTAAAGAGGCCCCAGAGAGATCCCTTGGCTCTTTGCCATGTGGGATTATAGAGAAAAGACAGCCATTGACAAGGAAGTCAGTCCTCATCAAAAGCCAGATCTGCTGGCACCTTGATTTTGGACTCACCAGCCTCCAGAACTGTGAGAAATAAATTTCTGTTGCTTATAAGCTACTTGGTCTATGGTATTTCTGTTACAGCAGCCTAGACAGGCTAAGACATACTTCAATTAAATGTCCTTTCAAACACTAATGAAACTCTAGATGTGGTGGACACACATGTTTTTAAATTTCGTCTAATTTATTTACAAGGCTTGTGTGTTTTTTTAGCTTTTCAAAACTTGATATCCATCCATTGTTTTTCTAAACTGTCTTCCGAAGAGTTCTATTAGCACTGAAAATATCATGCACTATAATAAAACTGGCGTCAACCAATGACTGACCTCTCCGGGGAATGAACAGCAGCTTTTCACGGGCATTTTTTTTTTTAACTATTATTTAAATATGTTCAAATCTATGAAAAAAAGCAATACTTTTTACTCTGTTGGCATTTTTCTTAAACTCTTAAGGGAAGCATTATCAAAAGGTTTTTCAGAAACTAAGTATTTCTACTAGGTTCCCAGTATGAAGCATTTCATTAACTATTTCAAAGAACTCTTAACCTGCCAGGTTGGAACACTATATAGCTTTTCTCAGCAATTCACATATCAAAGCTATTTCAGAAATGTACTCTTGGCTTGAATCAGGAAGTGAAAGAAAGAGACAATTACACTGTCCAATAGTTTCCCACCTGTTTCTTTTTTAATTTACTATAGTTCCAAGTGAGTTTACAGTAAAACTTCAACAGTACAGTGGTAATAACCCAAACCCACTGGCTATCTGCTGGGGCCTAATGCTGGACTGGCAACCATGGAGATTCACAGGCTCCTGGAGGTGTCAGCTCTGGGTACACAGCACTACCCTGGAAAAAAGGAATTCCACATTCTGGCTCTGGGATATGCGTCATCATTGAATTTGGAATTGGAAAACCATGGACAACTGTTAATGATGCACCAATCCCATGCCAGGCACTCAATAGGTGTCCTTCAAGGTCTTCTCCCAGTTTAGCTAATTTAACAATGTAGGTCTTCTCTGATTGCTTTAACCACAGGCATCATTCAATCAACTGAACAGCAGGCAAGACAGTACAGAGGGCATGACAGCGCCGAACAAGGCAAGAGACCAGGTGCTAGCTCCAACTCTGTCATTACGAGAACTCTAGGCTGGCCAGAGGTTTCAACAAGCCAACTTGACCTGAGAGATCAGTAGAAATTAACCATAGGTCAAGGAGAAGGAAGACATTTCAACTACTAGGTATAGTCTGAAGGAAGACCAATACAGGAATGGTTATAGCCCATTCCCAGAACACTAATAATGGCAAAAAAGTGTCAGAGTAAATATATGGTCGCCCAGGTAAGGTGGTACCAGGTCACGGAGAATACTGAAATTCAGACACAAGACACTCTAGACTTGAAATACCAGACCAGTATTAATTTATTTGAGCAGTTGGTATATATGGTAGAATGGAAAAAGGGAAAAACTGTAGTCAAATTTCTCCTGGTTCTGTATAATGAACACTTACTTCTTTAAAAACGTGGAAGGGAAAAACTAAAGCTTAATTTAAAATGGTTAAAAGAGGGGTGCCTGGGTGGCTCAGTGGGTTAAGCCTCTGCCTTCGGCTCAGGTCACGATCTCGGGGTCCTGGGATCGAGCCCCGCATTGGGCTCTCTGCTCGGCAGGGAGCCTGCTTCCCCCTCTCTCTCTCTGCCTGCCTCTCTGCCTACTTGTGATCTCTCTCTCTGTCAAATAAACAAATAAAATCTTTTTTTAAAATAAAATAAAATAAAATGGTTAAAAGAAGAGCACCATGGGCACCTGGGTGGCTCAGTGGGTTAAGCCGCTGCCTTCGGCTCAGGTCATGATCTCAGGGTCCTGGGATCGAGTCCCGCATCGGGCTCTTTGCTCAGCAAGGAGCCTGCTTCCCTCTCTCTGTCTCTGCCTGCCTCTCTGCCTACTTGTGATCTGTGTCTGTCAAATAAATAAATAAAATCTTAAAAAAAAAAAAAAAAGAGCACCAGGCTGTTTCGGTCAGAAGAGCATGCAACTCTTGATCTCCGGGTTGTGAGTTCGAGCCCCATGTTAGCTGTAGAGGTTACTTAAATAAATAAAACTTTAAAATAAATAAATGGTTTAAATGGTTAAGAGAAAAAGGTAAATAGGGTAAAAAGGTAAACCAAATGGGTAGGCTCTTTTGCCTTTGATATCAAATGATAATGTCAAATGAAGATATAAATAAAATGGGGCTATCCTGAAGGGATATTCTGAACAACTGTAACTTTGAAACCTTACATGCATTCTCTAAGGTAGGGATGGTGGCTGAGAAGGCAAGAGCAGCATTCTAAGCAAAACATTGAGGGGAAATAACTCAAATTTAGTTCAGGAATAATAAAAAAAATTCTTTTTAACATAGAGACAGAACAAAGGCTGAAAGACAGGCTAGGAACATATCATGAAAGGTGAAGACTGGAAGATTAACACTAGATTGAATTTAACACAATAGACAAATGGAAGAGATTGAAAGTTTTAAACCTGGAAAGTATAATACTAGTGCCTTAGTATTCTAAAGGTAAATTCAAAAGTTCTTCAAGCCATCTAAATACTTAGGTAGAAGCAATAGCTAATCTAAGTTTCACTGTCTACTATAGTTGGCCAGATTACCATTATGAAACCAAAAACTTGTGATATCTGGAAGGCAAAGTCAACCAAAAACTTGTGATATCTGGAAGGCAAACCAAAAACTTGTGATATCTGGAAGACAAAGAACTCAATACAGATTAACAAGAAAATATATGACTTATCTAAATATTCAACTTTTCATGAGAAGTCGAACTTCACATACCCAGTGTGGTAAATTTAAATCCTGATTTCTAAACAAAAATTTACTCTAGGTCCTCAATGCCTTTATTACATATCTGGAAAAGATATGGTATTGGCTAGTTAACATAATTAACCACCAACAGAGGTATTTCCTTCAGTCTACAAACTGTCTATGGTATTATATCCCTGGTACTACTTTTCTGATTATATGGACCATTTTAACAAACTGATTCCTTCCTTGCTCCTCCTTCCCAAGTAAAACTGACACATCTGTTCAAATTAATTTATAAGCCCTCTGCCTTGAATACCATTCTATTCATTCTCACCTAGCTAGCTTCCTCTGCCCACCTATGGGTATCCATTTAAACATTCTCTATGAATCCTTCCTTGATGCCCCATATACATTAGGTGTCCATATTAATGTGCTCACTCAACACCCTGTATTGCTTCTGCCGTCAAGACTATTATAGAGAAAAATAAAAGGAATAAATGAAAGTCCGTATTCAATGCTACTACCCTCCCCCTACTCAACCAGCAGTTAGGTTTATGCTCGCCTAAGCAAAAGACCGGAGGATTCAGCTCTGCAAAAACTGCCCAGGCCAAGAAAAAAGATTCACAGACACTGAACTTGGAGTCTTTCAATGAAACGGCCCAGCAAGATCACTCTATGGTTTATAAGCCCCATCAATGTACAGAAAGGTTCAAATGAGCTTCTTACTGCTACAGAGCTTGGAGGAAATGTGTAAGACAAGGCTCACTCCTGATACCAACTGCAAGCTTGTGGGGGACGGATCCCCAAGACCACATCAGATTTGATCATTCACAAGAAGGCTTACAGAACTCACCAAAAGCTAGAAAACTGTTATCCTCATGGCGACAGTTTATCTCAGCAAAAGGATATGGATTTGATTCAGCTAAGGGAAGAGACATATGAGGCAGAGTCCAGGAGAGCTCCAAATGCAGAGCTTCCAGCTGTCCTCTCTTGGTGGAGCAACGGACAGCATTAACGCCTCCTGGTAGCAACGTGTGAGAATATGAGGAGCACTGCCAACCAAGGAAGCCCACCTGAGCCTTGGTGTCCCAAGTTTTTGTTGGGGATTGGCCACAAAAATGCGGTCTCCAGCCCTTAGGGGTAAGAACAGATACCACTTGACCCAAAGCATTCAACATGAACCACACTGTTAGACTATCTGTCATGGTCCAAAGCCCCCAAGTAAACAAAGCCACTTCTACATGGCAGGACATTTCAGAAGCTTAAGATTAACACCCATGGGCCAAGGGCAAAAGCGACACCTCTTTGGACAAGATTAAATTCTTTACCACACAAATGCCTCATTATTAAATACAAATGGACAAAAAGGATTACCTGTTACAGGAGGAAAGCTTCTAATGAGAAAGATGCAGAATTAAAACAAGTGGAGGGGAGTCGAGATGAGGGAGTGGAGGGTACTTAAAGGAAATAAAACGTTGTAGGAAGCAGAAGAAAACTTGAAAATGACTATAAGTAACATCCTCATCCACAAAACGAGAAAAGGGAGCTATTAAGAAAAAGAAACATTTCCAGTGCCTGGGTGGCTTAGTCAGTTAAGCGTCTGCCTTCAGCTCAAGTCATGATCCCAGACTCCTGGGATTAGTCTCTCTGCTCAGCAGGAGTCTGCGTCTCCCTCCCCCTCTGCTCCTTGCCCCTGATTGTGCTCTCCCCATTCCCCCATAAATAAATAAAATCCTAAAAAAAAAAAAGAAACATTTCTCCAGAGAACATACACAGATGGCCAACAAACACATGAAAAGATATTCAACATCACTCATCATAGGGGAAAATGTAAATCAAAACCAGAATGACATACCTACCACCTCACACCTGTCAGAATGACTAAAATCAAAAACAGAAGAAACAACATGTGCTGGCCAGGATGTGGAGAAACAGGAACCTTGTACACTGTGGTGGGAATGCAAACCGGTGCGGCCACTTGGAAAATAGTATGGAGGTTCCTCAAAAAAGTAAAAATAGAATTACTACGTGATCCAGTAATTCCTCTCCTAGGTACTTACCCAAAGAATGCAGAAACTATATACACCCCTACGTTTACTGCAGCATTATTTACAATAGCCAAATTATGGAAGCAGCCCAAGTGTCCATCAACAGATTAATGGATAAAGATGATGTGGTGTGTGTATGTATATATATATATATATATAGAAATATTATTCAACCATAAAAAAAGAATGAAACCTTTCCATTTTCAACAACATGGATGGAGTTAGTATAATCTATGGTCAATAAATACATATATATATATACTTATATATATATATATGCATATACACATACACACATATATGATCAATAAAAATAAAATAATATTTTAGAAGGGAGGAGTGGGGAAGCATTTTATAATTAATCAAGATAATTCCAACAGACTTTATGTTTTACAACAGAAGGGTATGGAGAATACTGTCTACATTTCTCTTGTTCTCTGAAAGGGATCTTTTTGAGATCTTGAGAGTTTGAGCCCAAGATTAAAACCAAAGAGCCAATCTCTCTTCAGTGTTTATAAACTACTGGATATTTACAAATTCATTTAGGACTCTAATAATTCCCCCAAGAGATTTGCTGCCAGGGCCACATCCAACATTAAGGGTCACTGATTGTCTCCCAATAATTCTCTACATTCTGTTCTGCTACTTAATTTTCCCTCTATTTCAGCAATGTCATTAGAAACCATTATATGCCTAAATGAGGCAGCTTTTCCTTTCTTACCGACCATGAGGACTTACATTTAAGACTTAACATATGGACTTACACCATGACTGAAATATCATTACATTTCAGATGATTTGCTTTATAAGGGTAAGAGAAAGTATCTCAGAAGCAAGAAGACAAAAAGTTCTTTACAGTTTTTTGGGTTTTTTTTAAGATTTTATTTATTTGAGAGAGAGAAAGAGACCATGGCGAGAGGGGCAGAGGCAGAGGGAGAAGCAGACTCCCTGCTGAGCAGGGGACCTGATTCAGGGCTCTAACCCAGGACCCCGGGATCATCACAACCTGAGCCAAAGGCAGACGCTTAACTGACTGAGCCACCTACGTGCCTCTTGACAGTTTCTTTTACTGTCTAACTGGCCTATCCTTCACCTTTAAGAAACGAACTCACTCTGTCCACCTAAGTCAAGTAGTGGTTATTCAGCTTCTATCTATGCCTGTGACTCTGCCAGGCAAAGCAAGTTGGGATCTACATGGATTTCATACATGCTTGTCAAATTTGAAACACACACACTCACACACACACACACATTTACATACCAAACACTGCTGAGAATTAATCCTTAAACTGACAATACCCTTCGAAACTGTCACCTAAAAATCACTTCTTCCATGCTTTTGGTCAAATTAACATCTTAAATAAAATTGCTAATAGACAAAATTTCCCACATCACAAGGCATTTCATTGCCCAGATCTTGGTTTTACTCCTTTACACTTTCATGAAGATAGACCATGTCTGGATTTCCAAATACACAGCCTTTCAATTTAATGTACTCCAGGATAGCTTCTGATGAGAATTCCCACAAGCCCCTAAATGTGCCTAGTGTTCAGAAAGAATCATTAGACCTCAGAGAAATTCACCAAGAAGCTAGACAACTGTGGCCCCCTGTTGGGTAAAGATCTAACTCTCAGTCCTTTGAGAAGATTTGATCAATTATTCCAGGAGCTAAGAGCTGCCAAGAAAATCTATTTAACTCTTTCCTCTCAGCGAGAGAGTTGATGACAGACCTTCTTAAATTAAAATTTGAAAATGCCCAAAAATGTGGATACTAAATACGTTTATACCATAAGGCAATTGAAAAGATTATTCATAAAGCTACTACCTGTGCCAGATGCTGTGCAAGTCATACAAGTTAGAGTCTGCAAGGATACTGACATGCTACAATGAACCTGCACACAGTTCACCCATGGAAATATCAGAAACATAATTTAAATGCTACAAAATAGAACTAACAATAATAAAATCTATTTCATTTAAATTTAACTAAGGGGGCGCCTGGGTGGCTCAGTGGGTTAAAGCCTCTGCCTTCGGCTCGGGTCGTGATCTCAGGGTCCTGGGATCGAGCCCCACATTGGGCTCTCTGCTCAGCGGGGAGCCTGCTTCCTCATCTCTCTCTGCCTGCCTCTCTACTTGTGATCTCTATCAATTAAATAAATAAAATCTTAAAAAAATTTTTTTTAAAAATTAAAATAAAATAAATTTAACTAAGTACATTAAGCTCAAGAAAATAAAGAATAACCAGCTAATGAAACCTAGAATTTATATAAAACCTATTCTTATTTTTACAGCACAGTACTGGCACAAAAACAGATGCATAGATCAATGGAACAGAGTAGAGAGCCCAGATATGGACCCACAACTCTATGGTCAAATAATCTTCGAAAAGGCAGGAAAAAATATCCAGTGGAAAAAAGACAGTCTCTTCAATAAATGGTGCTGGGAAAGTTGGACAGCTATGTGTAGAAGAATGAAATTCGACCATTCTCTTACACCATACACAACATAAACTTGAAATGGATAAGAGACCTCAACATGAGGCAAGAATCTATCAAAATCCTAGAGGAGATATAGACAATAACCTCTTCAACATCGGCCACAGCAACTTCTTTTAAGACATGTCTCCAAAGGCAAAGGAAGCAAAAGCAAAAATGAACTTTTGGTACTTTATCAAGATCAAAAGCTTCTGCACAGCAAAGGAAACAGTCAACAAAACAAAGAGGCAACCCAGGGAATGGAAGAAGATATTCGCAAATGACACTACAGACAAAGGGCTGATATCCAAGATCTATAAAGAACTCCTCAAACTCAACACACACAAAACAGATACTCACGTCAAAAAATGGGCAGAAGACATGAACAGACACTTCCCCAAAGAAGACATACAAATGGCTTTCAGACACATGAAAAAATGTTCGTCATCATTAGCCATCAGGGAGATTCAAATCAAAACCACACTGAGATACCACCTTACACCAGTTAGAATGGCCAAATTTAGCAAGACAGTAAACAACAAGTGTCGGAGAGGATGTGGAGAAAGGGGAACCCTCTTACACTGTTGGTGGGAATGCAAGTTGGTGCAGCCACTTTGGAAAACAGTGTAGAGATTCTTTAAGAAATTAAAAATAGGGGGCGCCTGGGTGGCTCAGTGGTTTAAGCTTCTGCTTTCGACTCAGGTCATGATCCCAGGGTCCTGGGATCAAGCCCCACATCGGGATCTCTGCTCAGCAGGGAGCCTGCTTCCCCCTTGCTCTCTGTGTGCTGCTCTGCCTACTTATGATCTCTCTCTCTCTGTGTCAAATAAATAAATAAAATATTTTTAAAAAAAGAAATTAAAAATAGAGCTACCCTATGACCCTGTAATTGCACTACAGGGTATTTACCCCAAAGATACAGATATAGTGAAAAGAAGGGCCATATGTACCCCAATATCCACAGCAGCAATAGCCACAATCACCAAGCTGTGGAAAGAGCCAAGATGGCCTTCAACAGATGAACAGATAAAGATGATATGGTCCATATATATATAATGGAATATTACACAGCCATCAGAAAGGATGAATACCCAACTTTTGTATCAACATGGACAGGACTGGAGGCGATTATGCTGAGTGAAATAAGTCAAGCAGAGAAGATCAATTATCATATGGTTTCACTTACTTATGGAGCATAAGGAATAACATGGAGGACATTAGGAGAAGGAAAGGAAAAGTGAACTGGGGAAAATCAGAGGGGGCAATGAAGCATGACAGAGTGTGGACTCTGAGAAACAAACTGAGGGTTTTGGAGGGGAGGAGAGAGGGGGTTGGGTGAGCCTGGTGGTGAGTATTGTGGAGGGCATGTATTGCATGGAGCACTGGGTATGGTGCGTAAACAATGAGTCTTGGAACACTGAAAAAAATAAAATAAAATAAATAAAACAAAAACAAAACAAAGCAAAACAAAACAAAACAAACAAAAAAAACTAGTCTTTTTTTTCCTGAAACCTATTGCCCCATTTCCACTACCCAGTACCTCAATATCCTTCTCACCATACAGTGTCCTACCTAAATCTCATATTATTGGTCATTTGCACTTTATTCATGATTTTAAGGTAACAGATAACCTTTCCCAGGAACATTTACTTTTAAGTTTTACCTCTATGGTAAGATATACTAAACTATGAATGACAAGTTGTATAAAGGATGTTAAATTATTTCCAAAAGTTTGTGAATTTATATTACTTCTGATATTTAACCTTTTAGGCAAATATTTTTTAAATGACCTACTGAGAATCACTACAATTCTGCTACTAAAACTTGTATATTGGGGCACTTGGGTGGGGTGGCTTAGCCATTTGAGCGACTACCTTCTGTTCAGGTCATGATCCTGGAGTCCCAGGATTGGTCCTGCATCGGGCTCCCTGCCCAGTGGGTGTCTGCTTCTCCCTCTGACCCTCCCCCATCTCATGTCTCTCCTCACTCTCTCTCTCAAATAAATAAAATCTTAAAAAATAAAAACAAAATTTGTACCTCTGAATTTTGAAACCCATGCCTACTTTTACCAAAAAAATTTGCTATTCTAGTTGAATGGCATGGAAGTACTTGTCTATGATTATTTACCTAACATGGCCATAGACTGGCACCAAGGAGACTGACCTGAATGAACACCTACTCCATAGTCTGGGTATTGATGAGTTTCCACAGATGCTGATGGCAGAAAAAAAAAAAAATTAGAAAAATAAAAGACTATGGGATGAATAAATTACCATCTGGCCAAAAACAAACAAACAAAAAACAAACACCCCAGTGATACCTACCTTCTATCATATTTCGATATGAAGGAAAGTGAATCACTGTAAAGATATTGGGTACATCTCTAGTTTCAACCCCATTACATTCCAGCAAACACTGGGGTTCCAACTGCCCTAGGTCCTTTGAATCTCTTCCTCATAATCCCATGTTACAGTCTAGTCAACAAATATCCTTGTTCACAATCAGTTATTCGTTGGCTTTAAGGTCAGAACTTTCCACCATCCCTACTGAATCTGTGTAAAGGGAAGGGTAAATAATTCTCATTGTAGCTTACTACGTTCCAGGCACCATGCCAGCTGCTCTACTTATAATACCTCATTTAATCTTCGCAATCATTCTACGACCTAGCCTTTATCCATCACCTTATTTTAAGTGTACAAATTCAAAAATCACAGATGGACGAATCAGGATCTGAATCCCAGGCAGTCTGACTTCAAAGTCCAACTTCCTTTCACCCCAAAAATCTCTATGTAATTAAATGGGTAACCATCTCAAGCACAGATGTTTGCAGAAAATTTTAATCCGGGTCATCTAGAACTACAGAACCAAATTCTCAAACTTGAACAAAGAGTTCATCCTTTAAACCGTGTGAATTGAGCAAACAGCCAAAGTGAAATAAGTTTGGAAAGAAAAAGAAAAATTTAAGGAAGAGAAATATTTCTGGTAGAGCTACCATATGTATTACACAAGCCTTAAATCACCTCCTCCGTACCCTTTGATTTGCAGAAAATATCAAATGCTTTCCAGATCCCTACTTACCACCGTCTCATGCTCTCGGGTAATGCCTTTATCTGTGTTCAAAAATATATTTAAACACACGCAGAAGGAGCTTGGCATGTAGGTGTACCCCTTAAGCAGCATGCATCTAACATGTGCTAAATACCCTGCCTGTAAGCAGACAGGGCTCGAGTTGATACTGTCTTCCAAAACAAACAAACAAACCCCCGCTACATTATGGAGCACAGTGATTGCCAACACTGCCTGGGAGTATTTGTTCCAAACAGAATCTGAGTGGTATTCACCACCTGCTGGGTGCTGATTCAAAACACGTCTTCCCCCCGCACCTCAACTCCTTCTGCAGTGTCTCCTCAGCAAGTTCTTTCATGGCACAGGTTTTGACAAGGTGGCTGATTTTCCCGGTGCTTTCAGATGCTCTGTGACAAGTCATCAGAAACTTTAAGCCCCACCGCCCCTCCTTACACAAAGTCATTAGATGTGCCAACTCCGAAGTTGGTCTGAGTGAGCTCCAGGATAACAACATGGCGGCCACGTTCATCTGGAAGCATTTCCCCTTGGAGGTGCACCCCAGGTACCCTGGGCTTCCCACAGCCAGCTCCTCGGGGCTGGGGGGACCCGAAGCAGCTGTGGAAGTCATGCAACTGTGTCAGCTCTCTAGGGAAGCTGGGTCTTGTCCTGTTTTCACAGAGAAGGCTACTCCTGTCTGTAGGCAGAATTTAACAGCTTGAGAAGGCTGAGAGACTTGACTTAAGGTCGACTCGACAAAACACAGAGTGGCCAGAAGAGAAAATGGTGGGATTTCAGATATAGCAAGATGGCCCCGCCCCCATCACCCAATATTCCCTAAGGGTAAATATTTCAAATTACAAAATTAAAGTATCACTCCTTGGTACTTATTTTTTTTTAAGATTTTATTTATTTATTTATTTATTTGACAGACAGAGCTCACAAGTAGGCAGAGAGGCAGCCAGAGAGAGAGGAAGGGAAGCAGGCTCCCCGCTGAGCAGAGAGCCCGACGTGGGGCTCGATCCCAGAACCCTGGGACCAAGACCTGAGCTGAAGGAAAGCAGAGGCTTTAACCCACTGAGCCACCCAGGCGCCCCTCCTTGGTACTTATTAAAGCTAGCTTTCCCAGGTACACATAGCTCTTGATGCCATCAGTCTCTCAAACATGAGTGCAAAATGTACTTTCTGTTCTCCCAGTGTTTGTTTGTTTATTTTTTAAATATTTTATTTGACAGAAACACGGTGAGAGAGGGAGCACAGGCAGTTGGAGTGGGAGAAGGAGAAGCAGGCTTCCTGCTGAGCAGGGAACCTGATGCGGGGCTCAATCCCAGGACCCTGAGATCATTACCTGAGCCGAAGGCAGACACTTAACGACTGAGCCACCCAGGTGCCCCTCTCCCAGTATTTAAACAAGGAGAAGTGTACCCTGAAAGTAGACCCCTCAGAGGTGTTTAAGATGTGCAACAAGAGGCTTGTGCACCCAGAGGCAAAACGTCCCCTGCTTCATAAGGAGTATCCCCGACACCAGCTGACTCTCAGTTACTCCAGGATTAATGATCCAAACAGGTGGATCTACACCCCTGGTCTTCTCCCGTTCTCACTGCTTACCCATGGCATGTCCAGCATATAGTCCAAAATGTAGTTCTGTAACAACAGAATGTTCTTCTAGAAATACACATCAAAGCTGTAGGGGCAAAATGGCATGATGTCATTTTGAGTTTTAAGTTACTACAGCAAAAAAGGAGGGCGAGTAGAGCAAGTGTGGCAACATTGATTTCTGTTGTAACTGGGGGACAGGTATATGAGTTCATTACACTAATCTCTCCATTTCTGTGAATGTTTGAAAACCTTCATAATTAAAAGGTTAAAAAGAATCAATTGGTCCATCAATATATATTTATTAAGAATCCTCCAGGAGCCCAATATAGAACTGGTGACATGAGATAACAGTAAACCACTGCTTAGAAAGAAAAGCAGGCAGGCTTCAAATTTACCTTTCTGGCATGTTGCCAGGAATCAAAGAGCAAGGAAAGGAAAGGGCTCTGATCTGTGAATAGGGATTTCACAGCATCCACAGATGGTGTTCATGCACACGACTCGTTAGGAGAGCCCAGCAGCATTTCCCAGACAAGGCTCCTCATCTGGACCAGAGAATTAAAAAATGATCTGAATGACTATTTTCTCATTCTGCCACATGGAGAATACCCTTCTGGATGCACCAGAAAGAACTTAATATGTGATGATATAATGGATGCCTTAGGGCAGTAAGGCTCAACTCTCACGCAGAACCGCAACTGCAGAAGGCTACTAGAACCTCCTCCAGAAACCTCCTGCTCTTAGTCTATTTATTCACATTTCTAGTAACCCTGAGGCTCTTGTCTCAAGCACATTAGAAAGAGCAAACAAATCAAGAAGGTAGGAACCTTTACAGAAGAGTGATCACAGGAGAGAAATTTAAAAGTTTTTTAAAAGTGCACTCAGTGAACCAAAAAAGCAAAGCAGCCTCGCCACCTTATTAGAGGAAAGTAGCTCTAAAAGCCACATGAGTCCATTTATGCCTTTTATTCTAGAAATTAGTATTTACTGAGTACTTACAATCTGAGAACTCACAAGGAGTTACATGCTTGCAACGATGATCCTCCAAGCCCCCCAAACCCTTAAATTCTACTCAGTGTATTCTCCGTCACACAGGAACGAAACCTTCAGAGTTCTAGTGCTCCATGGGATAAATCTGGGGAATTTTTATTTCCTTCTTTATATTTAAGAATTTTCAAAAACTTGTATAATGACTGTGTATTGCCTTTGTAAGTAGACCAAAACATCTTTGAAAGATACTTAATTTTACAAAAATTTCATCCCAGGTGACATAAGTTTTAAGCATGTTAAATACTCCACAGTGATCCATTCTCCAAAGTTCACGGATAGGTATGCATCTTATATAGTAGTTATTGTCCTTGGTGTTAAGGAAAATGTGATAAAAATGGTGAGAAGAAAACTTAAAGAGAAAAAAAAAATCAAAATAATTAAGGGTTAAAAGATAGCTATCAAACAAAAGGAGTAAGTTTCCATAGAAGGGGGCAGAGGATCGGGCTTGACCTGGGCAGGGGTGGGTAGAGGTAACAGGAACAGGCCAAATGACCCAGGATCCTCAAAGAAAGAACAGAAGTGTTGGACTTTGCACACCAGGTGATAAAAAACCACAGTAAGTTCCTAGAAAAGGCAACAATGCTTCTTCATTCATTCCATTTAATAAACGCTGATTAAAAACAAATTACATCATGAAAAGTACTGTTCTAAGTGCAAGGAAGGATACAGAGACCTAACAAACACAGATCCTACCCTCAAGCAGCTTATTAATAAAGTATCATGACAACATATAAACACAAGATGGAAATCAGTAGGTACCAGAAGAGAATGCAGAGCACCTCAGCAGACGGTGATGAACAGTTCGATAGAGGAAACAAAGACTCTTCGGGGAGAAGATAAAATAATGAAAACAGTATTTTAGGGCTGCCTGGGTGGCTCAGTCATTGAGCGTCTGCCTTTGGCTCAGGTCATGATCCCAGAGTCCTGGGACAGAATCCTGCATTGGGCTCCCTGCTCAGTGGTAAGCCTGTTTCTCCCTCTTCCTGTCTCACTGCTTGTGTTCCCTCTCTCACTGTCTCTCTCTATCTCTGTCAAATAAATTAATAAAATCTTAAAAAACAAACAAACAGTATTTTAGGAATTTATTTACTGGAATAATGGCTACTATCTATCAGTCACTTATCAAGTTAAGGGTGATCCAATAGTATTTCTCATTGAATAATGACACTAACTCTGCCACGCAGGCATTAATTCCATTTGACAGATGAGGAAACTGACATTCAGAGATGAAATCACTTGTCCAAGGTCACGCAGGACACGTCAGGGCTAAGATTCAAACACAGGTCTCTATGATTTTATACCCAACTTACTTCTAGAATGCTATACATACAATCAGTAGAGTCAGGAACACATTTACTTAATTTCAACTATTCGACATATACCTTTAACGGAATTTAACAGACATTTCTATTTCCAGTCTTGTGAGACGTCCTCTCTAGCTAAACCCATTCACTACTTCCTGAGAGCACTATTTTGCTGTCCCCATTAACTCAAGTATTTCCTTTGACTAAAGACAGAGGTTATGTTAATTTGATTAAGTAGGAGTATATACTGCTCATGAAATGGAAGTACATCTCAAAGAAGCCAAATAATCAAAATAGAAAATCTAAGAAGATAAATGTAATTTGTTCTGTGTGAACAAACAAGAAAAAGTTGAGCCGAATATAGATTTTTCCTGGGGCTGATAAGACAGACCAGACGTGGAGCAATCAGCTAGGAGGCCACCATTGTGATTTAGATATGTCACAGAACAAGCCGAGCATAGGAATAAAAGAGAGGAAAAAGGGGTGAATCCACAAGATATTTTTTATGGAAGATACAGTAAGACTATAATCAATATTCTGCCATGCAGAGGAATAAATACAAAATAAAAGGCTCTGCCTACATAAAGATTTATGAAGTCAAGATTTACATTCATGAAACATCTAGAGAGAAAGAAAATATGTATTCAATCATGTTCAATCATCAGAGAAAGGGGGAAAGGGGAATGTAAAACAATCACTGGTACTCGGAGCCTCAAAAGCCAGAGAGGACTGTAATGGCCAGGGGAAGAATAAAAACGTATGAATTCCAAGCTCAGGGAACATCATAGACCTATGATTCCACAGAATAGTAATTCTAAGTAATGACCAGAAGATTCAAAAGTTCAGAACTGGAAGGATTCTCAGAGATGTGTCTGATTTTTTGTTTAATTTTTTAAACAGACTTCATTTTTTTTTTAATTTAAACTTTATTTTTTCAGTGTTCCAAGATTCACCATTTGTGCATCACACCCAGTGCTCCATTTGTTAGGGAAGTTTAGGTTCACAGCAAAATTGAGCAAAAGATACAGAGACTGCCCATCTCCCTCTGCCTCATACATGCACAGCCTACCACCATTATCAACATCCCCCACCAGAGCTGGACAGAGGTACAACCGAGGAGCCTCCATCATGTAAGCCAGTACACTGACATCCCCTGCCCGAGATCAGAGGTAGGACAAAATGCTGAGGTCCCGATCCTACATTCTTCCCAAATAAACCAAAATGCATTCAGTGAGGCATACACGGCCAAGTAGATTCCCACCATTCATGTCACAAGATACCAAATTTCAACTTGGTCTGTAAAAGTAACCACGGTCATATGCAAAAACAACTTTGTTTCGGGAGCACGATTAGCATCGATGGCTGTTGCCTAGATGCTTCATACTAATTACTTGCCCCCCCCAACCGTTTCTCTATATTATGTTATTACCAAGGGAATACCACAACCAATCAAACACAGTATCCATCTATAGATTGAAACAGATTTTTTTTCTTCCTGAAGCCAGATCTGTGGAGGTGTTTCCACTCACAGAAATCTGGATCAGATCTTTACCTATGTGAATAGATTTCCCACAGTATTTTAAAATGATAATCTAAAGGTTAATAAGCCAATGTTGACTGGTTCATCATTTGAAACAGAGCAGCTGCATACGGTGAGGACGAGCAAAGTCGCTATGGGAATAGCAGTGAGCTTCCCCAGTGACTGTAGTTTGATTAAGGGAAGTTTCTCAAGGGCAGGGACTCCTAATTTCTACTGCTCTTGTGCCATTCACAAAGACATGGAAAGTACAGAGTATACAGTAGGTTCTCTCTCTCTCTCTCTCTATATATATATATATATACATATATATGTACGTGTGTGTGTGTATACACCTGCTGAATAAAAGAATTTGAATTATAATAATGATTGTATCCTGAAGAGCCAAAAGTTGGGAAATAAAGAAAAAGGAAAATAGGGGCGCCTGGGTGGCATAGTCGATTAAGCATCCAACTCTTCATCTCAGCTCAGGTCTTGATCTCAGGGTCCTGAGTTCAAGCGTAGCATGGGGTGCATGCTGGGCGTGGAGCTTACTTAAAAAAAAAAAAAAGGAAAATAAGCTCTGCTTATTAATACAGAAGACTAAGATATGTTTCTTGTTTCTTCTTCGGAAAACTATCAGAAGCACTGAAGTTTCTCCCTATACAGTAAAGAGAAAAAAATCTCTCTCAACACATCAAAACGTACAGAGCTTGAGCTACTTGGCCAAATACAAATATAACGAGAATTGTCACAACCTACCTTCCCACAGAATTCACAATACAAACTTAATTAATAATCTCCAAGGAAACATCAATATTTTCTTTTTTTTCCACCAAGAAATTAACTAAATCACTCTTCCTGGTAGATCACCTTGCATCTCCAGGTAATGAGAAATGTTTAGGTCTGTCTGCTCTAGTGCCTGAAAACACGGAGAAGATACACTCAGGTCAATTTCCAAAATCACCATGAAAAGCACTTATATTTCCCATTAGTCATTGGCATTATTTGAATAAAATATGCTCTTTTTCAGACACAATGCACTTTCAGTTAGGTGCAACCATGTACCTGCCTAACCCCCTTGATTTTTCCAAAATGCCTTCATGCTCATTTCTTCCATTCCTGCAATCAAAAAATAAAAGGCTAATTTCTGCTCAAACTTGCTTACAGAAATGTTGCTAGCCAAATATAAAAAATATGATAAAGTAATTAAATGTAAAAAAGTGACAGAGGATTTGTCAAAAATGATTTAGAGTAATTGAAGATTCTCTGACTCTGTAATTAATCTGGGTTACTCTACAATTTCCTTAAGCGTTCTGAATCTGAAGTGTTCACAGGAACCCTCTGGGGAGCTTGGTAAAATGCAGATTCCTGGGCTTCTCCCCCTGCTGTGGATTCTTAAAGCTACTGAGGCACTCAGAAATGTTCATTCAAGGATCTCAACATCTGAGATGAGGGGTCTGCATACCTTGAGTACTCTGGACACCTAGTTTAGTGTCAAATATTAAATCTGAATGAAACTTCACACACACACACACACACACACACACACACACACACACACTCCTACCCTGTGGCCATGGGGACAGGAGTGTGTCCAATAGGTGTTCAGTTGAAAAGCTTATCCACATCTGGATTACAAGAGTAGTTAATTCCGATATTCTTGCCAGACTCCAAAGACGGCAATCCTGACATCATTAACCACATTCCAAAAGAATCAAAGCACCAGTTAAGTGGCAGTCTTTCAGGAAGTAATTACCAGAAGCTACTCTTATCTCGGACTTTGCTTTAGGGGAGGAAGACTTGACTATACAAAGAGAGTCAGAAGCTGCAGCCAGTGTCTCAACATTTTAAAAATTCTGTAGAGTTTGCTGGAGCTGAGATGAAACATTTATCCTTCTCTTGCTACCACTTTGGTTTCCAGGGGACTGACTTACAACTGAGGCAAGCTGACGAGAGGTACAGCCGTTAGACACACACACAACACGCACCAAAGTTAACTGAAAAATTTCAAAGTGCCTTTTTATGCCTTTAACTCAAAGACGAACACATTTCAAGGTGACCCAATCCCCAAGTGACAGACAGTGTTTTAAAAGGGCAGAGCTCTCCACTTAAACAATTTCGAGTGACATGTTTAAATCACATCCTCAAGGGCTCTATCTGCTGTCCTATTTACTAGTCTTTCTTTCCTGGCAGAGGCATCCCATTTTAAGTGAGCGCCTGAAGTTCATCTTCCTTCCTAACAGTTAAAATCCACAGGGCTTAGATGCTTAAAAAAAATTTTTTTAACTTAAGAGGCACCATGGAGGACTTTCAATTATTTAATTATACAACCAACCCTGATTATTACTTTATAGTTTTTTTCCCCATTTATCAGAACAGTATCAGAATAATAAAAGACAGCCTCATCAACACTCACAAACAGTAAAAGACTTATAAGGTAAAAAAGCATTCAGAAAAGGATGCCCAATTTAAAATCTAAAAATGTACATAATCGTTATATTGACTGTTTATGTATTTCATACACAGAAGAGGAGGGATTGTTTTCTTTCTTCACTAAAATGTTACTCTTAGCCCTTATAAGAGAATGAGAAGATTACACTAGAAATCTAAAAATTGCGCTCCTACAGTTAACGAAATACACCATACTGGTTTTACTCAATCCCTCTGCAGAAACTACTCCCTGTCAAAAATATCCCCTCCCCTAAACTGTCTGTGAATTCCTCTGTATCTCTGCAAACTGACTATTTCTCTGTAATGATTTACAGGACTGTCTCCCTTAGTTGACTGGGAGCTCCAGGGAGAGCAGAGAACAGGTAATGTTTACTTTGAAATCCCAGCCATTACTATAAGCATCCAGAAACAAGTGCCATGAACAGCAGGCACTCCACGTATTTTGTTTTTTTAAAAAACTAGAAATTTATAATATATAAGAAAAATTTTAAATAAATAAATAAATAAATAAATTTTAAAAATGTATTCTTGTCCCCCCTTCCCTTTCTGACCATTGTTTGGAGAGGGTGGGGTGGGGGGAGGATAAGCAAGGTTTTTATTATAGAGAGAGATATAGATAGATGATAATTAGATAAATATAGAGTAAATGTGTGTGTGTGTGTGTGTGTGTGTGTATAGTACATACATTCTCTAGCTCTGCCAAGTGGGAGGCTTGGGAACAGAGACACTCCATTTACCATGAGCAGACCAACTGCCCAGATCTTGGCTTCTAAATACCATTATCCATCAGAAGAAACACTCCTTGGAGAAATGGCTGGCTCTGGTGCTAGGGCAGGGAAAGTATAAAATAAGCCTGGATGTGAAGCTGGAAAATGAGAAAGTACTTAAAAGTAACGATCATGGGGCGACTGGGTGGTTTAGTGGGTTAAACCTCTGCCTTTGGCTCAGGTCATGATCTCAGGGTCCTGAGATCAAGTCCCGCATCAGGCTCTCTGCTCAGCAGTGGAGCGAGCCTGCTTCCCCCTCTCTCTCTGCCTGCCTCTCTGCCTACTTGTGATCTCTCTCTGTCAAATAAATAAAATGCTAAAAAAAAAAAAAAAAAAAGTAACGGTCATGTCAAAAAGAAGAGAGAAGCCAGGCTGACGGGGCTCCCATTACCAAAATCGGAAACAATCTGAATATTAAATAATAACAGTAATAATTATGACCCATTGGGAAGATACAAAACCTCAAATACATACTAATATAAACAAGCAAACATAAACAAATTGGAAGTTTGCAGAGACAGGATATTTAAATAGTTGCAAAGCATCACCCCACAGGGGAGCCTGGGTGGCTTAGCAAGTTAACTCTTGATCTCAGCGAGGATCTTGATTTCAGGGTTATAAGTTGAAGACCTCCATTGGTTAAAAAAGAACAATAACAACAAAAAGTACACCCCCACAAAATCCATATTAATCACAAAGGTTAAAAACTAACTTTACTGTGGGAAGTCTAGCAGATAC
This sequence comes from Lontra canadensis, assembly GCF_010015895.1. Taxonomy (NCBI): domain Eukaryota; kingdom Metazoa; phylum Chordata; class Mammalia; order Carnivora; family Mustelidae; genus Lontra; species Lontra canadensis. Next base: position 22,629,096 of record NW_022631003.1, on the reverse strand, counting down.
CACCTTAACGAAGTGATCAAAATGAGCATCATCCATAATGAGACAAATCAAAATCATGTGCTTACCTAAGAGCTTGCAACAAGAAGAACACAGATCTGTCCTGTGATATTCATACCAAAAATGCATAACTACATCTAACCACGGAAAAACAATGCAGACGGAAACTTAGGAACATTCTACAAAGCAACTGGCTTACAGATTGCAAAAATGTGAAGACGCGTCAAGTCAATCGAAGATGAAATGATTCCTTACTGAAGAAGACTAAAGACACAGGACAAAGGCAACATGTGATTCTGAGCTGGATTTTTTTTTTTTAACAAAGTACCTTATTTGAACAACTGGCTACACTTGAATGAAATTCATGGACTGGATGGTAATAATGCATCAATGTTAATGTTCTCATTTTAATGTCTGCGATGCCGTTGTAGCCATTGAGAAACAGATCCTTCATGAAATACTCAAACGTCCAGAAATAGTGACACATCATGTCAGTCGGCCATTTTTCTCAAATGGTTCAGAGGAAAAAAATCTTTCTACTATCCTTACAGCTTTCCTAAAAGTTTGAGGCTGTTTTAAAGTTAAAAGAAAAAAGTATAGCAAAAAAAAATTTTTTTTCTGTTATTCTGGTTTATATTCCATATTTAATGGGATAATAAATTCATCATTACCAATATCATAATTACATAAAAATAATTACTTTCATGTTATCTTTCTTTCCTAGCACCTAGAATACTGTGAACACGTGCACAAGCACACATGCGTACATGCACATGTGTGCGTACAGGTGACCCCCCCACACACACACGCATGTAGTTATGGTACAAAGAACTTTCAACCAGAAGTTCTGGATTTGAATCATGACCTCAACTCTTACTATGAAACATTAAACAATTTACTTATGCTCTCAATGCTTTAGTTTTCTCATCAATGCGATAATTAATACTTTTCCACAAAGGATTACCAGATTAAAAGAGAAAATGTTTGCGAAATTACCCTATTAAACCTAAAAAATATATACATATGTTAAGTATTAAGGAGAAAAAGTAACTGGATTCAGATATAAAATTCACACCAACTTAAAATATTGTACAAATCAATTATAATGTTAAAAAATCACAGGTTAACTCCACTTGGGCCACTCTCTGCAGAAATCTATAAATTTTTAAATTCCGTTCTTACTTAACCTGAGCTACAGCCAAATTTTCACATGCCATCTAATAAAGAATATGCTACCCTATTGTTTTTAAGCAGGGATTGGCTTTTGTAACTCAAAGACAGATTTTAACATCCTTCCGTCTCACTAACTAGCTGAATGGAATTCTTCAAGGGTGATTTATGCCCTTTCTCCCCTAAAATCTATAGATGCCTTAAACTGTTTGCCTTGTTTAAAACTATTTCAGTTCTCAGGAAACTATAGAGGTCTCAGAAATCCAAAAAGCAAAATGAACAAAATTCATCTCAAATCAACAAAATAAAATAATTACAAATTTTCAGTTTTTTTTTTTTTTTAAGATTGTATTAATTTGACAGAGAGAGAGAGCAAGCAAACACAAGCAAGGGAAGCGGCAGGGGGAGAGGGAGAAGTGGACTCCTTGCTGAGCAGGAAGCCAGAAGTGGGACTGGGTCCCAGGACCCTGGGATCATGACTGGAGCTGAAGGCAGATGCTTAACCGACTGATGCCCCAAATTCTCAGTATTTATTTCTTTATTTTCTTTCCTTCTTATTTTTTTAAATTTATTTTCTTTTTTTTTTTTAATCTTAAAATGATATCAAGAGACAGGGCTGATTCTTAAACCTAGCAAGCTAAGGTACACCTAAAGAGAGCTGGAGTTTTATAAAAATACAGAGACAAGAAAAAGAAAATAAAAAAACCTAAAACCCCTTTACTCTGATCACTTGGCAATTACTCCCAGGTCCTCACCCCATGATGCCCTGAGGCACATCAGCATATCTACATAAAGAATTCCCAGGAGCACCTGGGTGCAACAGTTGGTCGAGCATCCAACTCTTGGTTTCAGCTCATGTCATTATATCTTGGGTCGTGGGATCAAGCCCCACCTTGGGCTCCATGGTCAGCGGGGAATCTGAGATTCTCTCCCTCTGCCCCCTCCCCTGCTCTCTCTCTCTTGCTCTCTCTCTCAAATGAATAAATAAATCTTAAAAAAAAAAAGTTCCCAGAGAAAGGCTGGTTTTAACATGTCATCCCAGAAAATTTCTTACTCAGTAACATGTAAACCTACTCTCCTAACATGCCAAAGACTGGATATTTCCATTCTCTCTGAAGATAACTTCATCTTCTCTGAAACAAATCTCAGTGGTTAAGATGTGGATTACTGGGGGGGGGTGGGGGGCACCTGGCAGGCTCAGTTGTACAGCACTTGAGTCTTCATCTTGGCATCATGAGTTCAAGCCCCACACTGGGCACAGAGTTTACTTTTTTAAAAAAAGGAAAAAAAGAAGAAAGAAAGAAAAAGGTTTAAAAAAAAAAAAAAGATGTGGCTTATTGTAAGAAAAGACACAAGCAAAACCTAAGAGAGTCACCAGCTGTTGACTTGCTTACTCTTGTATTACAGATTGAGTGCCCCCAACTAGCACCCAGAGACCACTTGTGGTGGTGAAGCAGGCAGCATCAGCACCAAACCACCTAGGTTGAATTCTGGCTCTGCTGCATCAGCACTGCCTAAGCTCTGCCTAACTGGTTTTTGGCAAGTTACTTAAAACCCTCTGTGCCTCAGTTTGCCCATCTGTAAAAAGGGCATCATAATAGAATCTTCACAGGGCCGTTGTGAAGAGTAATTGAGATAACAAAAAAATGTACTTAACACAAGGCCTGGGCACATAGCTGGAACTCTATGTTAACTATTTGTACCTAGCATCTTGGCACAGTGTCTGGCATATGGCCGGTGTTAAAGAATTATTCTCAAGCATCCGGTGCTTGGCCTAACTTTAAGATTTAAAATTTCATTCCAAATATTTTTTTTAAAAATTGTTTAAAGATAACTTTGCAGTGGAAAAAATCACTATTACCAAAATCTACATTCTACATCAAAGTTATGCTTTAGCAGGAGGGGCAAAAATGAGCTCCCTATATTCTTGGTTCTTATCTAAGTTCCTCAAGGGAAAATAAAAGTTATAATGTAAGAAGACAGAACACTTGGTTATCACAACCCATTTAAGGTACAGTTTAGGCATATCTATCTGATTTCTTAGACAAAAATAAATGAAAAATAACTGCTTATCACATTTGCAATCATTTTAATTGTAGCTCTGGTGTGATGCCCAGCTCCTGAATCAGACCTAGGTCTGTGAAAGCAGGAACTATCCTTGTCCATTTTGTATCCAAGGTAATACTACCCGGGGCACAACGGGTACTCAATATCTACTTTTTGAATGAATAAATGTGCTTCATAAAATACAAAATCCATCATGGTTCTTGGTTTGGCAACTAGCCAAGGCTAATCTCCTTTATTTGTGTTTTAAACAAATAAGCTACCCTTTCTGTTTGTTCTGACCTGCACTACAGAGAGTACCTCCACAGAGTAAAACAATCTTCATATTCCTCAGGAGTCATGGTCCATGGTCATTCCAATTGAGGACATATGCCTAAACCCATCTCTTGTTAATGCCATACAGGAAAGCCAGAAAATTGTCTCTATCCCTCCAAACTAAAATTCAGCTTGCAATTACTTTTTTTGTTATTGTTTTTCAGAGAACTTTGAAATTTTTCTTTCTGTACACAAGAGCTTACAGATATACAGATACCGAGTAGGGAGATCCTTAGAAGTCACCTAATACAATAGCCCCATTTTCCAGATGCCTCCAAAGAAAATCACATTTGAAAGGAAGCCACATAGTCAACATCCTTCATAAGCCTCTTGACACAAAAGTAACAAATTTAAATTTTAATAATATTCAGAAAAGAGGAAGGTGTTCATCCACCAGCACCTGCCTACACAGAAGGTCTAGGTGGATGCCCCAGTTCTCCTAAGCAAGGAGTAGTTCTAAATTCATTTGTTCATTCAACAGACACGTTTGAGGGCCTCTGGTGTGGTGGACACTATTCTAGGTGCTTGAGACACGTCAGTGAGCAAAAAGAAAGATCACTGCCTGTGCTGTAGCTACATTTTAGGCAAAACTCTGGAGGTGCCTAGGAAAATAAAGAACACATAGAATTAATAGAATACATAGGGCAGGAAGCGTTCCATACCACCATGAGATCATTAAGCTAGTGGTTCTTAAACTTGGGCGTGCTTCAGAACCCCTCAGAGGACTGATCAATACTCAGAAGGCCCAACCCCACCCCAGAGCTTCCGATTCATTAAGATCTCAACAGGGCCTGAGAATTTACATTTCTAATATGCTCTCATACACTGTCAACGCTGCTAGTCCAGGAAGCAAACTTTGACAACCACTGACCTACTTGGAAACAAATCAAGTAGCTTGGCCAGAGCCATAGGCTACTCAATACCAGGCCCAGATTAAGGGGGTTTTCCCCCTTCTGACTCCAAACTGATTAAGCTTTTATGAGGATACAGCTGTCACTTATCCACTTAAGGCAAACACTGCCCAAAGAAAAATTATGCTTGAGTTGGAGAAAATCAGAAAAGAATGTTTTAAGATAAAACACCTTAAGCAGACAGCACTGATCACTAAATACAGACATAAAAATTAACATTAAAGTTAGAGGATTTGTTTTCTTTCACATATCAAAATGCCATGATAAAAGAATGTTTTCCCTAAAGGGTCTTATCATGAGGGTGAGGTTCAGTCTCAAATGAGCCTATTTATTTTAAAAAAGTCTATTAACTAGAACTATATACACTAAAATATAAATAACTGATTGGATTAGTAATATTAGTCTTTTTGTGCTAATTGTATTTTCTAAATTTCTACAATAAACATGAATTCCTTTTGTAACAAGGGAATACAAGTTAATTTCTTTAAAAAAGCAGTGACCGTGTTTATTCAAAAAGACTTTTAATTAGAAAATTATAAAAGGCATCAGTTAATATACTGCAGAAATTAATACTGAATGATTTTTTTTCCCCAGTACATAAATAATTCAAATAACTTATTTTACATTTTAGGCTAAACCTCTGTCTGGATTAATGATTAATACCAGAGAAGGAAAATATCCTTGAAATTTATCTGATTTTATTTAAACAAAGAGAATAAAACAAAACTATGATCCTTTAAATAGTTGCATAAAAATCAAATTTACTATTATTCTATATAGCAATTGTTTTTTATCTTTAACAAATGTAGGGATGTGATGCTAATTCTAATAAAGAAAGCAAAATGTCATGTGT